>NC_089250.1:119398723-119768220 GCF_963930625.1 Muntiacus reevesi
ATGTATGAATGTGAGAGTTGGACTATAAAGAAGGCTGAATGCTGAAGAATTGATGCTTTTGAACTGTGGTGTTGGAGAAGACTCTTGAGAGTACCTTGCCCTGCAAGGAGATCCTACCAGTCCATCCTAAAGGAGATCAGTCCTGAGTGTTCATTGGAAGGACTGATGTTGAAGCTGAAACTCCCATACTTTGGCCACCTGATGCTAAGAGCTGACTCATTTGAAAAGACCCTGATGCTGGAAAAGATTGAGGGCAGGAGGAGAAGGGGTCGACAGAGAATGAGATGGTTGGATGGCATCACCAACTCAAAGGATATGGGTTTGGGTAGACTCTGGGAGTTGGTGATAGACAGGGAGGCCTGGTGTGCTGTGGTTCATGGGGTCACAAAGAGTTGGACACGACTGGGTGACTGAACTGAACTGAAGAGGTTGCTATGTTGACTGTTATTTTCTATCATTTGACCCATGTGAAATTGCCTTTAATATTTTTCTTTTGGGCTTCTCTCATAGCTCAGCTGGTAAATGCTGAGCTCTCATAGCTCAGCTCCTGCAATTCGAGAGACATAGGTTCAATCCCTGAGTTAGGAAGATCCCCTGGAGAAAGGAATGGCTACCTGCTCCAGTATTCTGGCCCAGATAATTCCATGGACAGGGGAACCTGTAGTCCACGGGGTCGCAGAGCATCAGACACAGCTGAGCGGCTGTCACTTTCACTCTTCTTTACTCAATATTTATTCAGCTAAGATGCTGAAGCTGAAACTCCAATGCTTTGGCCACCTCATGCGAAGAGTTGACTCATTGGAAGAGACCCTGATGCTGGGAGGGATTGGGGCAGGGGGAGAAGGGGACGACAGAGGATGAGATGGCTGGATGGCATCACTGACTCGATGGACATGGGTTTGAGTAAGCTCCGGGAGTTGGTGATGGACAGGGAGGCCTGGCGTGCTGTGATTCATGGGGTCGCAAAGAGTCAGACATGACTGAGCGACTGAACTGAACTGAATCAAAGATCCACCCACACTATTACATGAAGCTGTGGTTTTGTCCTTTCACTGCAGGTCTTACTTATTTTTATTTTTTTCCATTTGTTTTTATTAGTTGGAGGCTAATTGCTTTACAATATTGTAGTGGTTTTTGCCATACATTGACATGAATCAGCCTTGGATTTACATGTATTACCCATCCCGATCCCCCCTCCCACCTCTCTCTCCACCCAATCCCTCTGGGTCTTCCCAGTGCACCAGCCCCAAGCACTTGTATCATGCATCCAACCTGGGCTGGTGATCTAGATAATATACATATGTTTCAATGCTGTTCTCTCAAAACATCCCACTCTTGCCTTCTCCCACAGAGTCCAAAAGTCTGTTCTGTACAGACATTTCTCCAAAGAAGACATACAGATGGCTAACAAACACATGAAAAGATGCTCAACATCACTCATTATCAGAGAAATGCAAATCAAAACCACAATGAGGTACCATTACACGCCAGTCAGGATGGCTGCTATCCAAAAGTCTACAAGCAATAAATGCTGGAGAGGGAGTGGAGAAAAGGGAACCCTCTTACACTGTTGGTGGGAATGCAAACTAGTACAGCCACTATGTAGAACAGTGTGGAGATTTCTTAAAAAACTGGAAATAGAACTGCCATGTGACCCAGCAATCCCACTTCTGGGCATACACACTGAGGAAACCAGATCTGAAAGAGACACGTGCACCCCAATGTTCATCGCAGCACTGTTTATAATAGCCAGGACATGGAAGCAACCTAGATGCCCATCAGCAGACGAATGGATAAGGAAGCTGTGGTACATATACACCATGGAATATTACTCAGCCATTAAAAAGAATCATTTGAATCAGTTCTAATGAGATGGATGAAACTGGAGCCCATTATACAGAGTGAAGTAAGCCAGAAAGATAAAGACCAATACAGTACACTAACGCATACATATGGAATTTAGAAAGAGGGTAATGATAACCCTATATGCAAAACAGAAAAAGAGACACACATGTCTTACTTATTTTTAAACTTGTTAATGCTTATTTGGACTGCTTCCAGAACCCTGGCTCTATAAGCAATGCTACCATGGCCTTTCTTGTGTCTGAGGTGCTACAGAAGTTTGTTTGGGATGGATAAAAAGGAGTGGAATTGTTAAGTCAGTGGGTATGAAAAACTCCACTTTCTAAGAGAACGACAATTTGTTTACAAAGTGGCAGTACTGAGTACACTCCCACCAGCAATTAACCACCTGTTATTCAATCCTCTCCACCACCTCTCCTTTGGGGCAAGTCTAATTGATATAAAGTGATATATCTTTATGGTCTTGATTTTCATTTTCTGGAAACACTAATGACTTTGAACATCTCTTCACATGATTGCTGACCATATGTGGTACCTCTTCTGTGAAAGTCCTGTACAAGTCTTTTGCTCATTTTTCTATTAAATTGTTTGAACTTTCCTTATTCATTTGTAAAAGTTTTTCATGTAATATCCATATAGGATATTAACCCTATATTGGTTGCATACATTGTTAATATTCACTCCCAGTGTGTGACCTGCCTTTTTATTTTCTTTATAAAGTATCTTGTAACGAACAGAAGTTTGATAAAGTCAAAAGCTGTATCTTTTCTTTTAGAAGTTCTTTTTGTAGCCTTGTTGCAATGAATCTTCATAAGCATCCAGTTTGGATGGGAGTATTGGCTCTTCATGAGAGACAAAGAAAGCAGAGAAGGGAAACTCAAAGGCCATTTGGCTCAAGCCTTACATTCATAAAAGGCCTTAAATCAACTTTGTATTCATTATCCGCAAATGAGGTCACCTACAGCCACAAAGATCCACTGTCAGGGATGAAAGAAGACCCAGTAGCTCGAGGTGAGAGCACCATATTTCTTTGTACACGAGGACATAAGAAGTTTTAATAAACCTTGTGAGCATAGGACTAGCACATCTATGCTGCATTCTATTATTTTTGTTATGATATCACTTGGTTAAATATAAACATTCCAAATCTACCACAACGTGTCCTTTTAAATGTTTCAAGTGTCTAAAGAGACCCCCCAAATAGGAAATTGGCCAAGATTCTCCTAACATCTAGGGGTTTGACAAGAAGACTGGGGTGCCCAATGTAAACATCATTGGTGAGCTGTGAAACTGGGATTCACACCCAAATGTGCCAGGCTCCAGAGCTCAGACACTCTCTGCTGCTTAACGTTGCTAAACGACAGGGAGAAGCCACCCCAAGCTGACTGCCCTGTGGGCATGCAGACCACAGGGACTCCTACACCACACATAGCCCTGCCTCATGACACCATGCCAGGAGCTAGTCCCTACTGCTTCTGAAGCAAGACTCAGGCTCTGCCTCTCTCCCTGGACCCATTCTTGAGAGAGGTTGGCAAACTACTGAGGGCTTTTCTCATCATGAAGAGCAAGGTGGTAGACTCTAGAGGCCTTGAAACTTTCTGCAGCCTCCGCCTTATACCCACTGCCCTCTGCAGTAAGGCCAGGGCGTGTGAGTGCATGCTCAGCCATGTCAAACTCTTTGTGACTCCATGGACTGTAGCCCATCAGGTTCCTCTGTCAATGGGATTTCCCAGGCAAGAATACTAGAGGGGGTTGGCATTTCCTCACCCAGGGGATCTTCCAGACCCAGGAATCAGACCTGTGCCTTTTGCATCTCCTGCATTTGCAGGCAGATTCTTTACAACTGCACCACCTGGGAAATCCACAGTAAATCCAAGGGATTGCCAAATGACCTGGGATGTAGAACACAGGTGTGAGCATGTGTGTGTGAATATGTGTGAGCATTAGTGTGTGTGTGTGTGTGTGTGTGTGTGTGTGTGTAGTGGGAGCATGTGCATGAGTGACTATGTGTGAGAGCCTGTAGGAATGCTCTGCAGAGGTAGCATTGATGGGTAGGGAAATGTAAGACACGCTGAGGCAGGCTGGATGAGTGTATGCATGCATGTGCGTGTGTGTGTGTGTGAATGCATGTGAATGTGTGAAGATTCTGCAGAAATGGTGGGGCAGGGTGAATAGAGAACAGAAGGGAAGAGATGCTGAGCAAGATGGGCTGGACAGAGAGGTCTACCCAGAGAAACAGTAGTGTTGGCCACTGTGCACATCTTTCCTGCATTGTTCACTAAATGACCAAGAGTAAGCAGCCTCTATACATGAGGGTCACTGAGAAGAAGGTGCCCCCACCTGAAACATCCTTACGACACCTGCCTTCATCACACCATGACCTTCACGTGTTCTGCAGCACGTGGCAGATAAACACCAAACCCCTCAGTCTGGAACCCCAGGCACGAGAACCTAATGAGGAGTGTGACCCATGTCTGATTCTCATCTGCATAATGGGATAATCATAATTAATTTGGGTCACTGTGAAAACTCACTGAAACAAATTAGCAAAGTCTAACCTGTTTCTGAAGAATGGACTCATCTTTTCCTGCCCATCCTCCCTCTGGCTTGGGCTCTTCCCATGTGGTGCTCCCTCAGTTCCATCCCTGCCCCCATTCAGTCTCCATGCTGGGTTTGCTGTCCTTAGCACCATCTCCCAAGCACACCTCTGCTCCACAGCATGGTCCCACATGGTGCCCGCCCTTCCCTGAACCCTGACCCCACTTCCTCTCCCTCTCCCCTGGTCCTCTGTGTCTGCTTTTTTTTTTTTGGCAGTTCTATTTCCAGTTTTTTTTTTTTTTTTTCCAGTGGGTTTTGTCATACATTATATGAATCAGCCATAGAGTTACATGTATTCCCCATCCCGGTCCCCCATCCCACCTCCCTCTCCACCCGATTCCTCTGGGTCTTCCCAGCCCAACAGGCCCGAGTACTTGACTCTTGCATCCAACCTGGGATGGTGGTCTGTTTCACCACAGATAATATACCTGCTGTTCTTTCAAAACATTCCACCCTCACCTTCTCCCACAGAGTTCAAAAGTCTGTTCTGTACTTCTGCGTCTCTTCTTCTGCCCTGCATATAGGGCCATCGTTACCATCTTTCTAAATTCCGTATATATGTGTTAGTATGCTGTAATGTTCTTTATCTTTCTGGCTTACTTCACTCTGTATAATGGGCTCCAGTTTCATCCATCTCATTAGAACTGATTCAAATGAATTCTTTTTAACGGCTGAGTAATACTCCATGGTGTATATGTACCACAGCTTCCTTATCCATTCATCTGCTGATGGGCATCTAGGTTGCTTCCATGTGTCTGCTTTTATTGAGTGTTCTTACTTGGGGTGGGCAGACCCCTCTGTACCACCATCCTATGAGCCCAGGAAGAGGGAGATCCAGGTCTTGGACTTAACCTCCCTGCCCTTCCCTGATCCACTGGAAACTTAGAAGGGCCTTAAGTTTCCCTTCTGCCAGCTCCTTTGCATCTCCTGCCAAAATTGGGCATCTACCTGAAGAATGTGTGCCTCTTTACCCACATGTCGATGAGAAATGCCTATTGACGCTGCTGAAGATGGGTCACCCTGCAGGTGACAGGGATACTCAAAGAGATGCCTCTGGGAGGGTGTCTCCCACCCCAAGGATGACCGTCCTTATGGCTCCTGTCCCAGCACACACATGCCTGGGTGGCCAGCTCCCACCTACCTTCCTGATGCCTTCCGAAGGACTGGACACACAGTTGTCAGCCCCTCCATTCTTGCTGATGGTCCGCCAGAGCTCAGCAAACGTGCTATCTTGCTCCAGAGGGTTGGTGCCCTTGGCTCGGAAGTACTCGTACACAGCAGAATCCCGGACAGTGCCGTAAGACATCTCCACTTGCTTGGACAGGTCCTGGAACGTCCTGAAATAAAACATGGATGTGAAACATGGGTACATGGGGCACCCTGTGGGGACACACACAAAGCCCGCCTGAGGTTGGAGCCAGGTGTGGCCCACTGTCCTCACCCTTCACTCCCAAACCCCAGCAGCATGAGTCCCAAGGCCTGGAACATGACTTGCCAGGATCTCATTCTATCCAAGTTACTTTTCTTCACTGTAGATTAATTCAGTAAGGCTGTTAAATGCCTAAAACCAGGTGCTGTGCTGAGCCACTAAGCCTGAGAGACAAAAGGATGAATAAGACATGAATCCTGCCCTCGGGGAGCTTAGAGTTTACCTGTATAAACACAAAGACAGACCATCATAACAGAAGAGTCATGGCAACACCGGAGGTTGTACACTGAAAGTCTCCAACTCAAATGCCTACAAAAGCACAGGAAAGAGAAACGCCGTGGCAAGACCAACAACAGTGATCTCTGACACGCAGAGCTGGTGTATCGTGGACACACACTCAGAGACTGTGACCAAGAAGAGGCATGTCTCCTCCAAAGCTTGCAGCTGTTCTGGAATTCTACCCAACTGTTGCCTTCCAAGCATCTGCCCTTATTGCCAAATTCAGACTTAAATTGCAGAAAGTAGGGAAAACCAATAGACCATTCAAAGAAAGTGATAGTGAAGCCGCTTAGTCGTGTCCAACTCTGTGACCCCACGGACTATAACCTATCAGGCTCCTCCGACCATGGGATTTTCCAGGCAAGAATGCTGGAGCGGATTGCCATTTCCTTCTCCAGGGGATCTTCCTGACTCGGGGATCAAACCAGGTCTCCCGCATTGCAAGCATCTGAGGCACCAGGGAAGCCATTCAGGTATGACCTAAATCATATCCCTTACGATTATATAGTGGAAGTGACAAATAGATTCAAGGGATTAAATCTGATAAACAGAGTGCCTGAAGAACTATGGACAGAGGTCTGTGACATTGTACATGAGGCACTGATCAAGATCATCCCTAAGAAAAAGAAACGCAAAATGGCAAAATGGTTGTCTGAGGAGGCCTTACCGTAAGCTTTCATAATAGCTAAGAAAAGAAGAGAAGCGAAAAGCAAAGGAGAAAAGGAAAGATATACGCATTTGAATGCAGAGTTCCAAAGAATAACAAGAAGATATAATAAAGCCTTCCTCAGTGATCAATGCAAAGAAATAGAGAAAAACAATAGAAGGGGAAAGACTAGTGATCTCTTCAAGAAAATTAGAGATACAAAGGGAAATTTTCATGCAAAGATGGGCACAATAAAGGACAGAAATGGTAAGGACCTAACAGAAGGAGAAGATGTTAAGAAGAGGTGGCAGGAATACACAGAAGAACTGTACAAAAAAGATCTTCATGAGCCAGACAACCACAATGGTGTGATCACTCACGTAGAGCCAGACATCCTGGAATGCGAAGTCAAGTGAGCCTTAGGAAGCATCACTATGAACAAAGCTGGTGGAGGTGATGGAATTCCAGTTGAGCTATTTCAAATCCTGAAAGATGATGCTGTGAAAGTGCTGCATTCAATATGCCAGCAAATTTGGAAAACTCAGCAGTGGCCACAGGACTGGAAAAGGTCAGTTTTCATTCCAGTCCCAAAGAAAGGCAATGCCAAAGAATGTTCAAACCACCACACAATTGCACTTACCTCATACACTAGCAAAGTAATGCTCAAAATTCTCCAAGTCAGACTTCAACAGTATGTCAACTGTGAAATTCCAGATGTCCAAGCTGAATTTAGAAAAGGCAGAGGAAACAGAGATCAAATTGCCAACATTCACTGGATCATTGAAAAAGCAAGAGAGTTTCAGAAAAACACCTACATCTGCTTTATTGACTATGCCAAAGCCTTTGACTGTATGGATCACAACAAACTGTGGAAAATTCTTAAAGAGATAGGAATACCAGACCACCTAATCTGCCTCCTGAGAAATCTGTATGCAGGTCAAGAAGCAACAGTTAGAACTGGACATGGAACAACAGACTGGTTCCATTTCAGGAAAGGAGTACGTCAAGGCTGTATGTTGTCACCCTGCTTATTTAACTTATAAGCAGAATACATTGTGAGAAATGCTGGGCTGGATGAAGCACAATCTGGAATCAAGATTGCTGGGAGAAATATTAATAACCTCAGATATGCAGATGACACCACCCTTATGGCAGAAAGCAATGAAGAACTAAAGAGCCTCTTGATGAAAATGAAAGAGGAGAGTGAAAAAGTTGGCTTAAAGCTCAACATTCAGAAAGTTAAGATCATGGCATCTGGTCCCATCACTTCATGGCAAATAGATGGGGAAACAGTGGAAACAGTGAGAGACTTTATTTTGGGGGCTCCAAAATCACTGCAGATGTTGACTGCAGCCATGAAATTAAAAGATGCTTATTCCTTGGGAGAAAAGTTATGACCAACCTAGACAGCATATTAAAAAGCAGAGACATTACTTTGCCAACAAAGGTCCATCTAGTCAAAGCTATGGTGTTTTCAGTAGTCATGTATGGATGTGAGATTCAGACTACAAAGAAAGCTGAGCACCCAAGAATTGATGCTTTTGAACTGTGGTGTTGGAGAAGACTCTTGAGAGTCCCTTGCACTGCAAGGAGATCCAACCAGTCAATCCTGAAAGAAATCAGTCCTGAATATTCATTGGAAGGACAGATGCTCAAGCTGAAACTCCAATACTTTGGCTACCTGATGCAAAGAACAGACTCACTGGAAAAGACCGTATGCTGGGAAAGATTGAAGACGGGAGGAGAAGGGGACGATAAAGGATGAGATGGTTAGATGGCATCTCCGACTCAGTGGACATGAGTTTGTGTAAACTCCTGGAGTTGGTGATGGACAGGGAAGCCTGCTGTGCTTCAGTCCATGGGATTGCAAAGAGTCGGACACGGCTGAGCAACTGAACTGAACTGACTGAACAACTGAACTGAAGCCTCTCCCCCTAATTTGTTTTTGAATAAAGAAAGGAATATCTGGGTTTGTATATGAGCTTTCTTGACTCTGGAGTGTTGATGGTTATTCAAATGGTGGTGAAGATAAACCAAAGCACTCTGAGAGCCTCCATCTGTTGTCCATGGAGGAGAAGCAAGTAGCTCAGGCCAGGTGCACGATGTAGGGAGCAGGTGCATCAGGAAGGTCCACCAGCAATCCAGGAGCACAAGACTGAGCTGTGCCTTCTTTGGAGTAGGTAGCAAGAGTCAGATCAGGGACGACCAAGATTTCATTTGACATAAGATTTCATTTGACACAAGATGAGCAGTACCTGATTCAATGTGCTGATAGGATAGAATTGCAAAAAAACATAAAGCTTACTGATGAACCAGTCTCTCTCTTCAGGCTCCAACTGGATCTCTCTTTGTTTATTTCTCTTCTGGAAATCTGTCTCTCCTTTTTATCAACCAGAATCATCATCCCCACCACTCACTGAGTCACTGTTTCCACGAAAAGACCCAATCATTTCAACCTGATCCACACAACCCTCCATCTTCTGAGCTCATCTTCAGCTATTGCACCTGCGTCCACATGACCCCAGAGGTAAGGTTAAAATGAGAAATTCCACAAGATCACCATTTGCGGCACCAGACCACAGAACTCCCTCTGCCTGGAATCCCTTTATCTTACTCATCCACCTGATACACGTCTGCAAACCCCTTGAAGTTCCAGCAGCTGCCTTTCCCTATGGGGAGACATCAGCGTCCCTCAGCTCCCTGGCCATCTCCATACCCTGTGCGGCTTCTACGGCAGTAAGAGCTCACCATGACTACAGGGAAAAACAGCAGAGTATGTAATGCACAGGCTCTGAGTCCAGTTACTTGCCTTGCCTCTCAATCCCATCCCACTAACACCAAGGGCCCTCTGTTGGTTAGCTGACCTCCCTGAGCCTCAGTTTCCAAATCTTTAAATAAAAAAAAACAAAAACAAAAACAAAAAACACCAGGGTTAGAAGTAGAACCCATGGCAGAGGCTGCTGTGAAGATGAAATGAGATGATGCGTGTTCAGTTCTTAGAGCAGCAACTGATGTAAACTCAGTGGCCGGTCACTAGTAGCAGGTATTCTGTGCTATTATTATGGGTCGGGGTCCTCAGTATGTGTGTGTTTTACCACTCAGTCATGTCCGACACTTTGCAACCCTTTGAACTGTAGCCCACCAGGCTCCTTTGTCCGTGGGATTTTTCAGGCAAGGATACGGAAGTGGGTTGCCAATTCCTTCTCCAGAGGTCCTTCCTGACCCAGGGATCGAACCTGTGTCTCCTGCATTGCAGGCGGATTCTTTACCTGCTGAGCCTTTAGGGGTCTTCAGTAGACAGAGCCAAAGCAGCTCCGTATTTGCATCCTCAGCACTAGACCCAGGGCTACAGCCAGCCTGCACAGGCTGCGCACGGAGAAGCCAGCAACGTAGCTAGCTTTCTCCTGTTCTGGAGATACCCTCCATGGAATTCCTTCAGGCCAAGCTACATGGCCCAGAAACAGAGTTCTGTATTCGTTTCAATACATTACAGATGAAAGAAAACATAAAATAACAAATTCGATGAAGAAATCTTTCTAATTATTGTTCATTATTTATATCTAATTGAAGCAAGATGTTCCTTTGCTTGAAGGGCCCCAAGGGTTGTAACTCTGCCGTAATTTGCCTGTATTGAAAGGAAGGGGGATCTTTTTTTTCCCGCATTTTTTATTTTTCTCATGGTAATACAAACAAACACAAGGCTTTGATGAATGGGAAACATCAGGATGAATTACACAGTTGATTCTAAATACTGGAACTGCTCTAAATTACTGCAGTTTCCATGAGCCTAGAATGGATGTGTAACTGCCAAGGAGTTCAGCACTACTGTTTCATCCCCACATTTGAAATGGAGATCTCTCCTCTTGGTATTTATTCATGACGGTGCTCCTGGTCAGAGGCTCAGGGAGCAGTTCTGGAATACAAGCAGGCAGCCCAAATGCTAATGGCTTCATGTCCATTTCTGTCCCCATAAAGGTCATTGTTGCCATCCCAAAACACCACTGCCATCTTTGCTGAACCAGCCCCATGGCCTCCATCCCTCACCACTCATAGCCATGGGTCTGTATACAGGGATCTAGGCCCCATCTTTACCCATCTTTAATGAATGTTCCCTCTTTCAAGGGAAATTTCCAAGCTCACTAACACATGGTAGGTACTACCATCATATTTCAGAGTGAATAAACCTAACCTATCTGAGGCTCTTTGGCGGAGAAGGCAATGGCATCCCATTTCAGTACTCTTGCCTGGAAAATCCCATGGATGGAGTAGCCTGGTAGGCTACAGTCCATGGGGTTGCTAAGAGTTGGACACGACTGGGCGACTTCACTTTCACTTTTCACTTTTGTGCATTGGAGGAGGAAATGGCAACCCACTCCAGTATTCTTGCCTGGAGAATCCCAGGGACAGGGGAGCCTGGTGGGCAGTCGTCTATGGGGTCGCACAGAGTCGGACACAACTGAAGTGACTTAGCAGCAGCAGCAGCAAGGCTCTTTGGAGGCTTGCAAGAGGGCCCAAATAATCATGGACCCAAACTGTCATCACCCAGGGACACTCATCTTCTTGTCCAAGGGCACAGCTTTGGAAGGGATGTGGAAGGAAAGAACAAAGAAGAGCCAGTCAGCCAGGTCTAAGTCAACAGTCAGCAGAAGACAGATGTTCACATCCAATAGGACTCCCATCCAAACTAGCAAGGGCGGCTTAACCCGGAGAAGGCTCCAGGAGCAACTCACTTAATCTAGCATGTTTCCCAAATCAGTCTCTTCAGCCACAACTGCTAGAAAGTGTCCAAGCACCCCCACCACAGAGAGATGAAGGAGATCTTCCTGTCACAGGTGGTGTTTCTCTAAACCCAAATCATGAATGATGCAACTGGCTGAAGTCATTCAACCACATGCCCCATCCACAGTTAACTAGTTAGTTAGTGGGTGCTTGGTAAAGCACAGAGGCAAGGCAAGTATGGTGGGCATCCTCAAGGGGTTCATAGTGATGGGTGATGAGTGGTTAGAAAATTAAACCAACAGTAACTAAACAATGTGAGAAGTAATAGGAGAAAGCTGCTGCATGAAGGGTCTTGGAAGCAAAGAGGGGCAGCACCTAGCCCATTGGCCAGAGCTAAAGGAAGGATTTCTAGAAGAGTTAAGTCTGCCTGGGTATGCACTGACTAAGTGTCCCATGGAAGCACGCACATTTAAGCAGCTGAGTCTCAGCTCTGTGCCTGTCTGTCTGTCTCCTTACTTCACCTTTTTATTCATGATGAGGGTTATAATATTCCCTTGGCAGAGCTTAGCCTCTCTTCCAGGCTTTCCATTGAACCATTATCTTTTACTTAGTTGTACCCTACTGAAGATCCCCTGGAGAAGGAAATGGCAACCCACTCCAGCATTCTTGCCTGCGAAATCCCATGGGCAGAGGAGCTGGGCAGGCTACAAAGTCCATGGGGTTGCAAAGAATCAAGACAACTTTGCAACCAAACAACAACAACAAAACCTTATTGAAACTGGGGGGTGGGACCAATAGAGCTGTTTCTCTATCCTGGACTGCTAGTTTGGGGGTCTTCTCTAGCTGCAAGCATAGCCGACTCCTATAAGCACATCAGACTGTCTTACAGAAGCACTCTGTCAGCATCCCTTGCCTCTGAGATCAGTTTCCTCGAATTGAACAGGCACCTTCTGAAAGTCCCACATTGTCTCCTTCAGCTGTGGCCAAGGACAGTCTACCCAGCCCAGCACCACCTCCCTCCCGCCCCTTACCCTTCTCATAAATCAGTCTTACTATTTCCGAGATACATTTTCATTAACAAAGAGATAAATGTGTTTGCAGCATGAGAAAAATCAATAATACAGAATGTATAAATACAACTTTGCATGTTACAGAAATATTTACATTGGCAATGGAGATAAATATACTTGCAACAAGAGGAGAATCAATATACAGTATATGTAGAACAGATTCCAACAACTATGAGGTTGCCATCATCATCACAGGCCTGATAAATCTCCTCCTTAAGGAGAAGAGGAAGGGGACTTCCCTGGCAGTCCAGAATCCAGCGGGCACAGGTTCCATCCCTGGGAGGGAACTAAGAGCCCGTATGCCACAATTCAATTAAAAAGGAAAAGGGAGATAGATAGAAAGAAAGAAAGAAAAGGAAGTAATGGACTGACTCCAAAGTCACAGGAGGGTGGGGAGGCTCATTCTTGTAAACTGAAGCTGTCATAACTACAGCCCACAGATGCCTCTACCATCATTTCAGCAGCCCTGCTTTTTCTCTCTCATTTCTGGCTCTACAAAAGAGGACGCTGCACAAATCAGTTAGGAGTGCATGGTCAGGCCTCCACAGCCAGTCTCCAGGACTTTGGGTAGTAGTGCTGTCCATTTCCCTGCCCTTCCTGTTTCTTCCCCAGGGCACCCCTGGGCTTTGGGTGTCTCTGATCCTTCTCCTATGCAGAGGCTCCCACTGAGGCTCTGCCACATTTCCCATTCTCTCCACCCCAAACCTGGGTACTTCAAGGTGAACAGAACTTCAGGTGAAAGCAAAGACACTCCAAGATGTTTCTCAACCTTGGGCTCTGAAAGGCATCTCAAGGTCTTTAGTCTTTCATTCATAAAATTGAAAAAAATAATAACCTATTTCCTGAGCATATACTTCTATCAAGCACTGTTGTAGGTCTAAAGCTATGAGCAGCATAAAGTTCTCACTCTCATGGAGTCGGCATGAAGGAGGCAGGGAGACAGAGAAGCACATATATGAACCACAAACACGAACCCCAACCATTACGAAATGCTGGACTCAGCAAGCTTTCCGGGAAGGGACCGAGTGCATGCAGGCAGGCAATAAGGGCCACACACCACTCTGCTGCATGTCCCTTGGTTTTGTGGAGATTTTTTTGAACACTATAAAAAAATGTTTCAAAAAAAGAAAAACAATCTTAGCCTGCAGGCTGCTGGAAAATAGGCTGCCAGCCGGATGTGGCCCAAGGGGGCATCATCAGCTGACCCCCATTGTCATGTTTCCAGTGATGAAAAGTGCTACGAAGAGTCATAAAGCAGAGTAAGGATTACAGAAAATGATGGAGGAAGTGATTTTATGCAGTAGGCAGGGGGCTGTTTTAGCCATCGGAGCTGACATCGAGGGCACGTGTTCCTTCGTTATCATTTCTTGGGCTGGTCTGGGAGGAGGTGTGAGGAGAGACTGCTGAGGGCAGAGCTGAGACCTGGAGAAGCTGAGCCTTCTGAGAAGCAGAGACGGGCAGGCTCAGAGCTCATCAGCATCTCTTCCCTGGAGACCCGGGACCCTCTGGGACCCTCTGAGAGACTGGAGCAGGCAATGCTGGCTATTGCATGGGGCTCCTTGGTATCGAAAGGCTATGGTCTGAGTGACTGCAGATCAGTGCCCCAGCTCAGGAAACTGTCAGGTTAACACCAATGAGGACACTCAGTGACCCACCAGGACAAGAGTCATGTGGCAGGAAAAGGCATCCTTGCAGGACACAGGAGGCCAGGAGAGGGTCTAGAAAGGGGAGGTGGGGGTGGGTGTACTGGGTACTCAGCTGATGTGTGCTCACTCCCTCCTGCAATCTTCCTCCACATTCTCTTCTCTCTAATCCCCTTTCTTAGATTACAAATGAAATTCAAAGATGCCTAAAACATACTAAGAAAAAAAAAAACACTTGATGCTTTTGTATACAGCATATTTCCATTCTTATCAAAAGTAACCATTAATAAATATCAGGATGACAAGCAATAAATGCTGGAGAGGGTGTGGAGAAAAGGGAACCCTCTTACACTGTTGGTGGGAATGCAAACTAGTACAACCACTATGGAAAACAGTGTGGAGATTTCTTTAAAAACTGGAAATAGAACTGCCATATGACCCAGCAATCCCACTTCTGGGTATACACACTGAGGAAACCAGATCTGAAAGAGACACATGCACCCCAATGTTCATCGCAGCACTGTTTATAATAGCCAGGACATGGAAGCAACCTAGATGCCCATCAGCAGATGAATGGATAAGGAAGCTGTGGTACATATACACCATGGAATATTACTCAGCCATTAAAAAGAATTCATTTGAATCAGTTCTAATGAGATGGATGAAACTGGAGCCCATTATACAGAGTGAAGTAAGCCAGAAAGATAAAGAACATTACAGCATACTAACACATATATATGGAATTTAGAAAGATGGTAACGATAACCCTATATGCAAAACAGAAAAAGAGACACAGAAGTACAGAACAGACTTTTGAACTCTGTGGGAGAAGGTGAGGGTGGGATGTTTTGAAAGAACAGCATGTATATTATCTATGGTGAATCAGATCACCAGCCCAGGTGGGATGCATGAATCAAGTGCTCGGGCCTGGTGGGCTGGGAAGACCCAGAGGAGTCGGGTGGAGAGGGAGGTGGGAGGGGGGATCGGGATGGGGAATACGTGTAACTCTATGGCTGATTCATATCAATGTATGACAAAACCCACTGAAAAATAAAAAATAAATAAATAAATAAATAAATAAATATCAGGATGAAAATAGGAGGAATAGGCACTGAACTGTAGGGAGATATCCACTTTTTACAAATGTGTTCCTGTAAAGTGTGCATTTTTTATGATGCAAAAACATAATAAACACGTGTGATCTGAATGATTTAACAGATTCTTCTGCTGCCAAGTGTCAGCTCTGAGACTTGGAAATCTAGCTGCGTGCTATCCTGTGTCCTCCACGTCCGCTCGCTCTGCCAACTGCCCCCGCAGCCAAGATCCACTTGGAAGAGAGGGGCCTCTCTCCTGCCCTTGAACGCAGGCCCTGCAGTCTTTAGGGAGCAGGCTCCAAGGGGCTCTGGGAGTTGAATCTTCCATCCCCAGAGTAAGACCAACATGCCAGGATTAACCCCATGGAGTCTGAGCCATCCTGGGCATCCAGGGTCCATTAGAACCAAAGTGGGCTGGAGTTTCCCTTAGTAGAACACCTTCTGTTTGATTCTCCCAAGCCCCAGTCTCCCAAGCAGACCAGGGTGGCCAGACAAGAGCTTTTGAAAGAAGGGTATATGCCTCATATGTGTTTCCCACGTCTACAAGAAAACCCCAAATCCTCACATATCCTGAAAGGTCACACATGATCTGGACCCAAGAGCTCTGCTCTCACCATACGGGCTGCCCTGCCTTCCTGCCTTGGGGGTTCGCAGCTGTGTGATACACTCTTCCTCCACATCTCTAATCAGCTCATTCCCTCAGTGCTCTGGGAACATCAGACATCACCTTCTTCATGAGACCTCTGCTGACAACCCTCTGTAAAACTGTTATTCAGTTGCTCAGTTGTGTCTGACTCTTTGCGACCCCATGGACCGCAGCACATCAGGCCTCCCTGTCCTTCACTATCTCCTGGAGTTTGCTCAAACTCACACTCATTGAGTTGATGATGCCATCCAACCACCTCATCCTCTGTTGCCACCTTCTCCCTCTTTAAATAATAAGATAAAAACAAAGAAATATACACCAGGCTGTTTCATGGCAGTTCTCCCCCTAGAATGGAATTGTCCGGTTTATTGTGTTGTCAACAGTGCCTACCCCTGCATGGCCAATCATCCTAGTTTGTACAGAACAGAGAGGTTTCCTGGGATATAGGACTTTCAGTACTAAAACCAGGGAAGTTCCAGCCAAATTGTGGTAATTTTCCCCGTCTCTACCTACAATAGTGCCTGGCACATGGTAGATGCTCCAATAAACATGGGCCATTATGTGCATGAATAATAGATTAATGAATTAGCCTTCTTCTCACTTTCCAATCACCTAGGTTGGATATTCTGTTGGAAAGGTCTTGGGTTATCTTTTCAGGATAAGCATGGGTCATTCATCTGCAGAGACGTGAGCATAGCAATAGCCTGGAAGGACTGAATAGAAGAACTGAAGCCCTAGGCTGGGGGGCCCAGCACAGAGCTACATAGTTAGAGCCAAGCCAGGAACAAATCACCAAGAAACCCAGGGATCAGCCCAGGCTGTTCTTAGGCTTCCTTCTCAGGGTCTTGAAGCTTCAAGATCAAGTTTCCTTGTGGATCCGATGGCAATCAGCATTGGCTGAGAGCCTCCTCTGGGGTCTGCATCCCGAGCAGCTGCTGTCTTCATCCCCAGCTCCCACATTCCTCCCGCTCGGCGGGATCCCCACCAGGCAGCAATCCCACCATGCCAAGAACATGGCTGGCTCCCAGCTCTCCACACCAGCAAATATTTGCTGCCACAAATCAATACAAAAGTAGGATGCACCATTAAGCTTTAATATATCAGTGCTAGGGCTCTTAATCCATTATGAGGCTGTCATAAATGTGACTGAAATGCAAATCAGAGCAGCAGCCCTCCAGGAGGGTGTGAAGGTGCCTTCACCACCTCCTGGCACCGCCTGCGTCCCCTGTGCTCCAGAGAAACAGCCTGAGTCTCCTCTCTCCCTGTTGCCTTTTGTCTT
The DNA here is from genome assembly GCF_963930625.1 of Muntiacus reevesi. Taxonomy (NCBI): domain Eukaryota; kingdom Metazoa; phylum Chordata; class Mammalia; order Artiodactyla; family Cervidae; genus Muntiacus; species Muntiacus reevesi. The sequence continues at coordinate 119,415,990 of NC_089250.1, forward strand.
CACCCTCCTCGCCTCCCTCTTCTCCTTCTTTCCAAATGTCTGACTGAGCCCCTCTATTATGTCAACTTCCCTGGCAGGCAGTCACTTGATATGCTAGAAGAAAGCTATAATAATGTTAACTTTCAGACACTGAACTGAGACTTCATTGGCATTGCTTCATTTCACCTTGGCCACAATTTCATAAAGTTATTATTATCCCTCCATTTTACAGATGAAGAAATCAAGGCTCAAGGAGATTAAGTAACAGAAGCAGCAAGGAGAAGAGCCATCTCCCCACTCAGGACTGGCTTGATCCAAAACCCACATATTTGAATGCCATCCTATAGCAATGTTAGGAAGCCCAAAGCTAAGTGGGGAGAATTAGAAAGTAAACAGGTGATCAAAAATATCATGCAGGATATACTGCTAGAAATAAGTTCAGAGTCATTAGAACAGGGATGACTGGGATGTTGAAGATATCCCAGCTTGGCAGAAGAGAGATTGAGGGTGGAGATAAGGACACAGGGTTAGAAGGAAAGGTGGGGCTTAAGCTGAGACTTAAAAAGCAGAAATTAACATAGAAAGGGACTATAAGGTGAAAAGGTGATCTTATTTTCAAACCATGGATGTCTTGAGGGCAAGACCTTCTGGGAACTACTAACGGTTTACTATAAGGGAGCAGAAACAATAAGCAACTAGGAAGCATTATGGATAGGATTGAGGAAATAATTACTCATAAAATACTTATAAGCTAATATAATGGACTATGCCAAAGCTTTTGACTGTGTGGATCACAACAAACTGTGGAAAATTCTGAAAGAGATCAGAATACCAGACCACCTGACCTGCCTCTTGAGAAACCTGTAAGTAGGTCAGGAAGCAACAGTTAGACCTGGACATGGAACAACAGACTGGGTCCAAATCAGGAAAGGAGTACATCAAGGCTGTATATTGTCACCCTGCTTATTTAACTTACACGCAGAGCACATCATGAGAAATGCTGGACTGGAGGAAGCACAAGCTGGAATCAAGATTGCTGGGAGAAATATCAATAACTTCAGATATGCAGATGACACCACCCTTATGGCAGAAAGTGAAGAACTAAAAGGCCTCTTGATGAAAGTGAAAGAGGACAGTGAAAAACTTGGCTTAAAGCTCAACATTCAGAAAACTAAGATCATGGCATTTGGTCCCATCACTTCATGGCAAATAGATGGGGAAACAGTGGAAACAATGGCTGACTTTATTTTTTGGGACTGCCAAATCACTGCAGATGGTGACTGCAGCCATGAAATTAAAAGACATTTACTCCTTGAAAGGAGAGTTATGACCAACCTAGACAGTATATTAAAAAGCAGAGACATTACTTTATCAACAAAGGTCCATCTAGTGAAGGCTATGGTTTTTCCAGTGGTCATGTATGGATGTGAGAGTTGGACTATAAAGAAAGCTGAGCTCCCAAGAATTGATGCTTTTGAACTGTGGTGTTGGAAAAGACTCTTGAGAGTCCCCTGGACTGCACGGAGATCCAACCAGTCCATCCTAAAGGAAATCAGTCCTGAGTGTTCATTGGAAGGACTGATGTTAAAGGGGAAACTCCAATACTTTGGCCACTTGATGCGAAGAGCTGACTCATTTGAAAAGACCCTGATGCTGGGAAAGATTGAAGGCAGGAGGAGAAGGGGACAACAGAGGATGAGATGGTTGGATGGCATAACCAACTCAATGGACATGAGTATGGGCAAACTCTGGGAGTTGCTGATGGATAGGGAGGCCTGGTGTGCCGTGGTCTATGGGGTCGCAAAGAGTCAAGACAGGATTATGCAACTGAAGTGAACTGAACTGAATATAACGGAATACAAGTACAAAAATGACAGTGTTCCCTGGACAATTATAGGGTCCGAGTATGTGTGAGATGAGCAGTTGGGCATGTCTGTATATGGGCAGGGTGGAATATACCGAAGAAAGCTGCCACACGTGTTTTAGAAGGCAGGGCTGAGAGGCCGCAGTGAGGCCATGTGCTTGCATGCAAGTGTGCATGCATGTCTACGCATATGTGTTCAGGGCCTGGGAATGTGCACGCGTGAGGCTTCCCTGATGGCTTAGTGAAAAAGAATCTGTCTGCCAATGCAGGAGACGCAAGTTCAATCCCTAGGTCGGGAATATCCCCTGGAGAAGGAAATAGCAACCCACTCCAGTATTCTTGCCTGGAAAATCCCACGGACAGAGAAGCCTGGCGGGTTACCATCCATGGAGTCTCAAAAGTCAAATGCTACCTAAAGACTAAACAACGACAACAACACATGTGCATGTATGCATGTACAGGGAAGACTCCCCCAAGACAGAAAGAAGACCGGAAAGGGGGAGACTGGAGGGCTGGGACACTCAAATTAAGAGATGTCATTTGCTATGACAAATGTTAAAAAAACAGTAGTGGCATGGTGACCTCACAGGAGGAAGATGTGTGTGATGAGAAAACTAACCAAAGCAGCTATCGCAGGGATCACAGCACATGAGACATCTAGCCCACTCGAGCATGCTTATGGGTCTGGGTTGTCAGCACTCCTCGGGCAAGAAAATGGAGACTCAGGCCTTTCCCACATGGGAAAACCAGAGAGGAAACACTAGCATATGTGAGTCTGCTACTGAACACAAACCCAGCTGTAATTAAATGCGAAGCTACAAGATGCTAGTCATTCTGAATGAGTTTGTAGAATAATCACTTTAACAAGGCTATGAACTCTGATGACGAGGTTGAGGAAGGGAGTTGGGAGGACAAAGGAATTACATGGCCTGATATTGATGAGGCTTGCTTGGTTCAGGGATGAATGAGGCTCCAGTTTGTGCCAAGTGCTGGGTGACAGCTGATTCATTTCATCTTCGGAATCACCCATGGTGATGTTATTTGACCCCTTCCTAGATGAGGAAATGATGAGGTTTTTAGGGCTGATCCCATTCCAGGGCCAGGTTGAGCTTGCTGGTTTGTCTGATGCTGAGCTTCCCCAGGACTGTAGCTCTGAGATGCCTGAGAAGTCCTCCCAAATCAGCTCCAACTGGAGATGATGTCCCTGCTGGGCACCATTCAGTTACAGCTGGTTTTCTCCCGAACAAAAGGCTCTTCTAGCTCCATTAGCAATGCCAGGTGCCAGCCACACCACCCAGAAGACCCATGAGCCAAATGGCCTCAACCTGGCACTCTGTCTGGCTGGTGACAGACTGTCTGCTTCTCTCCCCAGGCGGACACCATCGGAAGCCACCTGTGCCCGTTCAGAGGAACACCACCTACAGCTGCACCACTGGAATACTGGCAGAACTACACCACAGTCCAGCTTCTTATTCTCTAAGATAATCATTCATCCCATTAACTTTTAGGGTTTGGGCAAGATATTCAGGACAAATCTGCCAGTGTCCAACATGAGACTATGTGATGGGAGCAAAATACCCAGCTGGGGAGCACTAGATAAAACACCAAGGAGAAATTTTGGAAAAGTACACTGTGGTTTCTACAGCCTAGTGGACAAAGAGAAGGATGCTGGCACTTAGAGAGGCATCCAAGTACATGCAACCTTTCCTGGTGCTATCTCCTCTTTTACTGGATCCTCCTAATAGTCCTGGGTGGAAGTCATCTCAGTCCTCACTCTCAGGACCCTGAAAGGTGAACTAACACCAACTTGCCCATGGCCACATGCATCAGCACTAGAGCTGAGTAAGTACACTTGTCTGTTGTGGCTGCAAAGCCTGCCTCTATACCTTGCCTGATGCCTCCTGAGAAATGGGAGCAAATTAGGGAAGCAACATGGGCCAGTTTGGTGCTATTATATAACCTGGGAGTCTTGGGCCTGGGTTCTGGGTCTTGCCCAGAGAACATGGAAGCTCCCTGCTCCGAGGAGGCACCCTTACTGGTGTGACACCACAGTGCAGCGGTCCAGGGCTTTAGTACGGTTGTCAGACTGTGGTTGTATTACACTACCCTGCTGGCTCTGTGACCTTGGATAAGATGCTCAGCTTCTCTGTGCATTGGTTTCCTCATCCATACAACAGAGGTACTCACAAGACTGAGTGGATTCAGACAAAGCCCTGAGGATAGTGCTGACCCTGGGAGAAAAGCAATGCTCGCCTCAGTTACCCAATTGTTGTTTTGCTGTCTAGTGCCTAAATCAAGACCAACTCTTTTGCAACCCCGTGGACTGCAGACCCTCTCTCCTGGACTGTAGGTTCCTCTCTCCGTGGGATTGTCCAGGCAAGAATACTGGAGTGGGTAGCCATTTCCTTCTCCAGGGGATCTTCCTGACCCAGGGATCGAACCTGCTTCTGCTGCACTGGCGGGTGGATTTTTTACCACTGAGCCACCTGGGAAGCCCCAGTTACTCAATTATTCTATAAGAAATTAGGCTGTGTCATGGTTATAAACTGTCATCCTCAAGACAGGTCCAGAAGTGGCTGGTTTAGCTAGCATGATGTTCATGTTGAATTTGAATGTTTTTTAAAAAAATTTAATTGAAGGATGATTGCTTTATAGAATTTGTGGTTTTCTGTCATACATCAACAAGAATCAGCCGTAGGTACACCCACATCCCCTGCTTCCCGGTCCTCCCTGTCATAATGAGGACATGTGACTTCTGGGTCATCACATGCTCCAGTGGTCTCCTTGCTCTTAGACCCACCCAGACACTCTCTGCCTTGCTCTGTAAATAGCTATGATTGAAACCCCTGGACAAGATGATACCTTAGGTCTTCCCAACTCTGATGTTTCATGAACCTGTGGCCTGGGCTGGAACTCAAAACCTTACCTTATTTAGGATTCTCTCTTCTGACAAAGTAGTAGCACCATGGACTGTTTTCTCTGAAACATGGGTGTTTTGTCTGAAAACTGGATTCTCATTTTGCAGTGTCTATAGGGACTCAGGACTACCATGGGGAGAATCCCACAAAGAAGAGGCTTCTAGCAGTTAAAATCCAGTTTGACTGGATGCCAGAAGCTTTGCCCCGGTGGGAAGCTGGCAGCCACCTTCCCAGAAGCAGGGACCACGGGAGTTGGTCTCCAAGACACACCAAGGCTGAGACCAGAACCTCCTCAATGGAGCAAAGCAAATTAACCACCTTCAATGTCATTCACTCAGGTCTCTGTGGGCTTCCCTGACTCTTAGCAGCATAATATTGTCCCCACGGTGCCTTGGGATAAAAGAAAATGCACAAAAACAAGCCACAAATCCAAAGGGAACCCAATTCCTTCCTCAGTGGAACAGGGAGAGTTGATGGTGAATTTTAGGAGGATGCTGGCTGTCATCTTCAAGAGAAAAAGCATTTCATGGGAACCCTCAAAGGACTGTGTTATTCAAAGCTGGGGCGCCCTGTGCCTGCCACCCCTCTAGATTGCTATGTCTGCCAAAATCAAGGCTCTGTCTGAAATGTTCCCCTCCTGCCGTGTTCACAGGCTATCCACATTCACAGCTACCTCCTGTGTCTCCTGGGAGTCAGACCCTAGAGTTCCAGGATCAGGCCGTACCTAGATCTCTATGACCAGATCACAAGAGTCACTCAGGAGACGGTGCACTTCCATTTGGTTGAGCGGGTGAATGATGTCTAAGCACACATCTCTGCTGCCACAACCATGGTTTTCTCTCCTTTTCTTCTATTCCAGATACACTGACCAGGTAAACAAGAGGATTCTCGCACCTCTCTCTAAAGGCATTTCTGAAAATATCCTCCGTGGATTTGATCATCCAGGCTGAAAGGAGTGAAGGGAGAAGGACTGAAAGGATACTGGCATGAAGGGAGGTAGGAAAGGGCTTGGATGCAAGGATGAGGGACTTCACGAGCCAAGTGAAGGTGTGAAAAGACCAATGATTGAGCAGAGGGAAAAGCGGGTCATCCTGCGGAGGCCCAGTTCTCTCCCAGCCCCACGCATTATTGCCCATCACTTTCCCAAATCTCCTCCCTCTCCATACATCCAATGCCAATCTCCTAAACCACTGGACTGGTCCCCCGAGGAAGAGGGCACATCTTCCTGTGTCTGAATGGGGCCCTGGGCAGTACTGTTCTGTGGTCAGGCCTGCTGGGGACACTTGGCTGACCAGACAGGGCTGGACCTTGCACTGCGCGCAGCCTGCTCCCTGCTACACCAGGTGACAAGGTTCTGACCAGGAGGCTGTGATGGGTTCTGACCGTGATGCTGTCTGGACAAAACTTCCTGGCTTCCCATGCTCCTCAGAACAAAGCGACCCCTTGTAAACATGACTCTACGCTTTGTGGGACCGTGCCCACCTAGTCTTCCAGCCACCATCCCTACATTTTATGTTCCCAAAGTGGGTTCTCAAGCCCCCCCACACTTTCCTTCACTTCTAATCCTTCCTGTTCACCACATGGAACACTTCTCCTTCCGAAACACACAGGTACCTTCTCATATTCTGGGTCTTGGGTTATATATCACTACATCCAGGCTTCAGTCTAAGACATTCACCCCTACATCACAAGTTGAATTGTGCCCTCCGCCCCCAAATAGATATTTTGGAGTCATAATTCCCAGTACCTCAGAATATGACCTTACGTGGAAACAGGGTCTTTGCAGCAGTAACCAAGTTAAATGAGGTCATTAGGGTGAGCCCCAATCCAATTGCTTCCTTGGTGGCTCAGTGGTAAAGAATCCATTTGCCAATACAAGAGATGCAGGTTCGACCCCTGGGTTGGGAAGATCCCCTGGAGAAGAAAATGGCAACCCACTCCAGTATTCACACCTGGAGAATCCCATGGGCAGAGAAGCCTGGCGGACTACAGTCCATGGGGTCGCAAAGAGTCAGACACAGCTTAGTGAAAACAACCTAACTCAATATGATTGGTGTCCTTATAAAAAGGGGAAATTTGGACATAGAAAGTCATACACACTAGGGGAATGCCATGTGGAAATGAAGCAGAGACCAGAGCAGTGCATCTGCAAGACAAGAAATGGCAAAGATTGCCAAAAACCACCAGAAACAAGGAGAGACACATGAAACAGATCCTCACACACAGAAGCACAGAAGAGACCAGTCTGGTTTTAACTTAAGACTGTTAGGGACACTTATTTAAGAAGAACTTAATTACTGAAATCACTATCTGGACGGCCACAGAACGCCAAAAAAAGAAAAGAGGCCTGTGACTACAAACCTAACCAGTGTTTCTGGAACGAGAAAAGATGGGAGGGGTGCGGACAAATTTGAATTTATTTCAGTTTCTTACCATCACTCACTGCTTAGCCCTTTTGAATTTGGCTTCTCCTTCCACTATTCAAGGTACCTCTTACTCTTATTAGAAATGCTGTTTTCTCAGTCCTCATCTTTCCATTTCAGTAGCATTTGCCGTTCTTAAATCACTCCTTGTGGAACTTCTCTTCCTGTCAGTCCCTTGTCTTCTCTTAACCATAAAAGTGTACTACTCTCCTGAAGAAGCTAAGAAGCCCTCAGAAGGAACCACTCCCACCATCACCTTGATTTTGGACTTCTAGCCTCCAGAAATGTGAAGACAATAAACCTCTGCCGTTTAAGCCACCCAGCTCATAGTACTTTGTTATGGCAGCCCCAAGAAACTAACAAACCTCCTTTCCACATGTTCTGACAATCACCACCCTTCCTATTATAGCACCTGTCCCACTGTCCTGAGTCACTGGTCTGCCTGCTCCTCTGCATTGCCAACTGCCACACCATGAAGGTGGAGACCATGTGTCTATCACTTAGATTTTTAATCTCTAAACCTTAACACAATACCAGGCACATAATAGGAACAAATAAGCTCTTTGGTGCAGGAATTTATGAAGCAACAAATGAGTGAGGAATGGAGTGAATAAATGACTTAATAAGTGAGTGATTGAAGAATGAGTTAATGAATGAAGAGGACGATCTCTGGTTATGGGCAACTCTTGCAAAATGGTGGTTGTGTCAGTTATGTGGAGATATTACTGCAGTACTGTTACTCTACCAATGACCAGCCCAGTCTGGGTAACATATGTTCTCAATGGCTGCCAGGTAGATGAATAAATGTATCAATTAACCTATGAAGAGACTGGGGATTTCACAAAATGTAGAAGGCAGTTTCCTCTGTGAGTTCATTCCTGGTGTCACATTCCTTGAGATGAACTTAACCACATGGAATAGTTATTTGAATTTGACTTGACAGAGGTCAATTCTCAGTAAGGAGCTCCTAACAGGAAGTCAAGAACCAGAGTCTGACAGCTCACATGTAAAAGCCTCTAGCAAGAGGAATCATACTGTTTAAAGAACACCTACTATGTGCCAAGCCCCTGTCAAATCCCCAGGAAACTCAAGACAATTAAATATGAACATCTCAATTTTCCTCTGAGGAAGCCAAGGCATACGAAAGAGGGGATTAATCTGTGGTCTTGCAGCAGTAGGGATGTGAGTAAAGATTTCCTCCCAGAGGTATCTGCTGACTCCAAAATGTTCTTCCCTTGGAATCAAAGGATTACATTGAGGCTGTTATTAGACTCGGGCTTCCCAGGGGGCTCGGGGTAAAGAATTCACCTTCCAGCGCAGGAGACCTGGGTTTGATCCCTGGGTCCGGAAGATCTCCTGGAAGAGTAAATGGCAACCCACTCCAGTATTCTTGCCGGGATAATCCCGTGGACAGAGTAGCCTGGCAGGTTACAGTCTACTGGGTCTCAAAGAGTCGGACACAAATGAGCACACACGCATGCAGACTTGGACTCACAATCTATGCTTTCAGTTTTTAATTTCTTGTAATGTCTGAATGTATTCATGCTCTATCATCCTGCATGGGCTGATCAATCAGTTTCAAGTCCCAGCCAAACTTAACTGTGCCTGGGGACCTAAGGGATGAGCTCAGTCTCTTTGCTTAGAACTGAGCTTGAAGCTACAGCCTTGGGTATCTTGGAGATGATGGTGGCAGAGATAATAGACTCTGAGGTTTCATTTCCCCAAAGGAAATGGAAATCAGGGGGGCACAACAGGTCCCCTCTCAACTTGAAGACTTTCACTTTCTTAGCATAAATATCTTTTTAAATGATGTACACCAGTGAAAAGCTTTGACTTTGGTTCAAACAAGCTTACACTTGAATCCAGTCCCAGCTACCCACCAGTTGTGTGGACTGGTTCTCTGCCTCAGTTTCCTCACCTGTAGTAATAGTTCAACAGGGTAACAAATTAAATGATAAAATTTATGTAAAGCACTTAGGCAACTTGTAGCACATACCTAGATTTCTTAACTCTTTCTCCAACAAATAATATGCATCAATGCTATCATTATAATTATTACTATCATTATCATTATTTGGTGTTGCTGTGGAAGTAATTTCCCTTACAGAGTAGGGGGAATGAGTGATTGATATTCAGGAGACTCCTCTCTTGGGCCCATACACTCCAGTTTCCTTCATACAATCAAAGCCCTCAATGGGCTTCTCCTGTGGCTTAGCTGGTAAAGAATCTGCCTGCAGTGCAGGAGACCTGGGTTTGAGCCCTGGGTTGGGAAGATCCCCTGGAAAAGGGAAAGACTACCCACTCCAGTATTCTGGCCTGGAGAATCCCATGGACTGTATAGTCCTTGGGGTTGCAAAGAGTCGGACATGACTGAGCAACTTTCACTTCACAAGGCCCTCCAACCCCAGGGTCACACCTGGGCTATAACCCAAGCCATGCGCTCACAGCCCTGGGCTCAGGATGAAGAACATCAAGAACATCAACATACAGATCCTAAGGCCTCTAAAGAAAACCCCTGTTCCACATCGCCACTTGCCCCTGCCTTTTCCCATGATCACAAAGGGTTAACGTGGTAATGAAAGCATGAGATCCTAGTTCTTCTGATATTAATTAAAGTGAAAACTGCAGATGGTGTTTAATAACAATTTAGTCCCAGCAGGTTCCAGGCACTTTACCTAAATCAAACATATCATAAAGTTGGCATGAGAATCACAGAGCCTGGCCTTGCCACATCTGGCCAGGGACACGTCCTCACCTGGAATGAAAGTAACAAACCATCTCTATTACTTATGCAGATGTGTCCTTAAATGGCTTGACAGTCGGATTCCACCCCACCACCTTCTGGAGCCAAAAATAAAGGAGTATTGATTGCAAAGATTAATAATGGAGCTCAAGAAGGAAAATGGTGCAAAACACCTTTTTCTCTCCCTTCGTGATATAAACGCCTGCCACCCCTGCAACCTAATTTTGTCACCCAGCACACGGGAGTGTATTAATTAAAGTGACACCAAGGACAGGAAAATCTGAGCTCTTAGGTGGTGACTGGAAATACATAAATATGCATCTCCAGGCTGTCTCGAGAAGAGAGGCACGTTGCCAGGCAAGATCAGCATAATTCCACCAAGGGGAGGGTGGAGAGGAGTGCACACAGCTTACCCTGGAGGTCACGGCTGTGGTTTTCGCAAATAGCTCCCCAAACCAGACAGAGAAACTAGACCAAGAGCGACTAGCTGCTATCCCACCTCTTCTGTAGAAAACTAGGCCATCACTTTTGTAAACGTCCCCTGATATGGCCTGCAAAGTTAGCTCAGATGCTAAAGACTCTCCCTGCCAATGCAGGAGATCCAGGTTCGATCCCTGGGTTGGGAAGATGTCTCGGATAAGGGAATGGCAACCCACTCCAATATTCTTGCCTGGAGAATTCCATGGACAGAGGAGCCTGGTGGGCTAAAAGTCAGTCCATAGGGCCGCAAGGAGTCAGCCATGACTGTGTGAATAATACACACCTGTTATGGCCTGGGGAGTAGCTCATATTTAATGGGAAAATTATGCACTCAATTTTCACAAGATACTGACACAGAATGGCATCATTCTGGATGAAGAAACTGAGGCTCAGGACGGCTAGTCTATGGCTCAGCAGAATTCAAGACCATGCTTGATTTAAATCACTGCCTTACACTGTTTTGATCAAATGGGAGGCATCAGAGGCCAAGGAATAAAGAGAAGACTTTGTCCAGGGGACCAGTCCTGTGATAGCCCTTCTGATTGGACATCCCTCCAGGTCAGAGCTTCCTTCTGCAAGCCCATGGCATGTGGCTGCCCCTCCCAACAGCAGAGGCTGCACTAGGACTTAGACTTCATAGCCAGGGAAGCTCTTCTCCCCAGAGAGGGGCTGGTACCAACAACTCTCTATGGAGAAGAACTGGAGTTAGTTGGGGTTAACTTGTAAGGTATGAGATGAGACTGGTGGATGACGGTAGAGACTCCATGTTTACACTGTACTATTTAGGTCAATTTCACTGTAGTCAGCAAATCATTTTTAAGAGCTAGTGGTGCTGAGTGTCCTGATTTCAGATACCATAGGAGATGCGACCTTACCTCATCCTGAGCTCCCTCACTGTCATTACCTGTTGGACGTCTCCACCTGGGCATCCATGAGCATCTAAAACTTATCTGGTCTCAACTGCTCCTCCGCTGCACACCTCATGTCAGGTCAGGCATCACCAGCCACTCAAGCCCTGAAGCCAGGACCTGGGCTGCCCTGCATCCTCATTTCAGCTTTTCTCCCATCTGTCATATCCCAATAGGCATGATCAAGTTGACCTCCTCAATCTTTCTCCGACTTCCCTCCCCCTCCAACAGCACTGCTGCCCTAGTTCAGGCAAATACAGAGCATGTTCACTGGGCCATAAGGAGAAGAGAACTGATCAGAAGCGGAGAGGAGCAGACAGAATCAGCTTAGTTAGCCTCATTAAGAGCAGGAAAGCAGAGTAGATTCCACCCCAGCATCCTTCTGTGACCCCCATGTCACAGGGGTAGGAATTCTGACATGTAACACTTCTTCTTTAATCAGTCTTGTATTATATATCTCGCTAATAGCTTGCTTCTTCCCCTAATAAGCTGTTATTTTTTTAAAAAAAAAAGAAGAAAAGCAAATAAGAGGAGATTATTAGTGAGTGGTTACTATGTATAGAGTACTGTTGTGAGTATCTGCAGAATGACTCTTTCAGGTAGGGCCTATTATTATTCTCAATCTACAATTACTTAAGTTACCCAAAGTCATTCCTCCACTAAATATTGGGTTCCCAGTGTGAGTTCAAGCAATCTGGCTCCCTAGGCCTGCATTCTATGAAAACATTCCACAGGTCAGCCTTCTTCCCCAGTAGGTCCTAGAACTGAGCACAGAGCCTGGAGCATAGTAGGTGATCAATAAAGATTTGGTGAAAAAAATAAATAAAGATTTGGTGAGTGGATGAGTCCGGACGGTCCTACAGCAGTCTGTGTCATCACTGTAAGCCCTGAAATGGTTCTGAAACACTCTGCTCCTGACTCCACTCTCTGATGTGGCTTCCCTGTCTTGCAAGAAATGGCACCTCCTCCTTCCCCACTTCTCCATCCACTCATGCTGAACCAGCGTTCTCACCAGGAGGGCAATCACCATCCCCACAGTCCCCCAAGCAACAGGCAAGGGCCAGCTCTCCAGAAATCACACACATCTCACCAGCTAAGTTCCCCACCCACTCACCCTCCATGTTCAGGGGAAAAGCCTGTGCCAACCTGCTGTGTGTTTTGATCATCATTATGATATAAAGCACATTAGCCACGTGAGGGTATCTAGCACATGCACACATCCCACAGCTTCTCAGACATGGGAGTCAGGAATGTTCTGACAAAGAAGCACCAAGAGGAATCCTAAAGAGAGAAATGTACCACCAGCCCTGTCCTTCTCAGCCAAAAGCGGAGAGGGGGAGTAGGAGAAGGCAGTACAGAAAGAGATCAGGTTCCCTTCTGGGTATGAGCAACAGGCTGTATGGCTCTGGGTGTGTGTGTGTGTGTGTGTGTGTGTGTGTGTGTGTGTGTGTGTGTGTGGTGTGTGTGTATCTGTGTGTGTCTACCTGTGTGGCCACCTCTGGGTGGGTGTGTGTGAGCTGATGTGTGTCCTCTGGGCGTGAAGCTCTGCAGTGGATGGAAGAAGACGTGTCTGTTCTTGACCCTAGTCTGAAGCCTGCTTTGCTTAGTAGGCTGGGCCAAGAGAAGCCACTTCTGAGATCCCCTACAGAAACTACTGTGTCAGACCAGGCTTAGAGCTAAGTTGTCGATAAGCCTGCAAACTCTTAGAATGGGAAGAAACTTCAGAAATCTTGTAAAATTCCCCTATTTTATAACTAAAGTGAGGGGCAGGAAGGACACTTTCCCAAGGACACACAGCTGTTAAGTCTGCCGGGACTCCCAGAACCCTACTCATAGACACTGCACAGCAGCTGAGGGGCTGCCACAGAAACTGCTGTTGCTTAAAGGTAGACTGTGGCCCATGTTTCAGCAGTGGAGTAGGATAAGGCTCTAAAGAAAGGCTGCCAATATTCACACTCAATATGACACATTCAGGTCTCACTGGTCAGTGTCTTCTCAACTGCTCAGGACTCTTCTTGAGAATACAGAAGCCAAGTCAGGACAATGGAGAGTGGTCTAAGGGGTTCAGAGCTCGAGAGGCCAGAAGGAAAGGAGGTGACCCTGAGGACACAAGGACAATCACTGCGGATCTGCACTGATGAAGTTGGGTGTTTGGAAAGCATCATCCACGTTAGGAATCCTCTTGATTAGCCCAGAAAATGACACATGGCTAATCGCAGGATTCTCCACTCCAGCCTGAGCTGGCATGTGACCTTAACCAGCTCAGCTTGTTGTCCCCGGTCAATGCGTATTCCGTGGCTATGACCTGAAGCCAGGGCGTAGTCTTCTCCTATGGCTTTAGGTGGGGCTGTGGGGTGAAGTGGAGGATGGGATGAAGTAGAAGTGGAGGATGATGGGAAATCTATTGATTAAGGACCCCCATGTGCTACACACTATGCAGAGCCCTTTGCTGATGGCATCTCTTTTCACAATCACGGCACTTTTGTGAAGTCAGTGCTGTCTCATGGAGGAGGGATCTGGGGTTCTGAGAAGACTCCCAGTGCTTCTCTTGGAGACATGAGGAAAGGCATGAAAGGCAAATGATTTCCAATATGGACAAGTTGGTTGTGGAATATAAAAAGAAAAACACATCCACAGACAACAATGTTCACACTTCTCTAAGCCTCCAGCTTCACCCTCCATACCCCTAACCCTCTGGTATCGCTCCTGACCCAGGTTTCTTTCTGCATTTCCAATGTGACCACCTAGCCTTACCCCTCATGGCATCCTACCTCAGGCCTCTTGGTAGGTCCTGAGGACCTTGGTAGATCCATGAATCCAGTTTTGATTCATGCTTAGATCAAGTTGCCCAATGTAGGACTGCAGTCTCACCCTCCTAGAACATACTCTGCAGTGTTTCAGCTTACACCAAGAGATACCGGCAAAATTGTGTCATAAAAAATGGATTATGTTTCCTGTAAAAATGTGATGAAATATTTTTATCAAGTTAGCTTATTGAATTCTCTTTCTCATCTTTTTTTAGGAAATAAATATTTTTTATTTTTTTTAGAAAAACAAAATTCATTAGTAGAAAACATTGAGGAAATGTTGAACACTGTGGCTCTCTCCTGGAGATTTATGAAGCATGATAACACAGTAAAGACTCTGAGAAGTTCTCTAAAAGAAAACTTTTAACTTTATTTAGCCCAGATTGTTCTATCTTAGGAAAATAGAATTACTGTGAATTCACTTTTGGAAATGTTGGTGTATACACTATCCAAGCACCTGAAGGCTCTAGAATGGGCATCAAACGCTGAGTCAGCATTGAGTCCTGTATCAGAAACAGGGCATTTGGGACTTTTTTCCTCCTTTACAAGCCCTTGGATTTCTATCTTGAATAATTTACTGAAGGAACTCTGCTCCTCAAGAAAGAGAAACTACTAAGGATGATACCTCCAAAAAAGAGTTAAAAACAATATCAGAAGTTTAAAAGGAGAGCTAAGCACAAAATAACATAAAGATACAGTCTTTGGGGTCTAAAGACAAAATTGAGGACAACTGAGAGCATGAAAAGCACATGTGAATCCCCTGCAACTTCACCTTCTGCTCCCACCCATCAGTCAATGGAGTCTCCATCTTGCTTAATTAGTAGACCCTACAGACCACCAGCTCCAAGAAATTGCCTCATCTCTTTGTGCCCATATTGATAATGCACTGTTTTGCCTTTTCTCTTTCATCTCTGATTGCAAACCCTCGGTCATCCTCTCCATTTCTTCCACTTCATCTCACCCACTTATAGATGGTTTGCTGTCTCTCCCTTATCCCTCAAGCCCTCTTATTCTCACAGGGTTACAGCAAGTGCCTCCATGATGCCAACGCAGGGTCCTTCCAGTCCAAGAACTCCATTACTCAAACTTCTTTCAAACTCAGCTCTTCCTCTTGACTTCTCTATTTCCTCTGAGGATGCTGTCATCATCCTTTCAGTCCCCCAAACATGAAGTCTTATCACTATTTACTAATCCTTTCCTTTTCTAGAATTGTCATATTTAATCAATAAAATTCTACTGCCAACTTATTTTTTCTTTCATTCCTGCTTCTGTCCTTTAAATTCAGCTTCTTTCTCAGTTACCCAATTATTGTAGTATTCTCATTTCAGGCCTCCACTCTCCCAAGCTCTCTCTGCATGAGTCCAGCTACAAATTTCTCTGAGTCCTCTTAATCTATAAAACCATTTTTTAAATCTGGCTTATGCTAAGGATTGCTACTCCTCTTTACAATATCTCTGTCCATCCTACTTGATGAGGTTTCATTTCTGCTTCCTTTTATGAATCCTTCCACACTGCATGTGTGAGTTGGTCCTTTTCTCTGGCTCATATGTCCCAGCAGTTACCATGCTCTGGGCAAGTCTGATCTCCCCCTGTATTTACCTAGAGGGAAATGTCAACATCTTTCTCTGTTTGGTTCTAGATGTCCCTGCAGGCTTTTCTAGAAAGCCTCCCACAGGCCAGGTACCCAGGAACTGGTTATTCAGTAGAAATCAAATAGAAGAACTTTAGCATATTTTGGTGCACAGCTCAAAGCTCAAGAAATATAAATTATAGAAGTCCTATTCCACAGATTGATGGTTTATAAAAGCTTATATGTTATATCTCATAAGATATTTCACAATACTACTGGAATTAGCACACTGATTGATCAAGATGACTATCTTGAAATTAACCACAGTTGTTTTTCCTCATTTTAAAAATGAGGAAACAGGATTCTGAGAGGTTAAGGGTTATTCCGAATCACAGAGCTAGTACTGTATGAAACCTTATCATCTATCCTTTTTGCTATATCAGATATCACAAAAGAAGTGAGGAGCTGACACTGTAGATGGTGTGTGTGTGTGCGCATGTGCACGCGCACACGTTCAGTCATGTCCTGCTCTTTGTGATCCTCTGGACTAAGTGCCACATAAATCCATCCACAGCAGAGACAAATGGGTTTTCTGCTTTGACCTAGTCAATGTATGTCCATGGGAAGCTCACTCATTATTAATGCAAGTTGTAACCAACGACACACTAGGTCCTTCATCCCAAAAGGGGATAGATGTAGGGACAAACTCTGTTCATGGAACTCAGACATGCAGAGTCACTCTGCCTGAATTGCTGATATATTCCATTGGAGTTTATTGAAAATTATGTCTTAAAGCTCATTTCAAGATGCATGTTCAATGCTCTATCAATGGTTTTACAGCTGTTTCAGAGGAGATAAGAAACCGTCCATCAGGCTCAATGCTGCTGTTTTGTGTCATTTCCTCTCAAGAAAATCATCCAGAAAAAAAAGAAACATATCTCAGGGAAAGTTTTCACAAATTATTCACACTATGAGAGGGTTCAGAAGGGATCTAATATCAGTGTCTACCCTGAGGCAGCACATACATGAGAGCTGTGGCAAGCAGGGCGTGATGTGGTACATTAGGGCTTGCAACTGACCAGCATGGACAGTTTGGAAGGTAAGTGTCTTTCTCCTCCATCTCTTCCCCTCTGCCCTAGTTTCTCCCAGGTTAGGGGACAATGAAGAACTCAACCTGGAGCAAAATCATGCAGAAGGAGCTTGACCTTGGAGGAAGGATGCAAGATGACCGTTGGGGGCAGAGAGGCTGTTTCGAGGAATCACATTGTATGACATGTGTGTCACTTAGGGGGTTCCCTGGACCAGTCCTGCAGACTATGGCTCAAGATCCTTAAGGGAGATGTCTGAGCAAACGACAAAGCAAGCTAATTAAAATGTGCTTAAATGGTGGAAAATCAATCCCCTCTCTCTTTCCATCTTTATCTCTCCTCAAACAGAGGGAGGTCATAAACACAATGAAGTCAGCATTTGAAATTCAGGAATAAGAAGAATAATGCCCTCTCACTGTCCAGCAGAACCCCTGGTATAAAAATGCTGTAGAACCTGGTATGACACTCCCGTCAAGGCAAAATTGGATGCATCAGCTTCGGGTATGCATAAGAGGGACACTATTGGTCCTTGATCTCTGAGGCAAAGTCAGAGGCCAGGGATGGAGTCTGTATCAGGGGACCACAGGCTGGCACGATGAACATTTCAGGCAGCCTACAAGGATTGGGAGCTTTAGAGGAAGTGGTAATTAGGAATTGAAGGTCCCCAGTTAGGCCCTGAGTTTAGAATCCTGGGCTTGGTCAAAGAGCAACTGGCAAATTCTGCCTCCTGCCCTAACCCTTCCCATGCAGTTTTTCACCACAAAGGCTATGCAATGCCACTGGGGCAGCTGTAGCAGGAAGGTTTTCATGGCAGTAAAAAACACAGGTGTAATCTGAGTCCCTGTTTATGGAAGGGAGGTCAGCAAGACCTGCAGGGCATACTGTTGGTGCCTTGCCTAGATCCCTTTTTGCAAGGATGTACACATCCTTGTGAGTGTTGGATGCTAACAGCAAAGGAGCTTTGCCCTCTGGATGGGAGCTCTCACCCCTAGAGATTACCCCTTCCTAGCTCCTCTGCGGGGCTCAGCTCACAGTCAAAAGTTGAATGATGTGAGGCTGAAAAAGGCCAGCCCTTTCACCTGAGGATAAGACCATCTCTGCAGAGCAGCACACACACTAGGGCTCTTGTAGGATCAGTCTAGAGCCAGTTTCCAGCTGATATTACATCCTCTCTTAGCAATTTTCCCTGCCCGCCTCTATCTCTCTCATTTTGCTTCTCTTGAGATTCTTCCCTCTCACCCCTAACCCCCTAAAACATTTGTGGAACACTCCTTGGCTCAGACTCTGGTTCTAGGAATCCCAACTTCAGGCAGGAGGCCTGGAGCTTGGGGGTGAAACACATCATAATGAAGACACAGACTTCAACGAGCTTCTCCCAGCCCCAGGCTGGCAGATGGAGGCTGAGAGGCACACACTTCCAAGTTACAGAAAGCTATGAGGCGCAGAACTAAGCATGTCATAAGCACTCATTAAATCCTGAGGTCTGACTTGATTGATAAAATGCCATGTTTTCTTACGGCCTGCTCTCTGCACACCTGCACTTCTTCTCTCCCCTAAGTCCTCAGGAGTCAGGCTCTGCAAGGACAATTAATTTCACTTGCTCACCAGAGTCAAGCACAATTAGTTACTGAGTTTGCCATTAGTTATCAGAGTTATCAGAACCATCATTTTTCTGTTTGGGGAAGGCATAAAGCAAATAAGGCCTGGGAGAAAACTGGATTCACAGTGACTGCTGCTTGCAGACAAGCTGAGAAACCAATTCTTCAGCCCCCAGTTTTGGAGTGCACATTCCAAGCTGTCCTGATGACTTTGGACGATGTGACACAACATCTCAGAGCAAGGCTTTCTGACTCTCCAAAACAGTCAGGGCCACTCAGGTAAGCCTGGAATCTATGTCTAGAACGATGTCTCAAGAGCCAAAATGTTCAACAGGACAAGAGATAAAGTGGGACCAGGACAGTTAAGGTTTAATTAAGACCAAGGTCAGGTGTGATGGCTGCAGGCAGACCAAGAATCCACACCCAGACAGACCTCCCAGCACTCCGTGGCCAGCAAGTAGGAGGAAGAGGGTCTGTCTCACCTGAGTCACCCTTGTGATTTTGGGGTGGCAAGAAAGTGGGGATCAGAGATTAATATGTTCCTGAATGCATCAAGAATCAGGGACTTAAAAAGAGGGAATGAAAAGAAAGGCAGTCATCCCAGTAAAGGACCTACCACGTGCTAGGTGTATCCACATGGTGATCTCTATGAACCTCTTCAACAGATTATGGAGAAGGGAATCATTTTTCTGTCTAATAGCCCCAGGAAACAGAGCTGAGAAGATACCAGCCTACATCAGTCTAGTACCAAAGTTCAGGTGACTCCCACCCACTGCCATTCTACTCTCAATATTTTTCTGGAATCTGACTTGGATGGGACCTTCCCTGGAGAGATGGTGTTTTGAGTCTGAACCTGAGTCTCCTCGAGGAAGTGTTTATGAGCTGAGTCGCGAATGAAAAGACAAATGTTGCAGGTAAATAATCTGCGAGGACATTCCAGGGAGTAGCAACAGCATGAGCAATGATGGGTAATGGATAAACAAGGTCCTACTGTAACACACAGAAACCTATATTCGATATCCTAAGATAGGGACTTCCTTGGTGGTCCAGTGGCTAAGGCTCTGTGTCCCCAGTACAGAGAGCCCAGATTCGATGCCTAGTCAGGGAACTAGATCCCACACATTGCAACTAAACATTCCACGTGCCTCAGTGAAGACCTTGTGTGCCTCAACTAAGACCTGGTGCAGCCAAATAAATAAATCTGAGCTACCAGGGAAGCCCAAGAAAATAAATATTTTTATAATATCCTATGATAAATCATAATGGAAAATAATAGTTAAAAAGAATGTATGCATATATATACATATACACACATATAAATATATGTTTAGCTGCATCATTTTGTTGTACATCAGTAATTAACGCAATATAGTAAATCAACTATACTTCAGTTAAATAACAGGACATGACGCATTTTGTAGACTGGTGAGATTAGAGAAAAGTGAGTTCATATTCCTGCATCTTGGGACACACACACACACACACACACACACACACACACACAAAGAAACTCCAAAGAGTGAAGGATCCAGAGCCTCCTCAGACACTAAAACATCACACTGGAGTTTATCAGTTCAGTTCAGTTCAGGTGTTCAGTTGTGTCCAACTCTTTGCAACCCCATGGATTGCAGTACACCAGGTCACCCTGTCCATCACCAACTCCTGGAGTTTACTCAAACTCATGTCCATTAAGTCAGTGATGCAATCCAACTATCTCATCCTCAGTCATCCCCTTCTCCTCCCACCTTCAATCTTTCCCAGCATCAGCATCTTTTCAAATGAGTCAGTTCTTTGCATCAGGTGGCCAAAGTACTGGAGTTTCCAGTATAGTACTGGAGTCTATAGAAGGGCTTTAAAATAGGAAATGTGCAGGCAAGATGCTGTTTCTCATTCTTCAGTTGAATGGCACTCAGAGGTCAAGAATCCTGTTTTTCCACTACCAGTCCCTTATCCCCAAACTTTAAGTTGGTCAGAGGTGAAGCAAGGGCTGGGGTGGGCTTCCAGGCAAGAGTGGGGTTGTTAGTAATGAGCCATCAACTGAGGCCTCAGTGGAGCAGGAAGTTCAGGGCCCTGTTGGGTGTCAATCTACTCCAGGAGGAAACTCAACTGGGATGATTCAGTAGAGGAGATATTTTTTTCTTACTGATGTCTTTAAGGAAAAGATCAAAGGCTGGACATAATACACTCACTTCTACTTCTCCATCAGCTTCCTTCAAACATGTTCAAAGACAGTTATGGCTTCAAGCTTCCCCTGTGCCCTTTCTCAAGCTTTAAGAGCAGAAATCACAAACTGGGAAGATTGGCCTTTTACAAGTATCAAAACCAAACATGACTTTCTTCTCCACGTAGTGCCGTGGAGAGGTGTTGTCACCTCAAATGGTCTTTGCATCTTTATTCTCTGGTTCTCTTGTCCACCTGAATCTCAACTTTAATCTCATTTTCTCCAGTCTTCTTGGAGACTTGACCCCTTGATCAGCCTTTCTTTATTCTGTTGTTGTTCAATTGCTCAGTCATATCCAACTCGTTGTGACACCATGAACTGCAGTACACCAGGCTTCCCTGTCCATCACCAACTCCCAGACCTTGCTCAAACTCATGTCCATTGAGTCAGTGATGCCATCCAACCATCTCATCCTGTCATCCTCTTCTCCTCCTGCCTTCAATCTTTCCTATCATCAAGGTCTTTTCTAGTGAGTCAGTTATTAGGTGGCCAAAGTATTGGAGTTTCAACTTCAGCATCAGTTCTTCCAATGAATATTCAGGGTGGATTTCCCTTAGGATGGACAGGTTTGATCTTCTTGCTGTCCAAGGGACTCTCAAGAGTCTTCTCCAGCATCACAGTTCAAAAGCATCAATTTTCTGGCACTCAGCCTACTTGATGGTCCAAGTCTAACATCTGGACCTAACTACTGGAAAACTATAGCTTTAACTATATGGAACATTGTCAGCAAAATGATGTCTCTGCTTTTTAATATGCCATCTAGGTTTTTCATAGCTTTTCTTCCAAGTAGCAAGCGCCTTTTAATTTCATGGCTGCAGTCACCGTCCACAGTGATTTTGGAACCCAAGAAAATAAAGTCTGTCACTGTTTCCATTTCTTTTATCTCCGGTTATTCTCATTCTAGAAGCATAACCAGGTCTGCCTCTTCTGAAAACAATAACTACCATATCCAAGTCTCCCTGGACAGTTCCTCTCCCAACTAATCCTACCACCACCACCTCTGCAAGCTATCGTCTTCTCTCTCCTGCATGTCAACAATAAAGTTCTCAATAACAATATATCCTTACTTCTTCAAGTTTGGTTTACACTCCTTGAAATTTAAATTACACCCTTAGAATGAAGCTAAATTTCTCTCTCTGTGGATAAAAGAGAGGGAGCTATGCTCAGCCAAGTCTCCCATTGCAGCTTAACATGCATAATTACAGGTAATCTACACCTGCCAAAAGAGAAAGTGGGCTCTGAAAGAGTGCTGATGACTTAATTTGTCACTTAATCCAGTGTGTGTTCTAGTCTCACATGCCTCATCAAAACTATTGCTTTTTTTTTTTTTTTTTTTTTGGCCTGTGTCACATGGCATATGGGATCTTAGTTCCCAAACCAGGGATCAAATTTGTGCTCCCTGCATTGAAAGTGTGGAGTTTTAACTACTGAACCACCAGGGAAGTTCCCACACATCACATATAGAGATAGGACACCTTCCTAGTGGCAACAAAGCCTAATTGCTATGGAAGCAATTCACAGTGGTGGGGGTGGGGGACATATTTTCAACTTCCCCCAACCTAGGAGATTCAACCTCCCAGGTCAACCACTCCCCCACCACCACCTACACCACTGCATTTCCACAATGCCTGCTCCTTGAACACCAGGTCAATTCAGCTCCATGGGGGCTCCCCCACCCTAACCATAGACCTCTCTCCGAAGGCCTCAGTCACACCTTACCCTCCTGTCCAAGGCTCCTGATTTTATAGTCCACAGTATCTCCATTGAGAATTCATTAACTTCCACAATGATGAGTGCATTTCTTGGCAGAGGCTCTGAAGGCTCTGGATTTAGCAGTCCTTATTTGTCTCAGACCAGCAGGTGTCCATTTCCATCTATCTCAATCTAACCTAGGGGAATCTGGGAAGACTTCCAGGAGGAGGTAACAACTGAACTGAGTCTTCAGGGACAGATACAGATATAAGCTCCTTGGAGAAGCAGGAGAGCAGTGTGTTCCAGGCAGAAGGGGAAGGATCCAGAATCGGGAACACAGAGCCAGGGAGCTCCCAGGCTGCTAGGGAAAGGTGTCACTGGTGGGGGTAGGGAAGTGTATAAGGTAAAAATGTTTCCATAGAAATGACAGCTAGGCTAGCTGAAAAGAAACTAAAAGAGTGTCTACGAATATTAGCAAGGCAGAAAGTGTCCATAAACTAATTTCAGGATATGATGACAATGCACTGGCAAGAGTCACTACAGTGACATTAATATACTCCAGTTCCTGTCACTGAGGCAGAGTGGTCAGCAGGCACTGCTCAGATGGTGATGGCCAAGGGAGGGAGTATGGGTCAGTGTGGGTGATTCGGAAGGTGTCATGTGGCTCTGGGAAGGTAGCTTGGGTTCTGCTGCATCTGTCCTCACCGTGACCATTTCAGGCCAGGTGATGACTTCCACCACCAACCCAATCCTCCTTTCTGTGCCCAAACCTGCTCCTCTGGCATTCCTTGGAGGTCCCAGAACTACCAGTAATACTGAAGGGGCATGGTGAGAGAGTGTGCATAGAATGAGAGGAAGGTGCAGGATGTGACAAGGGAAGTAGGTGGCAGAAAGATCCAGAAAGGCCAAGCTTAATAACATTTCACCTCCTCTTCAGGCCATACCCACCAGCACCCACATTCTGCCAGACACCCCCTGCTGCATCTTCTTCCGCTGCTGCTTCACCCACTCAGGCTGCCCGTGGAACTCATACCCTCAGCCCTCCCTTAGCCAGGGGCTCCCAACTTCTCTCTCCTGTATATCCACACAAACACATCTCCCAAAAGTGTCTGTCACCATGATCAGGGCTGATTCCTGATTGAAACCCTCATTCTCCATGCCATTAATGGTAAAAATTCTTGATCTCTTCTGCAGGGCCCTCCATCCAAGAACCTGGCCCAACCTCTGGGCCAAGTTTATCCCCCTGGTTCCCCTATAAGCCCTGTTCTCCACCTAATCTGAACCCAGGAAGAGAGAAAAGGAGCACTTTGCACACCTCCTTGGGGTCCAGCTGTACATAAAAAAAGAAAAAATCCAAACAACCCTCATAATTAGTGGTTTCAATTATTTCTGGAAAAGAAAGGAAAGAGAACCAGAAAAGTTAAGTTGAGCAAGGTTCATTAATTTCCAGATCAAGGACTCGGGCCTTTGTCTGACAGTCCCATTTTGATGGCCCTTTCACTCCAGCCTGATGCTTCCCCAGAATCCTCTCTGAATTCCCACCTCTGCTTTTACCCAGCATGCACTGCTTCTTTACCTGGAATGCCCCACTCACCATCACTTTCTAAATCTTACACCTCCTGCACAACCCAGCTCCTCTCCTGCCACCTCGGCTGAGAATAATTCTTTCCTCCACACTGCCTTTGGCCCACGCATCTGACACATCTCTCTGGGTTGTTCTGCTGGCATATCTGCTTCTCTTTTATTTCTCGTATCAAACAGCAATCTCTCTGTCCTTTCCAGGGACGACAGTACATGCCCCTACTCTGCCCACACATGCGGAGCTGATGCTCAACTAGAGCTGAATGAATGTCGGGGTTCCCCACGCATTTCATTCAAAAGCATCCTCTCAGTGTACTTGCTGGAAGAGCTTACACATGAGCAAACATGGGGAAAGCATCTCATCCCCTCTCCTATCATGGGCTGGAGCATTTTTTACATGAAAGCGGCAGTAGAGAACAGGCCCTGGATGATAATAACAGGAAAGACAGACTTGCCTTCTCAGAACCATAGAGCTTCTGGATAGCAAGAGATAAGGGTATCATCTGAGGCCTTGAAGACAGGGATAGAGGTGATGAGTCAATAAGAGAGGGTGTGGGATGAAGCTCAGGAATACAGAACTTTGATGGGCTGTCAGGTAACAGTAAGCAAGGTTCTTAATATTCCAGATCCTCTATTTCCACTTCAGTGAAGTGGGAATAAATTGGTACCCACCTCCTAGAAAGCTGGGATGATAATGAGATTATGAACCATAATAGCATTATATTTATAACACATTTACTAGAGAGTTTAGCACATAGTAGATATACAGCATTTATGGACTATGGTCAGTAGAAAGAATGTCCAACAACAGACTCTGAAAGAATAAGCAAGTAAATAAAAAATTTTTTTAAAAAGCCTTGAATTGTAGAGTTTTCCAATTTCTATGATATGTTACCCTCTCCTTGGCCAGTTTCAAGCTAGCAATATGATGTCACCAAACTATGACTTCATCGAGTCTAACATATCACTGCTCATAGCTCTCTCCCTCTCTCACACACACACAGAAATGTTAATTCCAAGTGCCACACTCTCCAGCTCCCTGTAAACACAGATAGACTTCTCTGCCAGGTGGAAAAAGAAACAACTATGACTTTCAGTTGGGGTATGAAGAAAAGATTGGGACCTCAGGCACCCTTCCCAGAGTCTGAGCAGCCTCTGAGTCTGCCTGCATGCCCTCAGCAGCACAGACTTGAATGGGTGGAGCCACTGTGCCTGGGTTGGCCAAGATCATGGAACGCAGGCACTTAGAATCACGAGCTGGCCTATTCTGAGGATTCACTCCACATGTACATTCTTCTCCAGGGAAGATGGCCCAGAGCTAGACAACTTTGCAGTTTCTAAGGATGTGAAGCACATCCTACATTTTTTTCATGATTAATTTCTATCTCCATTTGCCTCAGTCACTCTGGCAAAGCAACCTTTCCTTACAATCAGCACTTAAGTGATACTCAGTTCCTATGGCAACATGTTGGACTAGCAGCCCTCTGGTTCAGCTCACCACCATTCCCCAGTAAACAGCAGTTCCAAAAGAGAGCCTGCTTATCTCTGCCTGAAACCTACTCAACAGCAGAGACCTCACTTCACAGAAAACCCTAGAGGTGTGTTGTAGGCATGAAGAAAGAAAATAGGGAAATGAACTTTCCCTGGACAAAAGTGAAAAATGATCATCTACAGAAATATTTTTAGGGATGTGTGAGTGCCAAAGTAGATAGGGTGAGTTCCAAGTCTTTCTTGATGACAATATACAAATCTGATTAGAGAGGTGATCTCTAGACCTTAAGAGAGGGAATTTTGAACGTTTTGACCTGACAAAGAAAATATGGATGAATCTTCACAATACTGTTTTGGAGCCCTTAATGAGGACTGGACAAGGGGCACAAGAAGTGTCCTAAGGACTGGTAATCTGAGACATGATGTCACAGACCATACTAAGGCCATGGCATCCACTCCTTTCCTCATTACAAGCAGCAAAAAAATTACCATGTAATTCTTGGGATTCCAGCTTTTATGGTGATTTTAGTCATGAATAAATGCTTGAAAATATAGTACTCAAGAATTCTAGTAAAATCGATATGAGAATAAATTTTTAAAAACTTAAATAGTCCTATAAGTATTAGTGAAACTAAATCCATATTTTGAAAACTTTCTGCATTAAAACCTCTTGGCCCAGTTAGCTTCATTAATGTGCTGCTGAATACTGAAGAACTAAATATTCCCCATCGTCAAAAAACTCTTGCAGAGAACAGCCAATGAAGGCTTCTCCTTGTTAATCATCAGTGTCTAAATACTCATTAAACCTGCTTCTTCTTACTGGACACAATGAAAAACTACATTTTCTAACCTTCCTGGAAATTAGATAGGACCATGTACTAGATTAAAATTAACAATATATGAGCATAAATTATGTA
The DNA here is from genome assembly GCF_963930625.1 of Muntiacus reevesi. Taxonomy (NCBI): domain Eukaryota; kingdom Metazoa; phylum Chordata; class Mammalia; order Artiodactyla; family Cervidae; genus Muntiacus; species Muntiacus reevesi. The sequence goes on from NC_089250.1 coordinate 119,442,270, forward strand.
TAAAAATTATAGACCAGGCCACAAACCCTAAGTCTTTCCCCTTCCATGTCAATCTCAGAAAACTGCACATTTAAGATGAGAATGATGGACCCTTAATCATCCCATGCCAAAAAGAGGCTTCTAAACTAGTCTAGACTATAATGTGTCTAAAATGAATTGTATTAATGCATTTTGGCATTTGTTGTCACAATATATAGATTAATCTGACAGATATCAATATCCCCACGTTTTTTCAATGCTCAAGCTGGATTTAGAAAAGGCAGAGGAACCAGAGATCAAATTGCCAACATCTGTTGGATCATTGAAAAAGCAAGAGAATTCCAGAAAAACATCTACTTCTGCTTCATTGACTACACTAAGTCCTTTGATTGTGTGGATCACAACAAACTGTGGAAAATTCTTCAAGAGATAGGAATACCAGACTACCTTACCTGCCTCCTGAGAAATCTGTATGCAGGTCAAGAAGCAACAGTTAGAACTGGACATGGAACAATGGACTGGTTCAAAATGGGAAAGGAGTATGTCAAAGCTGTATATTGATGCCCTGCTTATTTAATTTATATGCAGAGTACATCATGTGAAATGCCGGGCTGGATGAAGCACAAGCTGGAATTGAGATTTCTGGGAGAAATATCAATAACCTCAGATATGCAGATGACACCACCCTTATGCCAGAAAGTGAAGAAGAACTAAAGAGCCTCTTGATGAAAGTGAAAGAGGAGAGTGAAAAAGCTGGCTTGAAACTCAGCATTCAGAAAACTAAGATCATGGCATCCAGTCCCATCACTTCATGGTAAATAGATATAGAAACAATGGAAACAGTGAGAGACTATTTTTCTGGGCTCCAAAATCACTTCAGATGGTGACTGCAGCCATGAAATTAAAAGATGCTTGCTCCTTGGAAGAAAAGTTATGACCAACCTAGACAGCATATTAAAAAGCAGAGATATTACTTTGCTGACAAAGGTTCATCTAGTCAAAGCTATGTTTTTTCAGTACTCATGTATGGATGTGAGAGTTGGATTATAAAGAAAGCTGAGCACCGAAGAACTGATGCTTTCAAACTGTGATGCTGGAGAAGACTCTTGAAAGTCCCTTGGACTGCAAGGAAATCAAACCAGTCAATCCTAAAGGAAATCAGTCCTGAATATTCATTGGAAGAACTGAGACTGAAGCTGAAACTCCAATACTTTGGCCACCTGATGCAAAGAAGTGACTTATTGGCAAAGACCCTGATGCTAGGAAAGGTTGAAGGTGGAAGAAGGGGACAACAGATGATGAAAGGGTTGGATGGCATCACCTACTTGATGGACATGAGTTTGAGCAAACTCCAGGAGTTGGTGATGGACAGGGAAGCCTGGCATGTTGCAGTCCATGGGGTTGCAGAGAGTTGGACAGGACTGAGCGACTGAACTGAACTGATCAATACCCCAACCCAATTGATGAAACTAGCGTAACTTTTATTAAAAATCTGACAAAGATAGTAGGAGAATGGAAAAGGACAGATCAATCACAAATATAGATGTAGAAATCCTAAACAAAATATCAGGAAATTGAATATAATGATATATATCTTAAAAGATAGACACTGTGACCTAATTGGATTTCTTTCAGAAATGCACAGTTGATTTAGCATTAGAAATATCAATGTAATTTACCATGTTAATATAATAAAGCAGGAAAAGAAAACCTATGATCACCTTCATGGACATGGAAGAAGTATCGAATAAAAATGCGATGTCCATTCATCTGAAGGAGAAACTTATCTTCGTAAGAATGAAGGAATTTCTCAATAATGGTTATCTGTAAAACATATCAAACATCATTCTATACAGCAAAATATTGAAAGCTTTTCCCTTGAGACAAGAAACAAGATGAGTAGGCTTCATAACAAAAATACCAAAGACTGGTGGTTGTAACAACAGAAATATATTTTTTCACAGTTTTGGAGGCTGGAAGTTTGAGATCATGGTGGAGTTCTGGAGGACTGGCCAGGACACAATTCAGTCTGTAGCACTCCATCCCTGGCCTGCAAAAATTCATGTCCTTATCACAGTCCAAATAAACTTATTCCATCGTAATAGACAAGTCTTAATTCATTTCAATATCAAGTCCAAAGTCTTATCTAAATTTCTAAATTAGACGTAGGTGATAACAGTGATACAATTCATCCTGAGGCAAAATTTGTCTCCAACTCTAAACCTATGAAACCAAACAAGTTGTGTGTTTCCAAGGTACAAATGATGGAGGACACTTCCCTAGTGGTCCAGTGTCTAAGCCTCTGTGCTCCCAATGCAGGGGGCCCAGGTTCGGTCCCTGGTCAGGGAACTAGATCCCACATGTTGCAACTAAGCGTTCTCATGCTGCAACTAAAGATCCTGCATGCTGAGACTAAGACCCCCCAGTGCAGTCAAATAAATAAATATATTTTTAAAAGATAAAGGGTAGGACAGGCATAGGACAGACACTCTTGTTCTAAAGTGAGAAACTAGAAGGGAGAAAGGAATGACAGGTCCCTAACAAGCTCAAAACAGCTAAGGTAAATTCCATTAGGTCTTAAGACTGGAAAATCATACTCTTTGGTCAATACCCTGCCCTCCACTCGGGTTGCCACCCTCAAGGTTCTGTAGGGCCACTCGCCCCACTTGGCTTTCCGAGGGCCCTGCACATGAGGCTCTCTTAAGAAAGTAACTCCACCCCTAAGGCACTAGGTTGAGAGATCCTGTCCCACTGAAACCAGAGAGTTGGGCCTTACCCTTTGAAATCAGGGCAAAATTAACCTTGTCCTTGGGTCTATGGTGGGAGTGGCAGCCCTGAAGATAGTTGAATCACCTATCCAGTCATTCTCCCCTTTCCTTGAAAAATAGCATATGCTCACAGCCAAAGAAATCTATAGTCCAGGCCTATCGAATCCAAGAGGTTTCCGGTGGCTTCCTGCCTTCCATCCCACCTTGTCTCTTTCAGTTCAAGCTGGCAATGCTTTTGTTCGTGTTAATCCCAGTCTACTCCTGGATTTTGCAGAGATGGCTGATTAGGTCCACGAGGCACACCTGGGTTCTCTTTATTAAATGACTGCTCTTTATTAAATGGTTGTTCTGCCAAACCCTTACTCTGAGGCTGAGGATTTTCCAAATTTTCAAGGTCTGTTTCCTTTTTGTTTAACAATTCCTCCTTCAATTCATCTCTACTTTCATATTTTACCATCATGAGTCAGGAAAAACCAAACTGCTCCATTGACACTTTGCCTGGAAATCTCCTCAGCTAGATATCTAAGTGCCTTGTCTGCAAGTTCTACCTTACACTAACTACTAACATAGGTCAGTCATGTTCTTGACCACTTTATAGTAAAGACTGTACTCTGACAGTTTTCAGAAACATGTTCTTGTGTCCATCAGAGACCTCACTAGAATTTCCCTCACATCCATATTACCAGCACAGAGCTCAAAAGTCTCCAGTCTCTATTTATTACCAGCTCTAAAGCTGCTTCCACAAGTTTAGATATCTGTTAGAGCAGCACACTGCTTTGTATCAAAATTTGTATGAGCTCAGACTATCCAAATCCATGTGCTTCTGTGCTCAGTCATATCTGATTTTTTGCAACCACATGAACCGTAGCACTCCAGGCTCCTCTGTTGCATGGCATTTCCCAGGCAAGAATACTGGAGTGGGTTGTCATTTTCTTCTCCAGGGGATCTACCTGACCCAGGGATCAAACTCATGTCTCCTGCATTGCAGGCGGATTCTTTACCCACTGAGGCATCAGAGAGAACCTATTAACTCAGACTACGATAACAAAATACCAAAGAATGGATAGCTTGAAAAACAGAAATGTATTTCCCCGCAGTTCTGGAGGCTGGAGGTCCAAGATCAGGGTGCCAGCATGGTTCAGGTTCTGCTGAAATATCTCCTCTGGCTTGCAGATGATCACCTTCTCACTGTGTCCTCACATGTCAGAAAGGTGGAGATAGAGAGAAATCTCTCTTCCTCTTCTTATAAGGCCACAGTCCTATCAGATTAGAGCCCCATCCTTATGATCTCGTTTATCATACTACCTTCTAGAGACCCAGTCTTCAGATATAGTCACTTTGGAGGTTAGAGCTTCAATATATTAATTCTGGGGAGACACATTTCAGTCCAAAAGAATTCATTAACACTGTTTTTATTCAACATTATTTTAGAACTCCTGTTTAGTGCATTAAGTGAAAGGAGGATGAATACTAAGGAATGGAACAAATAAACAAAATGCTGACTTTTCACAAATTTTATGATTGTGTACATAGAAATTTTTTAAAAATGTATAGTTAAATTACTAGAATTAATAAGACTGCTCTGAAAAGCAATTACATTTAAATAAAGAAACCAAATAAACAACTTTTCTACTTATAGCCAATGTTCAAAATAAAGTTAAAAATTTTTAAGGGTGTCAAAATTTCAAATACCTAACAAACAGTGTTCATGTCTTTGTCACAAAAACATCATTGAGAGAAATTAAACCAAAAGAAAAAATACTTACATAGATGTAGAGACTACCATTTACATGGGTTGGACTATTCAATATGGAAGAAAAATTTAAAATAAATAATAGACGGAAAAAGAGATGCACTATATTCATAAGTAGAAAGACTCATGCCGAAAAGGGGCCAATTATCCTCAAATGTATCTACAAATATATTACAATTTTGTTTCTGTGAAATATAAGAAGCTTATTTTAAAACGCATGAAAGAATGAACAATGCTTCAAGACAGTTCTAGAGAAGAAAAACAGAGATGAGTGTGGCAATTACAAAAGCATACAGCACATAGGGGCAGACAAACAGATCATTCAAAGAAAAAGAAAGCCCAGACATAGTCTTAAGGACATACAAAGCCAGATTATGTGACAGAAAAGGTGCTGGCAACAGTGGTGCAGAGGCACTTATCAAAACCCATAGCTCTTTATAGGAAAAAGAGCAAAAGAATATAAATTATGTAAATTGTGATGCAGGAATCTAACTGTAATACAAATGTATCTCATAACCTCTGAAAGGCACGGGGAAGAATGTGTGTGTGTATTTAGTCACTTAGTTGTGTCTGACTCTTTGTGACTCCCATGGACTGTAGCCCACCAGGCTTCACTGTCCACTGGATTTTCCCAGCAAGAATACTGGAATGTGTTGCCATTTCCTCAGCTGGGGGATCTTTCTGACCCAGGGATTAAGCCTGCATCTCCTGCATTGCAGGAAGATTCTTTAGGCAAACAATGTGAAAAGTAAAAGGGTAAGAACAAAAGGCAATGTCCATAAAAGCTGTATTCTAGTTGGCAAATTTGTCTATCATGGAATAAAAGTATCAATTCTGAAACTGGTTCGTGTATAAGTAAATAAGTAAATGGAAGGCAGACAGTGGGACCCAGATTTCCGCCTGTTGGAGAGGGAGATTACAGAGAAGCAAAGGGAGAAAACTAGACAGTAAGACGTGACATTGGATTAGAATAAGAGACACTATAGATTCATGTGTTTAATGTATTAAAGAAATAGATAAACAAACAAAAAAAGAAACAGATAAACAGATAAGGAAACAATTATATTAATAGACACATGGGTTAGTAGATGGATGGATGGAAAGACAGATAGATAAATAATTTTCTAGTTCTAACCTCTGAGAGGATCTAGAAACAGTGATGTCCCAGTAGTAATGAGAACAGCTAGAACCTGTATGTTAGATTCCAATATCATTCATGAAAGGAACTAAGCTCCTTGGAGAAATGGCTGATTCTAAGGCTAGGGCAGGATATATACAAGATGATCAAGGATCATCTGGTCATCTTAGAAAGCAAAGAAGTGCTAAAATATAAAAAGAAAGGGGATACGCCCACCATGATCAAGTTGGGTTTATTTCAGGGATGCAAGGATTCTTTAATATATGCAAATCAATCAATGTGATACACCATATTAACAAACTGAAAGATAAAAAACATATGATCATCTCAAGAGATGCAGAAAAAGCCTTTGACAAAATTCAGCACCAATTTATGATTGAAACTCTTCAAAAAATGGTCATAGAAGGAACCTACCTCAACATACTAAAGGCTGTATATGATAAACCTGTAGCAAACATTATTCTCAATGGTGAAAAACTGAAACTATTTCCCCTAAGATCAGGAACAAGACAAGGGTGTCCACTTTTGCCACTATTATTCAACATAGTTCTGGAAGTCCTAGCTACAGCGGTCAGAGAAGAAAAAGAATAAGTAAAGCTCTCACTATTTGCAGATGACATGATACTGTACATAGAAAACCTTAAAGATGTATCAGAAAATTACTAGAGCTAATCTGTGAATTTAGCAAAATTGCAGAATACAAAATCAATACACAGAAATCACCTGCATTTCTATATACTAATGATGAAAAATCAGAAAGAGAAATTAAGGAATAAATCAATCCCATTCACCATTGCAACAAAAAGAATTAAATATCTAGGAATAAACTTACCTAAGGAGACAAAAGAAATATACACAGAAAATTATAAGACACTTCATGGGAAATAGATGGGGAAACAGTGGAAACAGTGTCAGACTTTATTTTTGGGGGGGCTTCAAAATCACTGCAGATGGTGATTGCAGCCATGAAATTAAAAGATGCTTACTCCTTGAAAGGAAAGTTATGACCAACCTAGATAGCATATTAAAAAGCATAGACATTACTTTGACAACAAAGGTCCGTCTAGTCAAGGCTGTAGTTTTTCCAGCGGTCATGTATGGATGTGAGAATTGGACGGTGAAGAAAGCTGAGAGCCGAAGAATTCATGCTTTTGAATTGTGGTGTTGGAGAAGACTCTTGAGAGTCCCTTGGACTGCAAGGAGATCCAACCAGTCCATCCTAAAGGAGATCAGTCCTGGGTGTGCATTGGAAGGACTGATGCTGAAGCTGAAACTCCACTACTTTGGCCACCTCATGTGAAGAGTTGACTCATTGGAAAAGACCCTGATGCTGGGAAAGATTGAAGGCAGGAGGAGAAGTGGACAACAGAGGATAAGATGGCTGGATGGCATCACCGACTCAATGGACATGAGTTGGGTAAACTCCAGGATTTTGTGATGAACAGGGAGGCCTGGCATGCTGCAATTCATGGGGTCGCAGACAGTCAGACATGACTGAGCAACTGAACTGAACTGAATGAAATCAAAAATGACATAAACAGATGGAGAGATATTCCATGTTTCTGAGTAGGAAGTACCAATATTGTGGAAATGACTATACCACCAAATGCAATCTACAGATTCAATGCAATCCCTATCAAATTACCAATGGTATTTTTCATAGAACTAGAACAAAAAATTTCACTATTCATATGGAAACACAAAAGACCCCAAATAGCCAAAGCAGTCTTGAGAAAGAAGAATGGAGCTGGAGGAATCAACCTTCCTGACTTTAGATTACACTACAAAGCTACAGTCATCAAGGCAGTATGGTACTGGCACAAAAGCAGAAATATAGACAAATGGAATAAGATAAAAAATCCAGAAACAAACCTATGGACCTATGGGTAACTTATTTTTGACAAAGGAGGAAAGAATATACAATGGGGCAAAGAGAGCTCTTCAATAAATGGTGCTGGGAAAACTGGACAGCTACATGTAAAAGAATGAAATTAGAACACTTCTTAACACCATACCCAGAGATAAACTCAAAATGGATTAAATACCTAAATGTAAGACCAAAAACTATATACCTCTTTGAGGAAAACATAGGCAGAACACTCAATGACATAAATCAAAGCAAGATCCTCTAAGACCCACCTCTTAGAGTAATGGAAATAAAAACAAAAGTAAACAAGTGGGACCTGATTAAACTTAAAAGCTTTTGCACAGCAAAGGAAACTATAAGCAAGGTGAAAAGACAACCCTCAGAATGGGAGAAGGTAATAGCAAATGAAACAACTGACAATGAACTAATTTCCAAAATATACAAGCAGCTCATACAACTCAATACCAGAAAAACAAACAACCCAATCAAAAAGTAGGAAAAAGACCTAAACAGACATTTCTCCAGGGAAGACATACAGATGGCTAACAAACACATGAAAAGATGCTCAACATCGCTCATTATTAGAGAAATGCAAATCAAAACCACAGTGAGATATCACCTCACACCAGTCAGAATGGCCATCATCAAAAAGTCTACAAAGAATAAATGCTGGAGAGGGTGTGGAGAAAAGGGAACACTCTTGCACTGTTCGTGGGAATGTAAATTGATACAGCCACTATGGAAGATGGTATGGAGATTCTTTAAAATACTAGGAATAAAAGCACCATATGACTCAGAAATCCCACTCCTAGGCATATACCCTGAGGAAATCAAAATTGAAAAAGACACATATATCCCACTGTTCACTGAAGAACTATTTACAGTAGCTAAAACATGGAAGCAACCTAGATGTCCATCAACAGAAGAATGGATAAAGAAGTAGTGGTACATATACATAATGGAATACTACTCAGCCATAAAAAGGAATGCATCTGAGTCAGTTCTAATGAGGTGGAGCAACCTAGAACCTATTATACAGAGTGAAATAAGTCATAAAGAGAAAGATAAATATCATATTCTAATGCATCTATATGTAATCTAGAAAAATGGTATTGAACTTATTTATAGGGCAGCAATGGAGAAACAGACATAGAGAACAGACTTGTGGACATGGGGAGAGGGGAGGAGAGGGTAAGATGTATGGAAAGAGTAAGATGAAAACTTATATTACCATATGCAAAATAGATAGTCAATAGGAATTTGCTGTATGGCTCAGGAAACTCAAACAGGGACTTCTGAATCAACCTGGGGGGTGGGATGGGGAGAGAGATGGGAGGGAGGTTCAAAAGGGAGGAGATATATGTATACCTATGGCTGATTCATGCTGAAGTTTGACTGGAAACAACAAAATTTTGCACAGCAATTATCCTTCAATTAAAAAATAAATCAAAAAAAAAAGAAAAGGGGTATGCCAAAGGACAAAGGAGCCAACCCAAAACAGCTCCCAATGACCACAGCTGAAATAACTGGAGCAACATAATAAATGCAGTAGTATTGAATTATCATTTGAAGCATAAAATATTCATGAGTCCATACTAATAAAAATTAATAGCTGAATAAACAGGGAGAAGGGATAAATTTCCCTTCAAGAAAAACTTCAGATAAATTATGTAGATATTCCCTCCTCCAGGAAGTGGAACTTAACCCTTCAACCCTGACTGTAGGCTGTGCTTAATGACTCACTTCCAAAGAACAGAGTAAGGAAAACATGAAAAGGTAACTTAGAACTTCCCTGGTGGCCCAGTGGTTAAGACTTTACCTTCCAATTCACGGGGTGCAGGTTCAATCCCCGGTCAAGGAGCTAAGATCCCACATGCTTCTTGGCCAGAACACCAAAATGTAAAACAGAATCAAGACTGTAATAAATCAATAAAGACTTTATCAATGGACCACATCAAAAAGAAAGAAAACATAACTCTACTTTGGAGAAACGTGGCAAACACTGCCTTGGCCAGATGAACAAGGCTAACATCACCAGTAATAAGTAATGTCATAGGATGTAAACCTTATGTGATGTCATGAGAAGGTGAGAAGGACATTTCTTCTCTACGGTCTTCCTCCTAAAAACCCATGGGGGTGGGGGGAGGGAAAAACAAGCAAACCTCAACTGAGGAGCATTCCACAAAATATCTGACCAACGCTCTTCAAAACTGCCAAGGTCATGAAAAACAAGGAAACTCAGATCAGTCACAGACTAAGGAGAAACATGATAACTAGATGTAATATGGGATTCTGGATGGAATCTTAGAATGAATGAAGGACACTGGCAAAAACTGGTGAAATCCAAACAGGTTGTGACATTTGCTGCTGCTGCTGCTAAGTCACTTGAGTCGTGTCCGACTCTGTGCGACCCCATAGACGGCTGCCCACCAGGCTCCTCTGTCCCTGGGATTCTCTAGGAAAGAATACTGGAGTGGGTTGCTATTACATTTAGTTAATAGTAATTTTAAAAGTAAGGACAAATAAACAAATGGGACCTAATGAAAATTAAAAGCTTTTGCACAACAAAGGAAACTATAAGTAAGGTGAAAAGACAGCCCTCAGATTGGGAGAAAATAATAACAAATGAGGAAACAGACAAAGGATTAATCTCAAAAATATACAAGCAACTCCTGAAGCTCAATTCCAGAAAAATAAACGACCCAATCAAAAAATGGGCCAAAGAACTAAACAGACATTTCTCCAAAGAAGACATACAGATGGCTAACAAACACATGAAAAGATGCTCAACATCACTCATCATCAGAGAAATGCAAATCAAAACCACAATGAGGTACCATTACACGCCAGTCAGGATGGCTGCTATCCAAAAGTCTACAAGCAATAAATGCTGGAGAGGGTGTGGAGAAAAGGGAACCCTCTTGCACTGTTGGTGGGAATGCAAACTAGTACAGCCACTATGGAAAACAGTGTGGAGATTTCTTAAAAAACTGGAAATAGAACTGCCATATGACCCAGCAATACCACTTCTAGGCATACACACTGAGGAATCCAGATCTGAAAGAGACACGTGCACCCCAATGTTCATTGCAGCACTGTTTACAATAGCCAGGACATGGAAGCAACCCAGATGCCCATCAGCAGATGAATGGATAAGGAAGCTGTGGTACATATACACCATGGAATATTACTCAGCCGTTAAAAAGAATTCATTTGAATCAGTTCTAATGAGATGGATGAAACTGGAGCCCATTATACAGAGTGAAGTAAGCCAGAAAGATAAAGATCATTACAGTATACTAACACATATATACGGAATTTAGATAGATGGTGGCGATAACCCTATATGCAAAACAGAAAAAGAGACACAGAAGTACAGAACAGACTTTTGAACTCTGGGGGAGAACGTGAGGGTGGGAGGTTTTGAAAGAACAGCATGTATATTATCTATGGTGAAACGGACCACCAGCCCAGGTGGGATACATGAGTCAGGTGCTCGGGCCTGGTGCACTGGGAGGACCCTGAGGAGTCGGGTGGGGAGGGAGGTGGGAGGGGGGATCGGGATGGGGAATACGTGTAACTATATGGCTGATTCATGTCAATGTATGACAAAACCCACTGAAATGTTGTAAAGTGATTGGCCTCCAACTAATAAAATAATATTTAAAAAAAAAAAAAAAAAATAAGAGGAAAGACCACAAAAAAAAAAAAAAAAAAAAAAAAAAAGTAAGGACAAATGTGGGATTTTAGTCATGACAAATATAAGATGTTAGCCATAGGGGAAACTAGGCGAGAAGTATACTGAAATTCTCTACACTATTTGCTCAACTTTTCTGTAAATAAAAACTATTCTAAAATGAAATACTTATCTAAAAGAATCACAAGGGACGGCATGGATTTTTCAATAAATGGTGCTGAAAGAGTAGTTCATTCATACACGTTAAATGATATTCTCTAAAATAAATTCATGATGGATAAAAAAATCTATCTGTGAAAAATCAATGTCATGCAATTTTTAAGACAAATTATATGACCTGGAGTTAGGTATGATATTTTAAAATAACATACAAACAGAACAAACCCTAAAGGGATAACTGATAAAGTTGACTCTATTAATGTGAAAATCTTCCTCACAATAAAATACACTGTAAAAAAAATAAAAAATGAGCCCAGACAGGAAGATAATAGTTGTATACATGGAGCAGATAAATGCAAGCTTAATAAGATTAAAATTAATAATCTGATTGAAGAAAAACAAGAAGTATGAAAAGGAATATGCAAAAAAAAAAGCCTAAGTGGAAATAAACTTATGAAAAAATGTTTAGCCTCACTTGTAATCAGGAAACTGCAAGCTAATATAGTCATAAAATATGTCAGATATAAGATTTTCAAAAGTGAAATGTGTGAAATCAAATATTCAGAACATTGACAAACAATGAGTATTTCTTTCACAGTTATTGAGAATGTAAATTTGCTAAACCACATTAGAGAGTGTTTTGGCAATATCTAATAAAATCGAATGGGCCTCTACCAATGAGCCAGCAATTCTAGTTCAAGTCTGTATCCCAAGAAACAAATCCAAAAAAAAAAGAAACATATCCATGTATTCACCAAACACATACAAAAACACATAAGGTAGTGCTGTCAATACTGGCAAAATATTGGAAACAATCCAATGTAGTAGGGAGATAGGTAAATATATGCTTATGTAATTAAAATATACTCCACCATATGGGTGTCTAAATAAATGGACTAAAACTTTATGCATAAAATATTGATTGTAAAAGACAATACACAGAAGGTCTTCTACTGTATACAGGTTATATATGCTGTAATACTATCCATACACATTGGAAGATAATAAAAATATTACCCTGAATATGTTAAATATGTAGATAAGAATATATTAAGATATCAAATATATGAAAATAATACCATTTTTTATTTATAGATGTATGTTATATATGATAAAATTGTATATATACATACATATGTATGTAAACTCAAAAACTTTGAATTTATGTTAGAAATGCACCTGGGTAGAATAAAAGATAATGAAACTGTGTCTATTAAGATTTTATTTCAAAAACATAACTTGAAATAAACTGATTAAGTAACTTTTGCTACATTTGGGTGGTAGGGCATAAGTCTTTGTTATATTACTTTTTATTTTTGTTCACAATTTAAATGTTTCATAAAAAAACCCAAGATAACTAATGAGAAGTGAACTATGCTACAAATATTAAGCAAATCCTGAATTCATGTACTTACAGAACTAACGTTTGGCAATCCTGAGTTATCTGGTTACAGAAAAGTAATGAAAATGTCATAATTTTTACCATGTAAATATAATAATTAATTTTAAAAATTAAAAGTAATGCTCAGGGAAATGGAGAGAATGTCTGTATGGCATTTCTCTTCTTTTCATAGTAGAAATTAGAGATTCAACTAATTGAAGCAGATAGTTATAAAGTACTCAGATTCCTTGAGTTTTTCAGATTTGATTTTATAATTACAAAGAATAATTTAGGAACTAATATTTCCCGCTAAAAATAAATATTTGTCAAATTTCAGCAATATCTTTAGTTGTACTTTTTTCATTTTTCTTCAAAGTCAAGAAAAAAATTAGTGTAAAATGTAATTTTTTTTAGTAAAAATAAATTTGACCATACGATCCCATTATTTCCTAGATTACCTCTTTATATTCATAAATATGCAGAGCCAGACATCTAAAATTATTTTCTCCAAATGGAAATATTAATTATTTTAGAGGGAAGGGGAGGAATTTTAGTGATTATTAGTATTTTCACCTGCATTTTTATGGTAAGTATAAGACACACTTATCAAAAAGAATACAACGATTCTTTTAAGACTCATGTGGCAATCACAATGAAGCACCACATGCCAGAAAAGGACAGTGTGACAAGGAATTTTAAAGAAAGGAACGCCAATTAAATTAGAAAAGTTCAAGAACAATTCAAGAAGAGAAGGCTTTTACCAGGCCTGGAAGAGTAAAGTGTCACAAAGAATGGATGCTGAATGTGTGTTAGGAGTGGGAGAAACTAACCTGAAATTGACTGATATACCGACAGTAAAATAACTGTATTCAAAAATACAGGAATATTTAAATACTAAAATATTTAAATGTTAAATATTTAAATATTAAATATTAAAATACTGTGTAGGAAATACAGTCTATTAATGATACAATTTGGAGAAGGGAAAGGCTACCCACTCCAGTATTCTTGTCTAGAGAATCCCCATGGACAGAGGAGCTTGGAGGACTTCAGTCCATGGGGTCGCAAAGAGTTGGACACGACTGAGCAACTAAGCACAGAGGGAGGTGGCCATTAATACTGATATGTGTAAAGTCCTGGGAAAGGATAGAAAAATAGGATTGTTCAGAGTCAGGGAGATCACAGAAGGATTCATAGAGGACAGATTCTCAAATAGAAAATTATGAATTTTCCAGGAAGATGAGGGTTAGTATTCTGTGATGGAAAAAATGATGCAAAAGGACAGAGACAACTTGTTGTGATTAAAACACAAATGAGAAGAAGCGGAGAAGAGTGAGGCTGCAAAGGCAGGCAACGATAATGTTCCTGCCTTCAGTGATTTCTAAAAGAGCTTACTACTTCTAGCAGAAAATCACTAACAGACTTTTTAGAGTAGGATGGAAATGGGAAATAACATGATCAAATTTGTCTTTTAAAAAGATGCTGAGAAGGAAATGGATAAAAGGAAAGCAGAAAAGATGGATTTAAACACGCTGGGAGGAAGTCATTCAGGTGTATGAACCCTTGATCCAAAAGTTCAGTGAAGAAGGAAGATTCTGAAAAATAATAATGAGGTAGACTGAATCTATAGGTGGCAAATGATTTCCTGTGGGAAAGGGGGACAGGCTGGGTTAAGGACGACTGAGTGACCTGGTGGATGGTGATGCTCTTCAACAAATGAATAATTTTGGTGGGATGGTTTGGGGGTTGAGTTAATGAGCTCAGGGTTGAACAAGTTGACTTGAGGTGCCTGGCCTGGACCAGGGCCACAAATGTCACATCCTCTGCATACAGTGGTAATTGAAACCTTCAGAATGAATAAGATTGGCTGGGGAGGTCAGGAGAATGAGCAGAGCAGTGAGCTGAATGTGTAAGCCTGGAAATACACCCAGTCAGGCATCCCCTTTCCTGTCCTGTACACAAGTGGCTGATTATTTTTAGGCAGCCTGTCAGATTTCATTTATCCAGCTTGTTGGTTTCAGCACTTTGTTCCATCTTGTTGATATCATTTAGCATCTTGATTCTATCAGTCAACATATTAACCATCTTAAGATGTTTCCACTGAAGACAGTTTCTGCCTAACTTCACTGGTTTCCCAACTTCCTAGTAAAATAAACACAGAAAAGGATAAAATGTCACAATCACTCAAAAATTACAATCCTGTAAAACAGAAAATGCACTCTTCCTTTGCAAACATTTTTGGAACTGGTACAGAAAGCCTGAGGAAAAAAAAGAGTTTTCATAGAAAACTAAGCAGTGAAAAGTCAACAGGGTGAGTGTAAAGGAAAAAGGTTTATAAAAAAAAGAACTGCCGATGAAAAACTGTAATTGCGCAAATGAAATTCATGATGACAGCAGACAACATAGAATAAATTGTATGAAGGACACAGTTCAAAAGATGGTTCTGAATCCAGAGTAAAAGAATACAGGAGTTACTACGATACAAGTAAACAAGAATGGTAGAAATAGTAGCCAAAGTTGCACCTTAAAAGAAATTGTAAAATACAACAAAACAACAAAATACAAGAACAGGAAAGTTGAAAGGGTTCATCCCATTCAAAGGAAAACCAATGAAAATAAATCTACACTACTTGTGCACATACTAACATAAATCTGTCAAAACCCTAAAATTCGAGCTTAAAAAATGGAGAGCAGGAAAATTCCAAAGGAAGAAAATTAAAGCTGCATCTCAGGTGCAGTCTATATGCTAGTGAATACAAACCTGGATCCACTGAGTTATCCTTCACATCTTAAGAACCAGAAATGAAGCAGTTTTGAAAAGAAAATGCCTGTAGTCTGTTGTTGAAACTCCTATCAAAAACGTACTTCAACCAATCAAGAGTTAAATTAACAATAAAATCCCAAATATGGAAAAAACTGAATATAAAAAGGATTTTCAAAAATATCATCAGCAGGAACAACTCTACTTTTCAAAATTATCTTAAAGAGAAAGATTTTAATAAACTATACCTATTTGAATCTGCCATGAATTAAATCTGCAATAAAATAGGTATACATTAACATGCACAGTCTTGTAGTTTTGTACTTTGATTTGTGTATTTGTCTTTAATGAATATATATTTTTAATAAACCTCATAATAAAACATAGCAATGTCCTTGAAATTTTATTTCATCTGGGAAATTGATTAGTATGTCTTTGATTAGTATGACTTAATGTAAGTCTTTGATGATTATTGAATGCAGTGGTTCCAAGGTCAGAACTTTATGCCTCTCAACCAGGCAACGATCTGCCAAGTCAAATCAAATATTTTATTAACGGTTTGGGACATTTTTAAACCAAACTAAAATCTATCTAACTATAAATCACATTTTCATCTTATTCACAAGGTTACTATATAAGCCCACCAAATATATTGCTTAAATTAAGATATAATATACCATTATTCTAATTTGCCAATCTCATGTACCAAACACAAACAAACACAAATTGAAAGAGGCTAACTTAATCCAATATGATTTGTTTTGGGGGAGTCGGTACCACCTTCAAGGAATCATGTTTTCCTTTCTAAGAATTCAAAGGTCTCTTTTCAAATGAACCATTTATAAATTTTGCCATAGTTGCACATCTAATTCACTAACCTATCTAATAAAAAGTCCAACTGTTTTTCAAAAGGTTAGATATTTAACCATCATCAAAAATCTGACATTATTTTCATTTTTAAATATTATAAGCAGTACACTTGCATATATATCTGCAGATTTCCAGTGTCTTGGGATAGTTATTCAATTCAGTCTGGAAGGAAGATTTAAAAGGCATCAAGGGAAAGACGACTGATTGATTGAGGACCAACTGAATGCCAACACTATGCTGGATCTTATAAAGTTCAATTTAATTAACTGACATAACATATCACTGAACTGGTAGGTTTGTGTGTTTTGGAGAGGAGAAAGCTAAGACTCTGATCTATGAAGTGACCATCTAAAATCACACAGACAGCAAGCTACTATGCTAGTACAATGCTAAAATCCCATGATTTCCATATTGCAGCAGTGATTCTACTTTATTTTATCATCCATTCAGACCACCCAATATTCCTGAAGCACTGGCATTCTCTTTCTTTGTGATAGTTTCAAAATCAAAACTAGAATTTAGAAATGAATTCTGCCTAAACTCTACCTTTGTTTTCTTCAGCACTTTTCCCTAGTTGAAGCTAATTCTGCAACTTGATCCTACCTGCAAATGTTTTCAAGTGACAAGCCTAACTTAGTACCCTGTGTAGTATCTCTCAACTTCTGTACTTGTCTTTGAGCCACCTCACCCCATGGGAGATGCCCTGAGCATTGGTTTGCTGTCCCTTCCTCACTGGGATCACTTGTGATGAGACAATTATCATTTTAATATTTAAATCATTTATTATTTAAAGACTTCTGAGATTTCTTATAATCTGAGATAACTGCCAAGTTATGCCTAGCTCTTTTTCTATTTTGTGTCTACTATAATAAATTTCAATAAGACAATTTCTCTTTCCCCCAAACTTCTCATGACTTGCATTATAAACACATTATTTTCTTTCTATAATAATTAAAATGTGAACAGAACTACAAGGCCCCAAATATACCATAATAAGATACTCACTTTCTAAGGAGATGTTGTATCTTTTAGTAGTTATGATTTATATTTAAATGCCCTGGTTACTATCTAAAACACTTGACCTGGGCTTGTTGGAAGAAGTCCAGGTACACAGAGAAGTGAAAACCAATTCAAGGGGTATTTTTCCATCTTTGCTGTGTCACCTTTAATTTTACTGTCATATAAAATTGGACAATTTTAGCAATAATAGTGCCTTCCTTAAAAAAATTGCATCATATAATTAAGAACCATTAGCTTCTATTAGGGGATTTAGTTAAGTCTTTTTTAAGTTTATTAAAACAAAATGAATGACCTTCCATAATCTTAAAACAGAGTTATGGACTTTGCAGGCAATAAGAAACTACTGTCAACAACTCTCCTTGGTATTACTGCATTGTGTGATGTTTATCACAGATGTTTTTAAGACCTTATGAGAGTTTTTATATAAACTTACTAAAAGGTTTTGGGTTTACAAAGCAACATTAGCTAGTTATAACAAGACACTCATTTTTTAGGGAGATGCTATATTTTTTAGTAGTTATGATTTGTATATTTAAGAATGAATACGTTACTAAATAAACAGAAATTAAAACCTAAACACAACCATTAATGACAGTTAAAAAAAAAAAAGAAACCCAGGTGTTCTTGTGCTACTGAATACCAAGAACCAATATTATGGATTGGCTGGAAGATGGGTGGTTTCATAGTCAGTGAACACTAAGAGCAATCACCAGGTCAGTGAAACTATCTCATTTCCACTGCTGAGGATCCTGGAATCAGGGTCCTGTTGTACACTGGGTGATCTCACTTCAATTTTGTAACTATACCCCTCTCGTTCTTGGTAGTGCTTGGTAGAGGCTTGCTGGTACCCAAAGGTCCCACGTGACATTATAAAAGCCCATTGAGGAGCGTATGACCAGCAACAGATATTTTTCTCCCTGGTTTTGCCAGCAGCCTTGTTTTTACTACTTTCCTTCTACATCCAGCCATTTCTTTCTCCAGCTCCCAAATGCTCATCTTCATTATTATTTTCCTACTAATTCTAGGTCACCTGAGTCTGTTAAGTTCCCTTATCCATTCGTTCAAGCATTTGTCCAACTCTACTAAGTTCTAGCTAAATGCCAAGTCCTTTACTTATGATGGAGAATCCTAATATGAATGTTTCTACTCTCAAAGAGTTCATGGTCTAATGAAGGAGATATAAATGAAAAGTAATAACTCAATTTAATAAGTCTGATGATAGAAACACAAAAAGAACCAAAAAAAATCAACAGTTAAAATTCTGTTTAAGAAGTTCTATAAGGAAGCTGCCATCAAAAAAAGTAAGGGAAGGAAAACCATATAAGATTTTTTAAAACCTTCATCTTAAAGAAAATCAACTCTTACACTAGGTAAGTACTGGAAGTATATACATTGACATACCCACCAAGGTTTAGCAATTTGAGACAAAATGGAACATATATATAGTTAAAAAGTTGAATATGGAGGGGTGGCTAAGGTCAAGTGAAGACGTGGTGTTAAAAAGCTGAACTGTTAACTTGAAATGTAGGCAGAACCATTGGAAATTTAAAAGCGAGGAACTGACTTGATCAGAATTTATCTTACAAAGATGTTTCTGCTGGCAACACAGATAAAGGCTTGAAAGAGTTGTGCAAGAAGCAAAAAGTTAGAAGGTTGCTGTATTAAACTAAGTGGTCATCAAGACCTGGATATGGCAGAAAGAATACAGAAATGACACCCATTTGAGAAATTTGGGAGATAGAAGGGAAATAATCTATTGACAGAGTTGTCTGGAGAGTATGGAACAGGTAGGTATTTAGAAGGATCTCAGTTTCTGCTTAGTTAAAAATAATATTCAGGGCACCTCTCTGATGATCCACTGAGCTTCCAATGCAGGGGGTGTGGGTTTCGAACCCTTGCTGGGGAACCAAGATCCCACATGCTGTGAAGTGCAGCCAAGAAATGAAAATAAATAAATAAAATTAAAAATAAAATTCAAAGAGAAAGAGGATAGGGTGAATAGAGAATAGGAAATTTTTAGTACAGTGAAGCTATTTGTATGCTACCATCACACTGGATACATCTCATTATACATTTATCAAAATCTACCTATTACACAATACAGGAATGAACCCTAGGTAGACTATGACCTTCAGTTAATAACAATGTATCACTGTCAGCTCAGCAAATGCACCACATTAATGCAAAACAATAATAATAGTTCTGAAAGAGATGGGAATACCAGATCACTTGACCTCTCTCCTGAGAAATCTGTATGCAGGTCAGGAAGCAACAGTTAGAACAACTGGGCATGGAACAACAGACTGGTTGGAAAAGGAGCATGTCAAGGCTGCATATTGTCACCCTGCTTTTTTAACTTATATGCAGAGTACATCATGAGAAATGCTGGGCTGGATGAAGCACAAGCTGGAATCAAGATTGCCAGGAGAAATATCAATAACCTCAGATATGCAGATGACACCACCCTTATGGCAGAAAGTGAAGAATTAGCCTCTTGATGAAAGTGAAAGAGGAGAGTGAAAAAGTTGGCTTAAAGCTCAACGTTCAGAATATAAAGATCATGGCATCTGGTCCCATCACTTCACGGCAAATAGATGGGGAAACAGTGTCAGACTTTATTTTTTTTGAGCTCCAAAATCACTGCAGATGGTGACTGCAACCATGAAGTTAAAAGACGCTTACTCCTTGGAAGGAAAGTTATGACCAACCTAGACAACTTATTAAAAAGCAGACATTACTTTGCCAACAAAGATCTGTCTAGTCAAGGCTATGGTTTTTCCAGTAGTCGTGTATGGATGTGACAGTTGGACTATAAAGAAAACTGAGCACTGAAGAATTGATGCTTTTGAACTGTGGTGTTGAAGAAGACTCTTGAGAGTCCCTTGGACTGCAAGGAGATCCAACCAGTTTTTCCTAAAGGAAATCAGTCCTGAATATCTGAATATTTATTGGAAGGACTGATGTTAAAGCTGAAACTCCAATACTTTGGCCACCTGATGCGAAGAGCTGACTCATTGGAAAAGACCCTGATATTGGGAAAGATTGAGGGCAGGAGGAGAAGGGGACGACAGAGGATGAGATGGTTGGATGGCATCACTGACTCAATGGGCATGAGTTTGAGTAAACTCCGGGAGTTGGTAATGGACAGGGAGGCCTGGAGTGCTGCAGTCCATGGGGTCGCAAAGAGTCAGACACAACTGAGCGACTGAAATGAACTGAACTGAATAATAATAAGGGAAATTGGGGGAGAGGGTATTTGGAAACTCTCTATACTTTCCACTCAATTTTCCTGGAAACTTAAAACCATTCAAGAAAATAGTTTACTTTTTAAAAATAGAAGGTGTGAGAAATTGCAATTTGAGTCCCTGGGGCATGCCACTTTAGGGTAGCCATAGAGAAGGATCATCTTCTTGAACAGTCTACACAATAAGCCTGAGGAAGCCCTGTCTCTACATTTATTTAGGATCCCAACACCTGCTTCAGAGAACTGGGTTCCAAGCCTTTCATGTTTCTTTTACGACATGATGCTTTAGTTCTAGATGTGACAGGAAAGAAGCGCACATGTACCCTATTACAGGAGTGGCACAATTCATTTCTCCCTCATGAAACCAGCTTTCCTGAATTATATCAAGTTTGCTAATAACATTGCGCACTCATAAGCCTGAGTCTGAATACAAATTCTACAGCCAGTTTGTGCCTGTGGATGATTTATCACAGCCATAAAAATCTGGAGCTTTTCAATTCATGAATCTCATGGCTCCAATGGGAAGCAGTACACAAACTGCAAGCTGCATTTCATGCGATTCTAATGGATCCATGAATACAGGAACAATAGAGGAATAAAAAGGACAATGAGAAAAAAAATCAAAAGATATAGAAAATCTCCAATGTGACCTTTAGTAAAAGGTATTCTATTAACATTTTGCCCAGCAGGAGACAGATTTGTATATCTAACATAAGCCTTTGCCCTCAAGATAAAAATAAATAAAGAAAAACAAGCAGAAACCAAAGCCAACTCCTTTGCACACAGATCTATACATGGAGTGTGACCCAAAGAGCAGGGAGCACGGAACATATTACATCAGAGTTTAGGAGTGACATTCCTCATCCCCAGCTACTGCAGACACATTTCTAGGGATGTGCAGTTCATCAGCTCCCAAGGGCGTTCATTCAACTTCAGATAGGTCTGACACCAGGAAGGGACATTTTGTTGCTGAGCTAAACTTTATATCTTGACTCATCCTACTCAAAGTTCCCTATTCTCTATATATTAACAAAAAGAACAAATTTTTCTTAAAATATTAATTCAGTCATTTACCATATATTAGGCATGCATAGTCTACACTGTGGACTGAATGCTGTATCCTTGCTCTCCCCTCAAATTCACCTGTTGAATCCCTCATCTCTGATGTGATGATATTTGGAGGTGGGTCTGTAGCTTAGACGGTAAAGAATCTGCCTGCAACACAGAAGACCCGGGTTCAGTCCCTGGGTTGGGAGGATCCCCTGGAGAAAGAAATGGTAATCCACTCCAGTATTCTTGCCTGGAGAATCCCATGGACAGAGGAGCCTGGCAGGCTACAGTCCGCGAGGTCGGGAAGAGTTAGACATGACTGAGTGACTAACACTACACTAGACTACTACAGGGTCACAAGGATGGAGCCCCCTTGATGGGATTAGTGACCTTATAAAAAGAAGAAAAGAGACCAGTGGTCCCTCTCTCTCTCCACCATGCAGAGAGAAGAAGGCCATCTGCAAGCCTTGGAAGAAGACTCTCATCAAGAATCAAACCTGCACTTCTGCGTCTCCTCTTCTGCCCTGCATATAGGGCCATCATTACCATCTTTCTAAATTCCATATATATGTGTTAGTATACTGTAATGTTCTTTATCTTTCTGGCTTACTTCACTCTGTATGATGGGCAGAACAGACTTTTGAACTCTGTGGGAGAAGGTGAGGGTGGGATGTTTCGAAAGAACAGCATGTATATTATCTGTGGTGAAACAGACCACCAGCCCAGGTGGGATGCATGAGTCAAGTGCTCGGGCCTGGTGGACTGGGAAGACCCAGAGGAATCGGGTGGAGAGGGAGGTGGGATGGGAGACCGGGATGGAGAATTCGTGTAACTCTATGGCTGATTCATATCAATGTATGACAAAACCCACTGAAAAATTAAAAAAAAAAAAAAAAAAGAATCAAACCTGCTGGCACTGAGATCTTGGACTTCCCGGCCCCTAGAGCTATGAGAAATAAGTTCCTATTGTTCAGGTCACCCAGTCTATGACATTTTGTTATAGCAGCTAACCTGTGCCAGACACTGTGCCAAGGGTTGGTTATAGAATGGGGAGCAAACAAACTCAGTACCCAGATCCAAGGAATTTATGATCTATTATGTTTGCTATGCATCATAACAAATGATAAACACATAAACTCATTTATACACAGTGTGACAATTGCTAAGAAAGAAAAGTACTGAAGTATATGAAAGAGAAAAATAGAAAAGGGTGATGTAATTTGAGGAGTATCCAGGAAGGGCCACTATGAGGAGGTGACAGTTGAGTAGAGACTTGAAAAATGAGTCAGTGTTGGCTAGGTCAAAAGCACAGAAGAGCGTTCCAAAAATAACTAGCTTAGTGAAGGCCATGGAGCAGAAAACTAACTGCAGTCTTTGAGGAGCATTGTGAAGCCAGGAAAGCAAGAGCGCTGAGAAATAAGATTAAATGCAGTTAGACAGGGGACAAGCAGAATGCCCCTACAGCTTAAAGTCAGAAATCAAGTAGTGCCAGTCTTCCAACTTTGTTCTTTTTCTAAATTCTGTTCCTCATTCATCTTTTCCAGTTCTATTTTTTCAAGTCTGCTGGAGTTTTAAGGGATATTGTATTGAGCCTGTAGCTCAATTATGAAGATTTGCCACCTCAACAATATTGAGAACTCAAATCCATGAATATTGGATATCTCTCCACTTATTTAGATTTTTAATTTTTCATGATGACATTTTCCACTAAATTTTCTGCTACAAGTTTACTATTTATACACTTAAAAACATATTCCTATGAACTTTATACCTTTGGGGATACTGTAATTTTTTAAAAATTTGTCTTCCAATTGTTGGTTTACTAGTATGTAAAAATATAATTGGTTTTTATATAGGGATTTTGTTTCTGGCAACTTATGAAGATTTATTTATTAGACAATTTTATTAGAAGATCGTTAGGATTTTTCACAAAGATGATCATGTCATCAGAAAATAGACAGTGGAATTTCTCAAGTCTGTGAAAATGAAAGTCAGTGGTCCAGTCATGCCCAACTCTTTGTAACCCCATGGATTGTGGCCCACCGGGTTCCACTGTCCATGGGATTCTCCAGACAGCAATAATGGAGTGGGTTGCATTCCTTTCTCCAGGGGATCTTTCCAACCCAGGGATCGAACCTGGGTCTCCTGCACTGCAGGTAGATTCTTTACTGTCTGAGCCACCAGGGAAAACCCTTCTTAAGTTTATACAACTTCATTTCTTTTACTGCTTGTTGGCCACACAAGGGCCTGAAATATTAGGTTAGGGAAAAAGCATCATTAAATCTGTTGTTATTAGTCAGTTCTCTGTTTGTATCTGTTATCAGGGTATGGAAATTTCTTGTTATATATTTATTCATTAATCATGAATGAGAATTTAATTTTGACAGATTCTTTTCTGTATCATTTGAGGTGATCACATACTTGATTTTTGTCCTTGATTTTTTTTTTTTAACGTAGTGAATCACATTCATTGGTTCTCAAATACTGAAACAAGTTATATTCCAAGGATAAGACTGCAGTGGGCTATGATGTATTATCCTGTTTATATATTTCTAGATTCAATGTGCTACCATTTTGTTGAGGATGTTTACATCTAAGTTCATAGGGGATACTGTGCAGTGACTTTCTTTTCTTGTTATATCTTTTTTGGCTTTTGGTATCAGAATTATGTCAGCTTTGTTAAATGAATTAAAAAACATTTATCCTCTATCTTCTGAAAGAGTTTACAATTAATGTTATTTAACTGAGCCTTGGCCAGAACTCACCAGCAATGCCATCTGGGCCTAGAATTTAATTTGTAGTGAGGCTTACAAATCTAATATCTTTAATAGATGTTATCAATATTCATATTTTTTCTTTTTAAATCAGTTTTCATAAACTGTTTTTAAACAAATGTATCCATTTCATTAAGCTGTTAAATTTATTGGGACAAAGGTGTTCATAATATCATCTTATTATTCACTTAAAGTTTAAAAGATCTATGGTGAAATCCCCACTTTCAATCCTGATATTAACACATTCAGTTTTCTCTAATTTTTCTTGAATAGTCTTGCTTGAGGCTTATTAACTTTATTAAACTTATCAAGCAACCAAATCAAATTAAGACTTTCTATGTTGTTAAACATACTCTATGTCTTTCTTTAACGTTGCTTTGAGTTTAGCCTGTTCTTATTTTTTTCATCTTTTTTGAGAGGGAAACTAAGAATCTCAAATTTAAGCATTTTCTGCTCCTTATTAGGCATTTAAGGCTATACACTTTCCTTTAAGCATTGTTTTACCTGCAATCCACACATTTTGATATGTTTTATTTTCATTATCATTTACTTAGAAGTATGTTTTTACATTCTTTTATGATTTTTTTCTTTGACCATAGGTTTAGAATTATGCTATTTAAATTTCGTTGGGAATTTTCTAGTTTTTTTTTAATTGATTTCTATTTTAACTTAATTATAGTGCTAGAACATACTTGGTCAGATTTTGAAATTGAGTGTGACTGAGATTTAACTCTATGGCCCAATGAATGCTGCATCTTGGTGAATGTATACATGAAAAAGATGTGTATTCTGCAACTGTTGGGTATAGTGTTCTATAAATGTCAATTATGTCACATGGGTTGACAGCATTATTTAGATCTTCCATAACCTTATTAGGGTTTCCCTGGTAGCTCAGACGGTAAAAAATCCGCCTGCAATGGGGGAGACCTGGATTTGCTCCCTGGGTTGGGAAGATCCTCTGGAGGAGGGCATGGCAACACGCTTCAGCTGCAGTTTTCTTGCCTGGAGGATCCCCACGCACATAGGAGCCTGGCAAGTTCCAGGCCATGGGGTGGCAACTGACTGACATGACAACTGACGACACGATGGACTGACCAAGCAGAGCATAGCCTTATTAGGTGTTTTTTGTTTATTTGTTATGTCAATTTCTAAGAGAATGAAATTAAAATTTGGACTATATTAGATGCTTCTATTTCTCCTATTAAATTTGTCATTTTAAAAAATCATTTTGAAGAATAATAGAGCTTTGGATCTGATACAATAATTCATAAATATAAAACAAATAACTACAAAAGTTAGGAGGCATTGGAGCAGCATTTCCTCAGAAAAAGCTACTAACTCTGTATCATTCTGATGTGGACATCTACAGTCATCTGGGGCGAAATGTGAAGACAGGCCAGTGATCCAGCAAAGGGGAGAAAGACTTACCAAATTTTATATCACAAACTTAGATGTCTGTTACATGGTGTAAACATATTTGTTCTTTTATCACTAGATAATCCCCTGTAATACTGTATGGCATAAAGTCTACTTTGTCTAATATTGAGATGGCCTCTTATACTTATAGCTTGCAAGGTATATCTTTTCCTTCTTTTTCAAGCTATCTGTTCAGTTCAGTTCAGCCGATCAGTTGTGTCTGACTCTTTGTGACCCCATGAACCACAGCACACTAGGCCTCTCTGTCCATCACCAATTCTCAGAGTTCACCCAAACTCATGTCCACTGAGTCAGTGATGCCATCCAACCACCTCATCCTCTGTCGTCCCCTTCTCCTCCAGCCTTCAATCTTTCCCAGCATCAGGGTCTTTTCAAATCAGTCACCTCTTCACATTAGGTGGCCAAAGTATTGGAGTTTCAGCCTCAACATCAGTCCTTCCAATGAACACCTAGGACTGATCTCCTTTAGGATGGACTGGTTGGATCTCCTTGCAGTCCAAGGGACTTCAAGAGTCTTCTCCAACACTACAGTTCAAAAGCATCAATTCTTCAGTGCTTACCTGTCTTTATAGCCCAACTCTCACATCCATACATGACTACTGGAAAAACCATAGCCCTTACTAGATGGACCTTTCTTGATAAAATAATGTCTCTGCTTTTTAATATGTTGTCTAGGTTGGTCATAACTTTCCTTCCAAGGAGTAAGCGTCTTTTAATTTCATGGCTGCAATCACCATCTCCTGTGATTTTGGAGCCCAAAAAAACAAAGTCTGCCACTGTTTCCACTGTGTCCCCATCTATTTGCCATGAAGTGATGTGCCCAGATGCCATGATCTTAGTTTTCTGAATGTTGAGCTTTAAGTCAACTTTTTCACTCTCCTCTTTCACTTTCATCAAGAGGCTCTTTAGTTCTTCACTTTCTGCCATAAGGGTGGTGTCATCTGCATATCTGAGGTGATTAATATTTCCCCCGGCAATCTCGATTCCAGCTTGTGCTTCATCCATCCCAGCGTTTCTCATGATGTACTCTGCATATAAGTTAAATAAGCAGGGTGACAATATGCAGCCTTGACGTACTCCTTTTCCAATTTGGAACCAGTCTGTTGTTCCATGTCCAGTTCTAACTGTTGCTTCCTGACCTGCATACAGGTTTCTCAATAGGCAGGTCAGGTGGTCTGGTATTACCATCTCCTTCAGAATTATCCACAGTTTATTGTGATCCACACAGTCAAAGGCTTTGACATAGTCAATAATGCAGAAATAGATGTTTTTCTGGAACTCTCTTGCTTTTTCAATGATCCAGTGAATGTTGGCAATTTGATCTCTGGTTCCTCTGCCTTTTCTAAAACCAGCTTGGACATCTGGAAGCTTATAGTTCACGTATTGCTGAAGCCTGGCTTGGAGAATTTTGAGCATTACTTTACTAGCGTGTGAGATGAGTGCAATTGTGCAGTAGTTTGAGCATTCTTTGGCATTGCCTTTTTGGGGACTGGAATGAAAACTGACCTTTTCCAGTCCTGTGGCCACTGCTGAGTTTTCCAATTTTGCTGACATATTGAGTGCAGCACTTTCACAGCATCATCTTTCATGATTTGAAATAGCTCAACTGGAATTCCATCACCTCCACTAGCTTTGTTCATAGTGATACTTCCTAAGGACCACTTGACTTCACATTCCAGATGTCTGGCTCTAGGTCAGTGATCACACCATCGTGATTATCTGGGTCATGAAGATCTTTTTTGTACAGTTCTTCTGTATATTCTTGCCACCTCTTCTTAATATCTTCTGCTTCTGTTAGGTCCATAGCATTTCTGTCCTTTATTGAGCCCATCTTTGCATGAAATGTCCCCTTGGTATCTCTAGTTTTCTTGAAGAGATCTCTAGTCTTCCCTATTCTATTGTTTTCCTCTCTTTGCATTGACTGCTGAAGGAGGCTTTCTTATCTCTCCTTGCTATTCTTTGGAATTCTGCATTCAAATGGGTATATCTTTCCTTTTCTCCTTTGCTTTTCGCTTGTCTTCTTTTCATGGCTATTTGTAAGGCCTCCTCAGACAACCATTTTGCCTTTTTGTATTTCTTTTTCTTGGGGATGGTCTTGATCCCTGTCTCTTGTACAATGTTATGAACCTCCGTCCATAGTTCATCAGGCACTCTGTCTATCAGATCTAGTCCCTTGCATCTATTTCTCACTTCTACTGTATAATTATAAGGGATTTGAGTTAGGTCATACCTGAATGGTCTAGTGTTTTCCCCACTTTCTTCAATTTAAGTCTGAATTTGGCAATCTACCTGTGTTTATGTTTAAAATGCTGTAAACAGCATATTTTTCCAGTTTTATAGCTGTTAATGACAGGAGGTCTAGTCAGGTACCTGTTACTTATCATGGCATGTGGAGTAAGTCTCATTGTCTTTTTCTTGAATACCATTAATATGCACCACCTTTCTCTTCTATTTTGTGGGACCCTGAAGGCAGGAACTGATGGATAGTTCTATTAAAATGCATTTGTTAGTTGCAGCCAATCGCTTCAGGCTATTAGGATTTCATAGATCACTTTTTTCTAATTGTCGACAGTGCTATCCAAACTATAATGTGAATAAAAATCACTTGGAGACCTACTTAGATACAAATTCTGGTTCGTGAGATCTGAGACAAGGACTGAGAGTTTTATGCCAGCAATGTTGGTCTGAGTACCACACTATGAATAGCATGGATGTGTAGGTCTTGCTAGCTCACAAAGAGTCAACCAGGTCTTCTATGTCACAGGATACTAACTTGTATGATTTGACGGTGAAAAGTGAATATGTGAAAGTGTGAAGCTAGCAATATGTAATAAAATAGAGGATAGTGGAATCAGAGGCAACCTGAAGGGTGTTACCATCACCAAAGTCATTCAAATTTAAATATTCAGCATACTAAGTTGCCAAAACCCCCACAAACTTGCAAAGTAAATTCAGGTCACATCCAACTGTTTATGATTCCTGTTCAATTTCTTACTCCATACATTAATTTAAAAAATGGAAACTTCACATCCAAATTTACAAAATGGAAAATGACAAAACTTTCAGAAAAACAAACAAAATATCCAAGATTATCTTCAGGTCTAGGACCTGGCAGAGTTAGACTTAACACCAAAAGCATGATTCAGAAGAGAATAAATTTATAAATTGAACCTCATAAAAATTAAAAAATTTTCTTTGTGAAATATTTTGTTAAGAAGTTGAAAAACAACTTCAGAGAAGGGGAAAATATTTGCAAACCATACATCTGGCAAAGAACCAGTATCTAAAATATATAAAGAACTTTCAAAACTCAATATTAATAAGCAATCCAGTGAGAAAATGGGCAAAACACACAAAGATATATTTCATCAAAGAAAATACAACAATAAGCACAAGAAAAGGTATTCACTATAATTAGTCATTAGGGAAGCTAAAAGCCACAATGCATTATTTCACCAAGACTATCAGAAGGTAAAGTAAAAACTACTGATACACTAAATACTGGCAAAGATGCAAAGAACCTGGATCATTCCTACATCCGTAGTAGTAATTTAAACTGACAGGTACTCTAGAAAGCAGTTTGATCATTTTTTTATTAAAAAAAAAAAAAAACTCAACAAGCTATTACCACAAGACACAGCAATTGCATTCTTGGATATGTATTACCTATTAATGAAAATGCATGTTCACACAAAAACCTTCACATAAACATACACAGTGGCCTTATTCATAATTGCCCCAGACTGGAAAAAACCTAGATATCCTTCAATGGGGGGATTGTTAAATAAATTGTGTTACATTGGATTCTACCGAGCAACAAAAAGCAATGAACTATTAATACACAAAACAATTCAAAAGAATCTCCAGAGAATTATACTGAAAGAAATAGCTAATCCTAAAAGTGGTGATTCTATTTATATACTACATATTTGAAATGACAAATTTCAGAGATATAGAGTACATTAGTGTCTGCTAGGTGTTAAGACTGGGACAAGAGGCAAAGAAGTGGGAAGGAGGTGGGTGTGGTTATAAAAGAACACCACAAGGAATTCTTATAGAAACAAAATTATTATACTTAGTATCTTTACTGTGGTGGTGGATACACAAATCTACATATACAATAAGACTGTATAAACTCAAATGCATACACAGACACATACACACACACAGAAATGAGTGCAAGTATGAGAGAAGAAATGTGAATAGAATCAGTCAATTGTATCAATGTTCATATCCTGGTTTTGCAAAATGCTACCATTAGGTGAAACTGGCTAAAAGATATTCTGAGATCTCTCTGCATTATTACTTATAATTGCAAGTGAATCTATAATTATCTCAATAAAAATGTCAATTAAAATTAAAATTAGACCATATCATTCTGAATTTTTAATCGTAATCAAGGAATCTCTCCTCTTTCAAATAGGCAGTTGGGAGCTACAGAAACTGGTTGAGTATGGATGACTTGACTAGGATTGTGGATCAAAAGAATTGATATAATGATAGTAAGTATGATGAATTAAAGGAGAAATTACCAAAGGCAGAGACACAGAAAAGCATAATCAGGGATCAAAAAAGAGGTGATATTGAGGTTGATACTGCACCCAAAGAAGTGTGGACTAAATCTCTGCCACTGGTCAGTTCAGCAACCACATAGACAGCAGACGTTCACTTTATCCAAGTTCTTTTGTAATTCACACAGTATGTGAGAATCTGATTATAAAGCAAAGGCATTTCTGAGTTATTTCACTATGTTGAACTAATTCTTTTATGCCCTATTTTTAACATTTTGGTTAAAATGAAAAGTTTTAGTTCTTGGTTTCAGTAATTTTACAATTTTATAACTGTAAGTGAAATACATTTTCTAATCACTACGATAATTGGCATGCTTTAAAAAATATTTTTTTAGGTGTTTGAGGACTGGAAAATTGGAGAAACATATTAGATTTGTGGTTTTAATTAAATGTTTAGAAAATTTTCATTAAATAAGTTTGTAATCAATATTGAAATGTCTGAGGACATTTGATTTGCTGATTTTTAATTTTTTGACTTATTAGTTACAAGCAGAATTTAAATGTTCAAAGAAATACTAGTCAGTGAATTTATGCATGTATTTAATTGTACATAAAATAAAATACAACAGGAGTGAAGTTCCTCATGCATTAACAATTACTACCATCAAACTGCAGATCCGGAATCTAAGTCCTTCTCTGCCTCCATGACACCAGGCTACCATGGCCAGGTTTGCATCCTCTCTTTACAGCCTTCTGGAAGGAGTAATGGACCTTACCTTATGGGGTTGTCCATCCTGGACACTGTGAGGAAGGCGGCGAGATTGGCTGTGTAGGAGGAACACACGATAAGAGTGAAGAGCCACCAGCTGCCCATCACAATTCTCATGGCCATGGAGTTCACTGAGGATTCTCCACCTGTAGGAGACAGGCAAAGGGGATTGGTCCGGGCTTTCTGCTCTCACTCCTATCCCCATAAATTCTCTGCCCTGAAGCCAGGCATTGGGAACCACCCCTGGTCATGAGCTGAGGATCAAGAAAGTGACTGCCAGCTGGTTATGGTGGACTCTGACAGTTCTGGAAATAAAATCCTAGGACCACCAATCTCAGAAAGGGGTGGAGGACCACAAAATACAGAAAAGTTAGGCTTGGCATTTTTACTGATAGGATGTTTTTGAAAATGCCAACAGTAGAGTTCTGAATATTAAACTCTTCCCCTTAGAAGATTCTCCTCACTTTTGAGAATTTCCAGGGTTGCAACCCTAGGTAAGGTCCCTATCCATTTTAAATTCACATGAAACAGTCTCAGGAAATCTGTAAATGTAAAATTAACTTCTACCTAGAGGGTTCTCTAGCTTTCTTTTAAGCCTCAGAAATGAGATGTACCATATCACTTTTATTAATATTCGGCCCTCAATAGATGACTTTTTTCTATGATTTTCAGAAATCATTGTATATGACTTATAGTCCAAAGCTGCCTCTTTGAGGTCAATCATTCCTCCTCGGTGTCTCAGGTGGTAGCAAAAGAAAGCTCCTTGCTGACTATTATTATATAACCTCTCAAGCAGATAATACATAGTTTGCTATGGTGCAGATAAGTCCAGGACTCACATTAGGAACTTTGCAATTTGCTGTTTCCCATCAAAACTGTAACTCCCCAAGTGCTATCTAGATTTCTCTGAGATAGGAGACTGAATCTCAAGAATGGCTGGAGTATTGCTTAGATGACTGCAAAACAATTGTGATTTTTTAGCCCATGTCAACTTCACATTTAAGCAAGATAGCTTCATTTGACAACCACGTCTGCATAACAATCAATCTAATGTGGGAGGGGAGGAAAGTGCAAAGCAGGACTAAAAGTTAATTTTATCTAAAGAGGAAAATCAGGACTCAGAGTTCTTTTTTTTTTTTTTCATTTCATTTTACTTTCTATCTGATAATACTTGGAGTACAGCATGATATTAGGACCATCTTAGAAGTTAAATAAAATTGCATTTAAAATGACTTTGGGAACATGAATCTAAGAATGTTGTCATCGGACAAGTCCTTCCAGGACCTTGGGGTTAGTCCAGCATGGAGGAACCGGGAAGGTACCTTGTTGTACGAAGGCTCCGTAGACAATCCAGATGGCGCTGTGCAAGGTGGCGGAAGCAGATGGCCGGGGCTGGGCTGCACTCTGAGCCCTCATGGCCTGTATCCGGTTCAACACGAATATGAGCACACCAACCACGGGGATGGCTGCCGCAATGCAAGCCCACACGGCGAAATCAAATGGAGCAAAGAGGGAGAAGATGCTGATTTTCTCCTCGGGCTTCTTGATGAGGATTCCCACCGAGTAGTCCATGTACCGCTTGCTGAAGTCCACAACGCTCTCCCTCTCCGGGGTGATGGTGATGGCGGAGATGGCCAGATCTGCTCTCTGAAAGGCAAACCCATCTGGTCAGAAGGCAGTCCTCCCATTACTGCTGGGTTCTAAATTCACCCGAGGCCTGTCCACTGCCCTTTGGGTTGTTCAGTTCAGAGGAAAAGGCTTCGAGTGTTGACACCTCATGACTCTGAACATTGTAAGGAAAATCCAGTCCCAGGTTGTCTGCTATTACCACCTTCACCTTACAAATGTCTTCCCCAAAGACTAAAAACTCTTGGAAACCACTTCTGGATGAGTCTATCCCCATTTTCCTTTCCGTGTGAATTGTAGGTTTTCTTCATTTTCTTAATGATTCCCTTAGTGAACTATCTCTTTTCTTTTACTGGTATTTCCATCTTACTGCCCACCCTTCTCCCCACCCTGTCTTCTGTCTTCTGAACTTGTCTTCATCCTTCCTAGACTTCAAGACCACAGGGACACTCCCATTATTCTATCAAACCTCTCCAAACTCCATCAACCCACACAGATATATCTCTTCTCTAAAATGCTCTTGAAGTTATATGGAGAGTGTACAACTACCTTGAATCTCATTACAGTATCAGTCCTAGGTTGCTTTATATGCAGGCTCTATGCCAGAGAGTAGCATATTCCAAGAAAAAAGGAATCATCTTCCTTCTTCCACTTCCCTTAACTCATGGCTTTTCAGACATATGGTTGATTCTTCCTTTAGCAAAGCCATGCAGTGGAGCGGCCCCCAGGGCATCCTCTGATGTGACCTCAAAAGTACCTTCAAAGATTTTTGCTTTCCAAGATGAGCTTAATTTAAAAATAGACAAAGACCCCATTAAGATGAAACTAGATTGTGAGGTTAAAGCTGCCAAGACTGGTGGAGACTAAAATCCTTATGCCTGAGTTGATGCTGGCATAAGAGCATTAAAATTGTACAGTGATCATCTCTATCTTGGCTCTCTAAGTAGGAGGCACTGTCAGAACTAGGTTTATTTTAGAATGACCAGTTGTGACAGCTTATCCAAACTACATATTCAAACTGGGGAAAACTACATAGAAGAATTTTATCAGGTCCAGTACGCAGGCTGGAGGGGCAGATAAACTGATTGCCAAACTGAAATGCAACAACATACTTAGAATAAAGAGAAAAAATGTTGGAGGTGACCATGTGAGCTCTCAAACTTGCCACATGTGCATTTTTTGTTCTTGCTTCTCGTCTCATAAACCCAAGATCCAGGGAGGTCTTTTTGTTGTTATTGTTGGTTTGTTGGTTTGTTTTGTTTATTCTTGGAGAATATTTAAGGACTGAGAAGGAAATCTAGGGGATCAGGATAGGTTAACAGCATAGGATGGAGGGAAACTAACGTATGAAACCAGGTCCAGAGAAGGCACAAGGGAGGTGACTGGTGACACCAGTGAGGGGTGAGCTGTAATAGGAGGAAAAACACTCCCCACTCTGAAACTGGGGGTGAGAGCGCATGTCTGCAGATGTGATCTTTATAGGAAGTTGAAGTAGAATCTCATGTTCAGATGCCTTCATTTCTTTCCTTAATAGAGGAGCACTTCTTTTTTCTAGTTTAAGATAGGAGATTATTAGATTGCTTGAGGAAAAAGATAACATTTTGCAACAGTTTCTAAGCAATGTTGCCAAGGGACCCAGCAAAGGCCATGTTAAGGAACTGGGGCTGTCCTGAAGGCCCAGCTGAGGTGGAAGGCCACACATTGCTTATGCATCCATCTGGACAAACTTGTGGTTTTCTCTTTTAATTGCATACAGCAACCTGGATGTCAGAGTCAGAAGGTAGGTAACAGAACCAAGTCAGGGTTTCAAGGTAACAAGAAATCAAGAATAATTTAGGAGAATCACAAAAGATGAAGGGAACAGGAGTTTATCTGGACAACCACAGAGGGAACGCCAGGTGGGAAAGGATGCCATACCAGAAAGACACAGAAATCTTAAAGAATGAACCTCAGATACATGGGCCAAGTGAAAAGTGTCAGACACAAGAGACTGGTATGGTATGACGGCTTTACAATACATATTTGCAAAAGCAAATCTATAGACTTAGAAAGGAGATTAAGGGTTGCCTAGGGCTGGGGCTGGAATGGGATTAATTGTAAATGAGTATGACGAATCTCATTGGGGTGATGGAAGTATTGCAAAATTAAGACATGATAATGGTTGCACAGCTCACTAAATTTCCTAGAAATCATGAATGATACATCTGAAATGGGTACGGATTATATATAAATTATTCCACAATAAAGTTGTTACAGGTTTGGCTTTTGTTTTCCCTTTCTTTTTTATATTAAGTTGATTTAATGAGCAATTTCTGGTCATTAATAGGATTAGAATGCATGCTACTGGAAAAAAATGACAGCTTAGGAGAAACTGGAGTGAACATAGGTATCTTGTCTGCCTTTATGGGTTTATAAAGAAAAGGACTTGTGGTTTAAGATAAAATGCCAGAGTCAGAAGGATGACAGGTTGTAGTCATGGAGTGGGACAGTGACAGCAACATGTAAGATGCTAACAGGATGCACGGGGACAGGTACTCCAAGGTCACTGGAGGTGAATGGTCAAAGCACTGGAAGCCCAGGGTTATCTGTAGGGATGTCAGAAATGTCAAGACTGATGCTGAGGGAGGGCTTGAGCAGATCCACCAATGTAAACGACTGTCAGTAAATAACCTAGAGGTCACAGGATGGCAGGGAAAAGGATAGGGACACAGTGAATTGGCTTCATGCCATGGGGACCCAGGTTCCACAGGAAAGAGGAAGAATAAAGATTCGAAATTATTCTGAAGCACTGGGGAATGCAATTTCACTTATCCATAGCAATGCAGACACACCTATACACTCATTCACACACATACATGCATGTGGACACACACCAGACACACCCACCCACTTCTGTGGGCCATGAAGAAGAGAATAAGCATGCACCAGTCTCTCCCACCCCTGTCCCCATGAAAACTGGGTTCCTACTGCAGCTCAAATGTGGGGGTAGAACAGGCACAATGGGTGTTTCAAAGGAATGATAGCAATGGACATAGAAGGAAAACCCATAGAAGGAATTAGAAAATAAAAGTAAGAATGAGTACAGCAGGGAGGAGGGTGAGTGTGGAGGAAAAGAGATCCTTATTGTGTGGAGAAGGGTAACTGCGATCTGTCTAGCTGGTCCTGAGGTTCCAACTTCATAATGGTTCCAATTAAGACATCACCCCAGAGGCAGACTAGGGGGCCCCTCCCCATGGATCTTTTGGGACCTACCTTGCTGATGAGCTCCCCGATCATCCCGTTCCAGGAGGTGTTATGGAGCTGGTGACCGTACCTGCCATCGGGGGCCTGGTAAATCTCGTATTTGAAGCCCAGAGCCTTGGCCAGTGCATCCAGGACATCGATGGAGAACCCTTTGTAGCGCTTGGGCTGTCCAAGAATGTTCTCAGCCACCATCACAAAAGGCTCTTCCTGAGGACAACAGAATGAACGTTTTTCAACTAAACCACCAGTTCATTAATACACATCTTTCCAGGGTCTTATTGGAGAGACCAACCTGATGAACCATAATTTCAGAACATTTGTGGACACATGCACTGTATTTACCCAATTTAGGCCTCGAGTCTGAACCTCTCTGACCTTTTCTAAAGTGGTTTATAGACACTCAGGATACAGTGCACGGGAAAATCCCTCCAACCAGCAGACTGATGGAGGAAGAGATTTATTTGTCCTCTGTCATTTCAGACTCAGCTCAGCATCCCATGCTCCTAGGATAACATGGCTTGTTTTCATGCCTTCATTTGTGACATTCAGGATTCTGTCCTCTGGAAATGCTGTAATTCTTTAGGACACACATAAGAAATGTGAATACCTGTCATCTGGGGTAATAAATGACAACAGAGGTCTGTGAACTGGGTTGAGAGAAGACTATTACATCTATCAGACTGGACTAGAAAAATGGATGCCGAGTCACAAGACAAGGTCACACCACACGGCAGATTAAACCTCACTGTCCAAAAGTCCAAAGTCAGGCCATGAGTGCATTAACACATTTTGTGCCATGTCACATGTGCTCCTATAGGGCACGTGGTCATCTGGAAAATACCTCAGCCTTCCCCATCATAATCCTGTGAAACTGAAAAAGAAGGGGCCTTATGGCAACAGCCCCAGAGACTACATATCATTCATTTAATTTGGTTGCGGGGGGATAAGGTACAATGCTTATTCATGGTGTGCATATGGGGACTGCATTTAATTTGGTTGCGGGGGGATAAGGTACAATGCTTATTCATGGTGTGCATATGGGGACTGCAGGAATGTCAGTGTCTGTCTTCCCAGCTAATAAGAGATAAATCTAAAATGTCTCCTCCAGTTCTAAAAAGTTGAAGAAAGAAATGGTAAGGAAGATGCTTCTAAGGTAACTGAAAGATGTAAAAGTCTGTGGTTCCAGGAAAACCATGCAGAGAAATTGCAACAAATGGCCTTAAACTTCGTGTCACATGGGCCTATCAAGGGTGTTGGATTCTAGAAGGATGTCTTCCCAACATCTTTCTGGGGACTCTAGCTAGTAACAAAAAATCTCCTAAGGACAACCAGTAGGTCAAGATCCTACATCCAAAAACAAGTAGAGCTGTTATCCCCGCTCTGGGGTTCAGCCCTGGTTATGGATGAGTGGTTCCTTCTCTAGAGCAGCCCAGTGACCTGCCATGGAGGGTCTCAGAGGCCCTGGAGCAGAATCTCCAATCTTACTCTTCCTTCACTATTTACAAAATTCTTTGAGTGAAAAGCCTATGAAAGCTCAAGCCACTACTTAAGATCCCCTTGTCTCCAAACTCAGCATTAAGCCAAACAGAGAGAAGCCCCTGACTCAAAGCCGGAATGGCAGACCTCCCCCATATGCCCAGGATCCTACCAAGACAGTCACCACTTTGAGAGTCAGTCCTTGGAGGCGACTGCCCATGGGCCTCTCCTGCAGGCTTCCATTCAGCCCCTTCTCCGAGTCCCACGTCGCCAGCTGTGAAGGAAAAGGGGAATGTGAGGGACAGACAGGCACCTGTGCAGACCTTAGGAATCAGCTGCTGAAGTGGGCTCCTGAGTCAGACAGCTACATAGACAGCAGCCCTAGAAGTTTCCCAGAGACCCAGAGCCATCTTACAACCTTAGAAAGAATAAAGGTGTGACAGATAGAGCTCCACCTCCTCCATCAGCTCACTTGAAGACTTAACACATGCTTGAAATGAAATCAATTTGTAGGAACTTGTTTACAGAATAAACATTTATGTCCAATTTTATTCTGTCCACCCACTGAGGCCATATCATCGTGCTTCCCACAAAGCTCCCTCTTTCTTTAATGCTCCTTTGACTTGCGCAGGCCAGTGGTCCTTGAGATCAGTTGCTTCACCAGGGCAAGATGAATGAAGTTTAACAGTGAAACAAGTAACAAAGACCCAGGTTTACAGCTTGTGTTGCACCCTGATGCCAACTGCAAGAAGGACCAAGAGCTCACTGTCTTACGCAGTGCAAACTTCATAATTTGCCCTGACAGGTAGATAGAAGTCAAGAATACACATGCCTTGGGTCTGCCACATCCTCCCAAGCCTGCAGGATCTAATAGATGCATCCCATCTCTGTCAGGCATCTTAAGATGGTCAAGATGCTCTCCTGGCTCAGAAACACTTGCAGACACAGATGCCCTAGAGACTTCCTCTCTTCCCTGAATCCCTGCAGGGCCTAAGCAACAATGATCAGCCCTTTGTCTGATCAGTGATTTTCAATCACTAATTGGTGAGACGTAAAAAATATAGATAGTGGCCCCACCTAGAGCCAACATAACCAGGATCTTAGTGCTTGGGCATAAGAAAGGTTAATGCTTTCCCAGTGATCCTGATTGAAAACCTCTACTCTTCCAGTTCACTGGGGCTCTGACTTAGCTGCACATTAGAATCTCTTAAGAGGGCTTTTAAAACATCCTAAAGCCTGGGTCCTACCCATAGAGATTCTGATTCAATTGGTCAGTAGTGCACTGGATATGGATCATTTAGCTCCCAGAAGATTTTAAGGCACAGCCTGGATTGTGAACCACTGCTATAGATGAAAGCAGTGATCTTCAAACCGTAATATGCAGACAAATCACCCCGATCCTGGGACCTGAGATTATTCCTGTCTAACAAGCTCCCAGGTGCTGCTGCTGCTAATCCATGGACCATCAGTTCAGTAGCAAGAGGTTAAAATTCAGATTGTCACAGACAGTATCTTACGCTTCATCAGAGTAAACCCACAAGACCCCGAGTTGGGCTGAGCAAAAAGAATTACCTCTCTGTAGAAAAGTGTCACCAGGTGCCCTAAAGGAGGCACCAATAGCATCACTTAAGGACACATCTACTCTCCCAGCATTTCTCATAGCCCTGATATCTTCAGCAAGTTTAGGGCACACTTAGCCTTGACTATGAGGCCACAGTTTCAGAATCTGTGGGGCCGCTCTGCCTGGAAGATACTAGAACACTGAGGCCTACAGCAGAGACATCAGAATGAGCTATGTGATTCTAGAACCAGTTTAAAGGAACATAGAAACTCCTGTTGTCACTTTGGATGTAAAACCAGCTAAGACCCACTTCACCCTAAATAATAGGATGCCTGGCAGTGATGAAGATTGTTTAGTTAGAGCATGCCCATATACTCTGAGGATCTCCTCACAGCCACCACTAACTCAATTGTGGGGAATTTCAGTGAAGAGCAAAGTTAAGGTCTATCCTAAGCCCTCTGCAAAGACATCAAAGATGTCACACTCTGGAAACTGGTATAATGAAAAGGAAACTTCGTGGTTATCTCTCCATTGAGTCTCAGGAAATAGCCCTGGGACTCGGGATTAGCTCCTGCATCTGGATGCAAGTGCTGGTCAAAGTGAAAAGACAAACTCAGACAGTCAAGGTGTTGACTCCTTACCTTCTTTGGACCCTGTGATACTGGACTTAGGGGACTCATAGTGTGGATTTGGGCAGCCTGCACCTCATCACCAGAATTGTTTAGCCCAGGCATTGGGGCTGCTTAACCCTGTGGGGTCTGTTGCATTCCCTTGACTGGGTGGTATGATGAAGGTCCCCTTTACTCCCTTGTGACTTACAGAGTTACAATGAAAGCAATGATGACATGTCAGTTCCAGGGACTGGATATTCTGCTCTGCACCAGGACTTGAATCCCTGACACCTGCCGCCCAGCTTCCTCGGCACTGGTAAAGGGGCATCTCCACTCTGTGCTGCTCTGGCTTGGACGAGCACCTGGAATGAGGCTCTGCTTGGCATTGATCAGCCAGACTTCATCTGTCTTTCCACTGGGATTATAATCAGTCATGGGAGTGGAGGCAGGAAGAAGCACTTGGGATAAGGCCCTGTCTGTCTAGAGTTTTAGCTCAGCTGTGACAAGGGCTCCAGCTCTTCATCCTTGTCCACACCCTCTGCTTCTAGCCCACTGCCCAGCTCAGGGCAGCAGCATCTCTGCCCCAGGGTATTGCAACAGCCTTTCCGCTGATCTCATTACACTGTCTTCCAGCCCTCCTCCACTGTGCTAATGTTTATCTTAAATAAAATCAAACATGGACTATGTTAATTAAAATTTCCTAATCAATTCCTATTTCCTAAAGAATAAGTCCTAACACTTTTCAACTCAGCCAAAAAGGAAGCCCTTTCTGATCTAGACCCAACCCTGACAGTCAGCTCCAGCACACTCCAACTCTACTAAGTCCCTCATCTTTCTCATGCACATGGTGTTCCCTCCTCTTCACATTCCAGTTCCTTCTGCCTGGAATGCCACTTCTCTTCAACTGGGTCTATTACACTCTTACTCAATTTCTTTCTTTCTTTCTTTTTCCTTTTGGCCGAGTGGCAGGCGGGATTTTAATTCCCCAACCAGCTATTGAACCCATGCCCCTTGCAGTGGAAGCACAGATCCCTAATCACCAGACCACCAGGGAATTCCCTCAAATTTCTAAAAAAATGAAAAAGAAAAGCTTTCAACTGTATTATTTTTAGATTCACAAAGAAAGTCACAGAGATTGTGCAGAGACTGTCCATAAACCCCACTCCCAATTTCCCTTGTAGTTAAGGTGTCAGTTTCATCATACATTTTCTCACAGTGTTAGTTCCTTAGTCGTGTCTGACTCATTGCAACCCTATTGACTACAGCCCACCAGCCTCCTCTGTCCATGGAATTCTCCAGGCAAAAATACTGGAGTGGGGTGCCATTTCCTTCTCCAGAGGATTTTCCAACCCAGCGATCGAACCCAGATCTCCCACATTGCCGGAGGATTCTTTGCCGTCTGAGCCACCAGGGAAGATCTATTTTGGCTCAATTAAGTTATTAGGAAACCTCTACAAATCTCCACTTACAAAGGGATAAAACTAAAGAAAAGTTGTTGTTTAGTCACCAAGTCATGTCCGACTCTTTGCGACTCTATGGACTGTAGCCCACCAGGCTCCTCTGTCCATGGGTTTCTCCAGTGGGTTGCCATTCCCTTTTCCAGGGGATCTTCCTGACGCAGGGATTGAACTTGGATCTGCTGCATTACAGGCAGATTCTTTAATGTCTGGGCCTCATAACTAATGAAATATTTAGCTCAAATCTGCACCATTGATACAGAGCTGCAGTAGAAATGGTCTTCCACTCTGGACCTAAGTCTGTGATCCTGCTGTGCTATTTGGGTTTTTTACCTTATTCCCTGGGATCAAAATCCTGTCTTCATAAACTGTCCCTAGAGTCTCGGGCTCTTGGATTGTACCTTGCCCTGCGTACTCCAATCTCCAGAGTTTCTAACCTTGCCTAAATGCCATTCTCCTCGAGAAGATCAACTCCCTATTACTAGCATGAATTTTGGGAACTTGGAAATATTAAATCAGCATATATTTAGGAGCCAATAGATCTATGTTCTGGGTATGTTTCCACCACTTACCTTAGTGACCTCAGCACATTTTATAGCATGGTACTAAATCACAAAAGGCAATAAATATTTCTGAATAAATTTATCTTCACTGAAATTCCATTTTCTTATCTATCTATAGATAGATATAGATAGATACAGATATAGATAGATATCTTTCTTATCTATAAAATGGAATAAAAATGCCTTTCTGCCTACCATGCTGAAGAGCTAGTCAAAGGAGAAAATTATTTTAAAATAATACATTAAAATTTGGGGCTTCCCTGGTGGCTCCATGGTAAAGAATTTGCCTGCTAATGCAGGAGACATGGGTTCAATCCCTGATCTGGGAAGATCCTACATGCTGAGAGCAGCTAGTCCTGTAACTAAAGAGTAGCCCCCTCTCTGCACAACTAGAGAAAAGCCTGCCCAGCGACTAAGACTCATCTCAGACAAAAATAAAAATAAAGAAATAAAATTATAAAAAACTTTAAAAGAAGTAGTAGGTTAAAAACCCATAATAACGAAGTAAAGGATCAGGATATAAAAAGGTATGTACAATGTGACCTTAATTGTGTGTGTTTTTTAAAGGCAGTGGTTAAAGTGGGAAGAAATATATTTAAATGCAATATTTGGATTTATCTTAGTGGTAGAATTATGAATAACCATGATTACCTTTTTATGTTTTTCTAGGCTTTTAACAGGTTTTTCTTTCCTTTCACAAAAAAAAGGAAAATAAGATTTCGACAAAAATAACTAGCACAGGTAATGAAGCCAAATCTCATCACATGTACTTGTGTGATTGAGGGCTGAGTGGAAGGAAGCAATCAGAGTCAAATTATCTGTCATAAGGTCAAGGCCAGGGTGAGAGTCAGAACTCAATATAATAGTCCTCTGGCTACAAGGAGCTATGGTTGAGGCGCCCGTCTCCTAGAGGAGGCACACATCAAGGCTCTCTGGGACAGCACCTTATATTGTAAGGTATTTCCAAGATGCTGTGGGGCCCAAGAACCTGCTGAGTTTGGAGACAGGCCAGTGGCCCCTCCTAGGACCCAGCTCCACGCAGACAGGCAATCTTTCTCCACTAAGGAAGAAGGGCAGCCCCAAATCATGCTAGTAACTTCTCAAACCATCCTACAGCTAAGTCATTTAAATCAAAGTGCATCTACATGAGAAAAAAAAAAAATTCCTCCAACCTGTAATTATTATTCCTGTTTCTTTTGTCTGAAAGTATTTAGGGCTTAAAGATTTTTATTTTATTGTTTTTCAATACAGATTTCTCTCTCCCTGGCCTTCAGGCATCCTGTACTCTGACAAAGAAAGAAAAAATACTTCAAAGAGAAACCAAAATTCTGCCTTCAAACACATCAAAGTAACCATGTTCCAGGATCCTGGATCCTTCGAGTCGAGCAAGAAAGTTTATTATTCCCTCACATCAGCCTGAAGCCGAGCACCCTAAGCTGAGTGAATCTCCCTATTTCCAAACAGGCTCTTGCCCAAATCTTAAGACCAGAGTGGTAAACCCTCATCATTTCTGAGTGAGGTCATCTCTCTGCGCACCTGATATGTAAGATCAGAACACAGAAAGTCACATCCTTTGCAAACAAAATCTTTTGTTTAAAAGACTTCAGTGGAAATTAAAAATAAAATAAAAGCCTGTAAGTGGATTCCCAAACTTGCAGCCCATCAAGATGAGGAGAGACTGTGTTCTGCCTCGCTCCTGAGGGTGCCTGGGGCTCCCAGTTCAGAAAGCTGGAGAAAAACTTTCAGATAATAAAAGCGAAATGAGGCTGATAGGCTTGATAAATGGGAAGCCAGAAAAATCTTTCACCCGGAGAAGTCCTGACACTTAGCCACACAGCTGCAGACCATTTCATTTGTACATAAGTGCATCTACGTTGACTTTCCTCTTGCATTTTGCAGACAGAATTTTGTTTATGGGATCAATGAATTTATGGCCACAGACACCCACTTTTGACAGCTGACCTGTCAAGATCAGAGCCTGAAAAACTAATTTCCAGCACTGTTAAACAAAACGAGAACTGCCGCTATTTGATAAGACAGCTATGGTTTTCATTCGTTGCCAAGATCTGCTCTATCCAAACCAGAAGCGAGGATGGAGCCAGAGGTTACAGCACAATCATCACTTGAAAAGAGATATATGGTCTCAAAATCTGATGATGACAAACAACTGTTCAAGAGATCAGCCAATTGGAGAATAAATTTCATAAACCACTGATCTCAGGAAAATATATTTCTTTGAGTCAATCAGGGTATTCTTCATATTAGCATTTGAGTTGTGAGATACAGGGGTTTGGGACTTTGTGGCCTATCCTTATTAAATGCAGGACTATTAACCCTAAATGAGACAGACCTCATTTGGAAGATTGGGTTTGTGGTCTGTCATCTAGTTATAGAGGTGTTGTAAAGTGTTGGTTCCTTTCCCTGGGGAGGAGAAAGGAGAGAAGCGACAATCCAACTGCTTTACAGCCCAGAATATGACCAGCTTCATGCATTGAGCCTTGCCAATTCTTTGGGAGGGAAGGAGGAAGAAAAGAAGGAAAGTAGGTTTGCTTAACCACAAATCTCATGCATGTGTGTGTGCTCAGTTGCTTCAGCTGTGTCCAACTCTTTGTGACCCTATGAACTGTAGCCTACCAGGCATCTTTGTCCATGGGATTCTCCGGGCAAGAATACTAGAGCGGGTTGTCATTTCCTACTCCAGAGGACTGAACCTAGTCCGACCTAGGGACTGAACCTGTGTCTCCTGCATTGCAGGCAGATTCTTTACTGCTGAGTCATTGGGGAAGCCCAAACCCAAATCTCATTTA
Source organism: Muntiacus reevesi (assembly GCF_963930625.1). Taxonomy (NCBI): domain Eukaryota; kingdom Metazoa; phylum Chordata; class Mammalia; order Artiodactyla; family Cervidae; genus Muntiacus; species Muntiacus reevesi. The sequence continues at coordinate 119,486,792 of NC_089250.1, forward strand.
GCTAAATCCAACAAGACAATAGATCAATAACCTCTATCATCACATTTTTGCAACTGAGTAGGCAATACTTTGGTAGTAAACATGTCTCAAGAGAGTACTAGAAGCAGGAGTGAAGTTTTATGACTGTGCCTATTAGACCTCACAGCCATAGTTAGAGCCCCATCTGAGCTGTATCCTCATCAACTGAGTGCAGACATCTTCAGCTGGGATACAGGCTTCGGTATGATGGTATATAGAGTTTATCATCATGTCAGTACATGGGCTTTTCTGAAATAATAACCCCTCTATTAGCTTTTATTCCTCAGCCCATTTCTATTAGAAAGTAAAACCATTTGATATGTGTTTCAAAGACTCAGAGCCTTGGGTAGAGTTGGGGTGAAGAGGGAACCCACATCTTGCATTACCCTGAATTGGGTGATTGAGCCAGCACTGATCTCAGTCAGGAAACATACCCTTTAAACTTTGGCTAAATGCAAGGACAATATGCTTTAGACACAGAACATCCTGGAAGCAGAGTGTAAGCAACTGAAAATGGGATATTGATAATGTGTAACCAAGGTTCCTAAAGAAGGCCTACTCTGAGGATTTATTTTGGGAATCTCAGTGCATCAGGGTTACTAAGGGCAGGCTTGCAGGGTATGAACCACAGGATAGGGTCATCAGATCAGATATATCCATGGAGGAAAGTGCCAGGACCACTCTTGAGGCTCTGTATGTGCTGTATAAGGAGAGGGGAGGGTTCTCACTCTGAGACATGGGATAACTGAAATTCTCAGCCAAGGAGCATTTGCAGAAGGAATTAAGCATTTGGTGAAAGTTGTACTTTCTTAAAACAAGACCCAGCAGAACTTGGGCTAAATGTCCAAAGGAAAGAGCCCTTAGAAAATGAAAGAAAAATGAAATACTCTGGAGAAATATTGTATATGAGAGCTTCATGAAAAAATCTTTAGCAAGGATCAGAGAAAGATACTCCCCTGGTAGTATTACAGAGGAGGGCAAGGAAACTTAGTCATGCCCTTGACCCAGATCACTCATGACGGAGGCTACAAACAGACCCAAACTCTAGTTTTTCCTCTCTGAAAGCCCCAGGCACAGAGGACTCACTGGGTGCACACTAGCCACCTCCAATGGTGCCAGCAATAAAATTCTTCTGTCATATCCACAGGGAGGATGGTGGCAGTCCAACTTCAGCTTAAGATGCAGAAAGCGGAAAGCCGGCATTGCTCTCATTGTAACAATCAAACAAACAAACTTCAGATCAACAAAATATATTTTATTTATTTTTAAATTACTTTATTTATTTGCCACGTTGCAAGGCATGCGAGATCTTAGTTCGGGATCCCCGACTAGGGATCAAACCCATGCCCCCTGCAGTGGAAGTGCAGAAGCTCAGAATCTTAACCACTGGACCACCAGGGAAATCTCAACAAAACTATATTTTAAAAATCTTCTGAGGACCCTGTGGTCATAAGACCATCTGGCAAACTGAATTTCAAAGGATGAGAAACTCCTCCAAGGAGAGACAGGATATAAGAAATATTTCATCTTTGGCAGAAAATGGCACAAAAGAGGTGGTATTAATAGTTACATGGGTGAATAGGAAGAAAAAAAACCTGAAATTTTACCAAGTTCTTTAAGGCAAGCCTGACAGTTGAGGCTCCCTGGGATCCCAGATTCAAGGGGGACCCTACAGTGGGGGCCACAGCCACTCATTAGCTCTTTCCATCAAGCCTCCACTGGGTGCAGAAAGAAAAACAGAACAGAGCACTCATGAGTTATGGGATAATATCAGATACAAGATATTAATGTCTAGCATAGGACTTGTATCTAGTATATATGAAGAAATCTTACAACTCAATTACAAAAAGGCAAACAATTCAATTTTTAAAAATAGAGAAAGAACTTATTTTCCAAAGAATATATGTGAATGGATTATATGCATATGAAAACTCAACATCATGAGTCATCAGGGGAATATCAAACAAAACCACATGACATCCCACTATACCACAAGAATGGCTAAAATTAAGGCTGATGTTACTGAGTATTGGTGAGGATCTGAAATGCAAAAGTGCAGCCACTTGGAAGATGGTTTGGCAATTTCCTATAAAGTTAAATGTATACTGAGCACACCTTCCAGCAATTCCACTCCTAATTATTTCCATAAGGGAAAAATAAAATATGTACACACAAAGGTCAGGATGTGGGTGTTCATAGAGACTTTATTCATAATAGCCCAAAAGTGGAAACATTCACATGTCAATCATGGTGACTGGTGAATGAGTGGATAAACAAAGTGGGGTATACTTACACAATGGAATACTACCCAACAAAAAAACTATGATAGAGGCAACAGCATGGATGAAGTTCAAAAGCATTACACCAAGGGAATGAAGCCAGACACAAAAAACCACAGACTTTATGATTCCGTTTATATGACTTCCTTGAAAAGGCATTATTATAGGTCCTGGCATCCAGTCCCATCACTTCAAGGCAAGTAGATGGAAAAAAAGTGGAAACAATGACAGATTTTATTTTCATGGGCTCCAAGATAACTGCAGACAGTGACTGCAGCCATGAAATGAAAAGATGCTTGCTCCTTGGAAGAAAAGCTATGACAAACCTAGGCAGCATAATAGAAAAGCAGAGACATCACTTTACTAACAAAAGGTTCAATAGTCAAAGATACGGTTTTTTCAGTAGTAATGTACTGATGTGAGAGCTGACCATAAAGAAGGCTGAGCATCAAAGTTTCAAACTGTGGCTTTCAAACTGTGGCACTGGAGAAAACTCATGAGAGTCCCTTGGACAGCAAGGAGATCAAATCAGTCAATCCTAAAGGAAATCAACCCTTAATATTCACTGGAGGGACTGATGCTGAAGTTGAAGCTCCAATACTTTGGTCACCTGATGCAAAGAGCCAACTCACTGGAAGAGACCCTGATGCTGGGAAAGACTGAGAACAGGAAATGGGAGCAACAGAGGTTGAGATGGTTGGATGGCATCAGCAATTCAATGGACATGAGTTGAGCAAACTCCAGGAGATAGTGAAAGACTGGGAAGCCTGGTGTGTTGCAGTTCATGGGGTCACAAAGAGTAGGACATGACTTAGCAATTGAACAAGTGAATAACAATAGGTTCAGAAGATAGATCAGTGTTGACCTGGGGCCAGGAATGGGAGGAGAGTATCAAGTGAAAAGGAAAAGGAAGGCTACTTGGGGATAATGGAAGTGTGATTGTGATTATACTACCATTTACATTTGCCAGAGCTGATCACATTGTACAACTGATGAATTTGTACAATTTGATCACATTGTAAAAACCAACGAATTTATTGCAGGTAATTGCATCTAAATAAACCCAACTTGTTCTATACACATATGCACATCTTGATAATAACTTGGCAAAGGATAGAGCCATGTGCTGGAGAGGTGGGCTAGTGGAACTAATCTATCATGTGACCCATCTATGACCCTTTGGTACTGACGATGAGATGAGAGGATTCCCACAACAACACGATGGGCAGTGTTAGTACACTCAGGCAATTGTACCTGAACTAGCCAGAGCTAGATGGATATCAAGTGGCCAAGAAATCATTTATCTATCTAGAAGAATTGAATTCATCTCTATAAAGGTTTAGGAAGACCATAAGGGTATTTTCACCTTCAAATAGTTCCTTGGTTTGTGGGTTTGTGTGGGAGAAAAATTAGATTACATAACATTATATACAGCACGATCCAATTTTTTTCATGCTTATTTCATTTTGTGAGATGGTACACGTGGGTGACTAAGACACAACAGGGCAGTTGTAAACGGCTGTTTCTGGAATTAGGTAGAGTGATGAGATTGCAGGGAATGTTCATCTCTTGCCCAATGCAATCCTGTAAGGTTTGAGCTATTTTACAGAGAGGAAATGTTGCTTCTGTAATCAGAAGAAAAACAATAAGCTATTTTCATTTTGAAGCTGCACTGCAATCTGGTGTATAGCTGAAATGTTGATTTTGTATCTCTCTCTAATTGTTTTAGGTGTACTGGTTTTGTACCTCTAAATAAACTACAAGTTCCACCAAAGGCAGTATCCATCCTGAAACAAGCCAGGATGGCATTTGCTTCTCCCATCTGTGTGCTCGGAGACCTCTGGCAAGTTACTTGAATTGGTTATATTTTTTCTGGGCCTGTGTTCACATCTGTTATCGGTTACTAATAGGCATTAGTTAGTGTTACTGATGATTCTTTCTTTCTTTCTCAGGTATTTACTATGCTCAGGTCCATGCTAACAGCTTAGGATATTTTTGCTAGTGTGAATTGACTAGAATTAATGGCACTATACATCAGTCTGAAATCTGACAAGATACCTCCTGACAGTCAGTACTATGAGTCTTTGCAATGAAAAAAGAGCCAGTGTCTCTCATTATACTGTCTCTAAATTTGGGGCTATCCTCTCTCCAAAGAACACTTTCCTTGTCCTTTGCCCACTGACTCCTTGAAGATCATTCTAGAAATCCATCCTTGAACCTTTCACCAAGAGGACACATCTCCCTTTGGTGATCCCAATTCATAGCACTCCAGCCTTGACCCTGTGGAAATGCTTTTCATGATATATTAACATTCCATGTCTATTATTCACAAATATACTCTATCTCTTTTAAGTCAGGGACTCTCTTTTCTTCATTTTGATTCCCTCAATAAAATTTTATTAGAAAAATTAATAAAATTTATCATCCCCTGGGCAGTTCTTCATTAACTGGTTGAAACTGCATGCTCTTTCCAAACTCTTAACTCCCAGGATACATCCCATATCTGAAGCTCTGTAAAAGGCTTTCTCACTCACTTCTGATTTATTTATAATAGTTGCAAGTGCCTGGGCTGGATTTTCTCCTTTGCATGATTTTGTTTTGCATACTTACTTTAAGATTTCTAGTCATGGGGAAGTGTTAGTAAAATGAATGTTTCAAAAGGCATTTTAAAGACCCACTTTTCATTTTTTACATCTTTACCTCTAAACCCTCTTTGCACAAAGTGTGGTGCTTGGACCAGGGCATCACATCACATGGAAATTCATTTAAAGCAAACAATCTTGGCTCTATCCCATGTTTCTTGAGTCAGCTTCCGCATATGAACAAGATTCCCAGGTCATGTGTGGGCACAGAAAAGTCTGAGAAGCACAATTTCTAGATCATGCTATCATGATTTCTGATCTAGAATCTTTATGAGCTGCTTTACCTATCTCTCAATGCCTCTTCTCCTGCTATCTAATCCCCACTCTGCAGCCAGAATTTTCTTTCTTTTCCTTTTCTAATAAAAATTGTTATCGTTTTATTTCACTCTCCTTCTCAAAATTCTCAAGTGGTCTTCTGTTAAACTTGGATTTAAAGGCATATATCCTTTTCATGGCTTATAAAACTTTCCAAGACCTGCCCCAGGCCTGCTCTTCAAACTCAACCCCTGCCATACTTTCCATCTTAGTTACGAAGTTCCACCAAAATGCGTCACCTTTCAATTACTCTCTCAAGCCAAACTATTTACTGCCTTGGGAACTCTGTGTACCCTCTTCACTTCTCTGATAATTCTGTGGTTACTACTCAAAGAGTACATATGGCTTGGTGCCAATTAATCTTACTTACAAAATAAATAACAAGCTAAATTTAATGCAAAACCCATAGTCTGCTAATCCTTAAGAATGAATATCTTTATTTCTATTGTTCTTTCTATCTAAAATATTTGTCTCTCCAACGGAGTTTTTCAAAATACTCCACTTCTTTAAGGTTTAATTTATCACTGAAAAAAAAAAAAATGTTGAATAGTCATGTTTTCTGGAAATCCCATTTTGTCCCTCCAACCAGAAGAGGCAGATCCTCCCGCATCCTTAAAGCATTCTGCTTGCCCCTTTTCTGTGGCTCAGATCACATTCAGATTTCCCTGACAGTTCCTGCAGCAGATTGTATTTTCTAAAGATGGTTGTGACAATGTTTCCCATCCCACATTCTCTTCTATAATGTGACTTCACCACCCCCTATCAAGAAGTGACGTTTAATTCTCTTCTCTCTTAAAATCTGGTCTGAATATGATGCTGCTTGTCTTCAAGTCTAGATCAGAAACTTCTGCATGACTCTTAGGATGCTCACTCTAGGAAAGGAATTTTCAACCTTGGTCACACTGTCATTTGGGACCAGGTAGTTCTTTGTTGTGGGCCTGAGGGGGGCGGTGGTGTCTGCTCTGTGCATTGTGGGGTGTTGAGCAGCATCTTCCCCGCCCCCGCGCCCCGCACAGCGGGACCACCAGAAATATCTCCACACATTGCCAAATATTCCCCCAGGGACAGAATCATGCTCCACTTAGAATCACTCATCTAAGAGAAGCCTGCTGCCATGCAAAAAGTTCAGCAGCCCTGAGACTACCATGCTGGAAAAATCACACATAGGTTTTCTAGTCAACAGTTCCAGATGAATCCAGCCTTCCAGTCACCTCTGCAAAAGCACTAGACTTGTGAGTGAGGCCATCTTAGACCCTTAGGATCAATCCATCAGGCAGCTGAGTATCATCAAGCGATCTCAGTTAATGCCAAAAGAATCACCAAGCCAAGCCCTGATCAAATTTCTGACACACACAATATATGACATACAACATTATTGTTTAAAACAGCAGGTTTTGTGACATTTGTTATTAAGTAGTAATAACTTGAACAGAATCTGGTATCTGGAAGTATGGTGGCATTCCGATGGGGAAAATATAAAATATGTGGAATAGACTTTGGAACTGTGGAGCAGAGTAATCTAGAAGGACCTTAAGGAGACTTTTAATGGAAGCAAAGTGAACCTTGAGGAGGCTCATGAGTTTAAAGGAAAGTAAGGAAAATATTATTGGGAGTTACAGGAAAGGGTACCCTTGTTATATAATTGCAGAAAACTAAGCAAAATCGTTACCTGCAGTAATTTGGAAAATAGAAAATTACTTAATAAACAGATCATTGTTGTTTAGTCACTAAGTCATGTCTGACTCTTTTGTGACTCCAAGGACTGTAGCCCACCAGGCTCCTTTGTCTATGGGATTTCCCAGCAAGAATACTGGAGTGGGTTGCCATTTCCTTTTACAGGGGATCTTCCTGACCCAGGGATCAAAACTCACATTTCTTGCACTTGCAGGCAGATTCTTTACCATTGAGCCACCAGGGAAGCCCTAATAAACAGATGTATGCTAAGTCACTTCAGTCGTGTCAGACTCTGTGCGACCTTATGGACTGTAGCCCGCCAGGCTCCTCTATTCATGGGTTTTCCAGGTAAGAATAATGAAGTGGGGTGCCATTTCCTCCTTATCTTCCGGGCCCAGGGATCAAACCCATGTCTCTTACATCTCCTGCATTGGCAGGCAGGTTCTTTACCACTAGCGACACCTGGGAAGCTAACAAAGTATCAGGCAGAATTTGAAGTATCTTTTGTCCTCTCTTAGCTATATATCATAATGTAAACATAGACGCATAGACAACTCAAAGATGGAGTACAGAAGGGATTTTGTTTTCAAGCAAAATTCACAGAAAATATATAGACACCATGATTTGTGAGATTCAGAAATAAAATTATTTCTCAACCCAAGTCTCCTGTAGCAAAAAATTCCAAAATAAATGAGGTTCCTGATGCAAAGAAATCTCATAGGTTATTTCCCTTGACTTTTGACTGGTTTCTCTTGGAATTTATAAATTGTGGTGGAAGTGACACTGATTTCTGAAGCTATATTCTAAGCGAGCATGCAATATCCACTTGGTTCTTTTGTGACACTTGTTCTGAGGGAAGCCAGTCACCCAGCTATAAGAAATCTAAGAGCCCTGAGACTGTCATACTCCATGTAGGTTCCCTGGAAGACAGTCTTGGATGAGCTCAGCCTCCATTTCCACTGCCAAGGAACCTGACATACCAGCGAAGTCCTCTTGACTCTCCAAACCAGCCCATCTGCCAGCTGAGTACAACTAAGAGATCTGAGCTGTTGCTATGAAGAGCTAAGCCCTGCTCCATGTCCTGACCACCAGGATCTGTGAGACATAATAAAATGTTGCTGTTGGATGCCACTAAATTTGGGAGTAGCTTGTTATGCATCAATAGTCACAATTTCAGGACTTCCCTGGTGGCTCAGTGGTAAAGAATCTGCCCGACAATGCAAGAATCTGCCTACCAATGCAGGAGGCATGGGTTTGATCCCTGGTTCAGGAAGATCCCACATGCGGCAGAGCAATTAAGCCCCTGTGCTACAACTGATTGAATCTGCTCTAGAGCTTGGGAGTCCCAGCTACTGAGCCCATGTGCCACAACTACTGAAGACTGCACACCCTAGAGCCTGTAGTCTGCAACAAGAAAAGCCACCGCTATGAGAAGCCTGTGCACCGCGACTAAAGTAGCCCCACTCTCTTCAACTACAGAAAAGCCCACATAACAACAAAGACCAAGGACAGCCAAAAATAAATAAATACAATTTAAAGAAATGGTAACAGTTTCCTCTGCATTTGTCCTTGTGCTCTTTTTTTTTTTTTTTTATTTGAGGCTTGTAGGATATTAGTTTCCCAACTAGGGATTTAATCCATGGCCATGGGAGTGAAAGTGCCAAGTCCTAACTGCTAGACTGCCAGGGAATTCCCTCCTGTGCTCATCTTAAGGTATGAACTGATTCATTTCTCTCTGTATTCTTAAGGTGTCTATAGTAATGCCTCCCAAGCATTAAGTGGACTTTCTTTTATTCTACAAGGCATCATCACACACAACATCTCATTTGAGTGTCACCGATACTTTATGAGTTAAGCAGAATAGGAATTAGCATTCTCAGTTTTGTTAGTGTAGAAATTGTGGCTCAGAGAAGTAATATGACTTCTCATATGTCTACTGAATAGTTGGAGGGAGGCTGTAAACTCAAGATTTCTGAATCTAAGAGCACTGGGATCTTCTTGTAAAATTCTCCCTCCACACATAGTAGGGCCTTCATAAGCATCTTCTTGTCTCATAAAGGAAGAAAGAAAGGACACATATCTCCAAGGCTGTTAATAAGCATGGTGATAGAATGTCTTCTGACTCCAGGGCTATAGATGAGGGGCAGAATCCAGACATGTTCTTGAAGTCCTTAAATTTCGCCCAACATTTTATTGACATTTCTGGGAACCAGATCATTATACTGGTGCAATCTGGAAACTGCACAGCCTCAGACCTCCGTTCTCTGGTCTCTTCTTCTCAGATTCACAATTTAGAGGTCTCTCCAACTGCACAGAAGGTAAATGGACTCTCATTGCCCTCAGCACCAGTGTCAAACAATTAATATCACCCAGAAAGTGTATATTAGGCTGACAGTAAGGGAGCTAAGACCTACCCCTGAAGGTGATTGTTCTACAGAGTAGGAATCGAGTGAGAGAGATTTTGAAAACATTTCTTGTTATGGGAGATAGGAGAAGACTTGAGCTGACTATAGAGATAGTTTAGGAAGAGAAAGATGGCTTTTCCTGTTTCTCATTTTCTCTTTCATAGTCCATAATCAGAGGGGAAATGATATTTGCTTCCAGTCCCAGGGATTCTTCTTTAGATTATACATGTAACTCAGATCTGAAAGTAACCAAATAAAGCATCTTTATTTCTACAACAGTGAAAGCAAAATGAACAGTACACTACTTTGTAGGAAGACTTCAGAGAAGACTCTGCCTCAGATGAGCTTTAAGACTATGAGTCATAGCAATAAAGGGTATCTGGTCATCTTGACTGTGTACATCGAAAGGTCAGCATCTGAAAGTATCTGTATCTTTGTGGTCTTCCTGGGCTCAGAACAAATACCCAGGAGGGTCATTTGTAACTGAACTGAAAATAAATGGAGTAGGGTAAAATGTTCACATAACTTCTTATTGATTGAGGCAGTATAGTGTAGTATAATATACTAGGGTTGAAAAACTTTACAAATCAAGAGTAAGATTGCCTGAAATATATCATATGACCTTAGCCAGTTAACTTGAATATTCTATGTCCCATAGTCATCACCTGAAAATTGGGGGTGAGAGTTTTTATTTCAATTCTCTCTACTAGTGAAACCCTGCATGAAAAAAAGAGGGCTGAGAGCTACAAAGTGGAACAAAAAGTTGACATTGTATTAATATTACAAAAGCAAATATTTATACAAAAGCAATTTATCTTTGGCAGAATGAGTTTGGAAAGACTTGAATTTGAACCCTATCTTAGTCACATGGTAATTATAACCTTGACTAAGCTACTTAACCCTTTTCAACCTCAAGTTTAGCTTTTTTAAAATAGAGAATACAGTAGCATTGATGGTAGGTTCTTTTAAGTTTTAAAATCTACCAGTGTTCTGATCACTTTCAAATATTTCTTCCTAGATCAGGTTTTTTCCCTGGCCACCAGGTTCCAGTGTTTGGGTGTCAACTTAACATCTCCATTTGAATACTTAATGAACAACTCAGATTCAAACAAACACCAAACATTTGATCCTCACACTCCTGAAATATTCATTATGCACTAGTGTTTTATTTTCATTCCCTCAGTTACAAGCACCATCATCCACTTAGTTGCTTAAGCCAAAGACATCAGAGTTATCTTTGATTTCACCTCCCACATAAAACCCATCTGCTTCTGAAATATGTCCTGAAACTGAACCATCTCTGTTGCTGCCTCCCAAGTTCCAGCCAACAATACCATTTAGATCCTTGAAACCGCTTGTAATTGGTATCCCTAATATTACTATTTCCATGCCAGTGGCATGTGGTTATAGGCACTTACTGTTCATCAATTACCAATATGTTTTCCCTTAAATTTCTCCGTCTTCTTCAGTGAGGGTGGGGCTACCTCCAGGAAATACCTTCTTCATGCGTTGACTCATGGATCCAGGCAACATCTATCCTGTGATTATCAACATGTGATATCCATGACACCAAGACATGAAAAGAAAAGCGCACAACTCATATGCTCTTGACAAAAAGTAATAATCCCTTTTGCAAACATCCCCATTTGTTAGAAATTTGGGCACATGTCCTTTGGGCACACGGCCATATAACTAGCGGGAGGTGAAATCAAAAATGACTACGAAGTCTTTGCATAAGCAACTAACTTTGTGCGAACAAGAAATAAACTTGTATTAAGCTTCTGACAGCAGCACAGTCTAGCTTATCCTGACCATAGTCCATCCTTCACACAGCAGGTGGAGTGATATTCAGAAGCATAAATTATTTCATATCACTCTATTTAAAATGCTCCCTTAGCTCTCAATTAAAATAAGATCCAAAATCCTAAGCATGACCTACAGCATTCTTCACATTTTGATCCCCAATAGTTCTCTAATAACATAGTATCACGTCCTTCTAGTTACCGAAACAGCCACATTGGCCTTTTTTCCTCAAACATTCTACAACTATTCCTAGTGTAGAGCCTTTGTAAATGTTATTCTTCTAGAAACATTTTTACTTTAGAACTATTCTGAGTTGGCTTCTTTGCATCATTTTCAGTCAGTTCTCATTTTGTCCAGAGATTCCTTGTCAATCCTAAGTAGATTCTCCTGCTGAGTCCCTCTCTATCTCATTTTCCGGTTTCATTTTTGAATAGTATATGTCACCATATAAAATTATGCAACTTATTTTATTATGCAATTACTAAAAATTTAATAAGGTGTAGTCTATCTCCCCTCACTGGAATATAAGCTACATGAGGACAAAATACTTTTGACCCATTTTCAGCAGTGCCCTCAGCACTTATGAAAATGCCTGGTACAAGACCAGGCACTCAATAAAAGCTAATAATTACTACTATCACTATGTTCAATAATGCAGATATTCATGCCTATTTTTATAGTTACTTGAATTCAAACAGAAATATCTAACCTGGTGCAGACAGATGACTAGAGTGTGGATCTGGAAGAATTGTAATATAAGATCACATGGCAACTTTCCTCACCCAAAATTCAGGAAAAAGAGTTATGCTCAAAAGCACAAGATTCTTCTGACTCATTATCAGGTAGGAATTTACACATCTGATCACCTCTCATGATTGGTTGAAAGGTGTGATACTTTAAAGCTGTCAAACACCTGGGCTTCCCAGGTGGCCCAGTGGTGAAGAATCCGCCTGCCAATGCAGGAGCCACAGGGATAGGATCCCTGGGTTGGGAAGATCTCCTGGAGGAGGAAATGGTAACCCACGCCAGTATTCCTGTCTGGAAGACTCTAAGGACAGAGCAGACTGGCAGCTACCGTCTATGAGGTTGCCAAGAGTTGGACATGACTGAGCGCATACACACACACACACACTTCTGCCCCCGTCTCATAGTCAAAAAGCCTTGTATCATAAAACATCTTTAAAACTGAAAGGAAAGAAAACCAGTAATCATATGGAAAAAGACAAAACCAAATATTTCCATAAAAGATAATATGTAATTACCTAACAAGAAAGGAAATTTATATCTAATGTCATAAAAAGGTAAGTTGTAGTGATGTACTATTCCTGCTTATAAAATATTTTTGAAATTAAAATACCTAGTTGATGATACATTGAAATGAGCACCATCATAATACAGGGTAAATTGATACTCCATGGAAGGCACTTAACGGTCTGCTTCGAGAGCTTAACAAATATACCTCTTGACCAGTCATTTCAATTCTAGGGGACTTTCATAGGAAAGAAACTCTACTCATTAATGACCAAAAAAATCACCCACATAGATTATTTAATCATCAAATAATTAAATACAATAAAGAAAATAAACCAAAAAGGGTACTTTAAAAATCCAATTACATGAGAACTATTAAGTAGGCATGGTCCACCCCAAGATATAATATTATACAGTGCTAAAAACAATTATTAGAGATTGCACTAACATTAGAAAATATCACGACCCTAAATGTTAGCTAGTGATAATCAGAAGGGGACTCTTGTAACTGTTGAAGAAATGGTTTGTCAGTAGAAATAGATTGTATTGTACATGTGGGTTGAGGGGAGGCCCTGGAAAAAATGACTTGAGATAAAGGCAGATTCTGGGTGTTTACACTCTCACAGCCTCAAGAGAGAAGGGAGTCAAGAGTAGATTAGAATCCAACTAAATGGAGCAGAAAGTCTGTTGAAGTCTAAATTGCAAAAGCACCCCTTCTGGTTGCCCTGGTTACAGGCCTCCTTTTCTTGGTGATGGTATTATAAACGGGCCAAGTCACATGCAAATGAAGTTAGCGGTATTAGTGAAGAGCTGGGTTGACTCTGAGAAGCTATGCTTTGGGGTAGGGCTGGTGAAGAATTTGAAAGAGTTTGTGCAGGAGATAAAAAGTGACATTAAGAGACAACGTCACAGTCAAAATAGAAATCAAGTGCTGCCAAAGCTTGAAAACACCATATCTTCTGTCACTCCCATCACAGAAGGGAGTTCACAGGCCTTTACTTGTTTAGTTTGTTGACTCTGGGGGCTAGCACAGATCAAAGGTAGGGAATCATGATAATATGACTTTATAAGGAAATGATAAATATATTCTTATTGTTATATATGTATATATGAAACTATATACTATGCATGTGGTATGTATATAGTACGGGTCTTTATAATACATGATAGATAGATAGATAGATGTTGCTTACTCCCTAAGTTGTGTCCAACTCTTCTGTGATCTTATGGATTGTAGTCTGCCAGGCTTCTCTGTCCATGGGGTTTTTCAGGCAAGAATACTGGAGTGGGTTGCCATTTTCTCCTTCAGAGGATCTTTCCAATCCAGGGATCAAACCTCCATCTCCCATGGCTCCTGCATTGCAGGCAGACCCTTTATCCTCTGAGCCATCAGGGAAGCTCCAGTATAAAGTATGGGGTGCTATCACACATGATATTAATAGACAGATAGATAGAAAACTAACAATGACTCCTTTTAAGTAATGAAATTATTGCTGATTTTTTTTCTTTAGAACTCAGTGCATTTTAAAAAACTTTCTATAATGAGCTTGACTTCCTTCTGTAATGAAAAATAAACTGTCCTTTGAAATTAAGCCATGGTTTGACACAGGAAGGCTCAGTGTTTCCTGGCAGAGAGGCCGAGGAGTACAGCCATGCCAGTGACCAACTGAAAGCCATCATCCCCACATTTCTGTAGTCAGCCTACTCGGGCCGGGACAGAGCCACATGAGCCTTCCCAAAATGATCTTTATTTAATCCACATTCTTTAATGAAGCTTGGAATAGACAAACTGTAGAAAGAGTCAGTGTGCCCCTTGAGTGTATCTTTATGATCCTTGTAATTGGTACAAGATCAAAGCACACACAATTCCAGCTCTCAGGCCCTTTATGAATTCGAATTGGTGGAAAACACATTCCAGGGCCAGCCCTAAGCTCAGATTCTTGGAGACACACTCCAGCTGGAGACTGGCCAGAAATCTTGACCTGTACTTGCAGAGTAAAAGGTGGAGACGTGCCTGCTCATGTTCTCCAAGGTTATGAAGGTCTTGGAGGTGACCTCGTGCATGGTCTCTACATTTCCTGGACATTACTCCTTCAGTGAAAGCATGTTAAGCCCCAAGACAATATGTTATGCTTATTTATGAAGCCTGGCATGCTGCAGTCCATGGGGTCACAAAGAATTTGACACAACTCAGCGACTGAATAACAAAAATAATACATATATACGAACATATTGCATATAGTGGGTTTCCCAGGTGGTGCTAGCGGTAAAGAACATGCCTGCCAATGTAGGAGACTTTAGAGACATGGGTCCAATCCCTAGGTTGGTAAGATCCCCTGGAGGAGGGCGTAGCAAACCCACTCCAGTATTCTTGCCTAGAGAATCCCATGCACAGAGGAGACTGGCAGGCTATAGTCCATAGACTTGCAAAGAGTTGGACACAACTGAAGCGACCTACACACACAGTACATTGCATATAAAAAATAAAGTCGAATTTTTCAGGTGAAGACACAGATGCAGTCAATTATCATTAAATGTCCTGCCAGGCTTGGAAGATTATATTTTCATTAGGGAATATTTCAAGATTCAATATATACTTAAGGAAAGGTCCCTTATTAACCACTATAAATTTAATTTGATATCTTATACTTCTATGGATAACTTGGAATGTTTTTAACCAGTTTCCTACAACATCAGAACATACTGTCCTTGTTTTTATCTTATGGCTGACAAGGAGTTCACACTAAAATCTGAAGAAATGTCCACTTGGTCATTTTCATATTTTTTCTATTACCTTCAATCTGAAAATTATTAACAGGTAACTTTTCAAGCCATTTTGTCCCATCCTCTAAGGATCATTTTACTCAAAACTCAGTATTATCTATAAATCCCTTGATAGGCATATATGAATTATAATACATTATAATTTATTGAAATCAAATAAAAACTTGGGCACTCTGGTCAACCATCTGTGTTCTAAAATCCCTACTTTTCCCTGGGGTTACCCCACATTCTGCACATCAGTACTGCCTAGAGTATGATCCGTGGACCAGTGCCAGCCCTCAAACTATTTCTAGCACTCAATGAGATAAGCAGAGAAATCAAAATCAAGTGTATAAACACATCTAGCAATTTGACAGATTACCCTGAGTAATTTAACACAAAGAGGGAGGGACTTATATTTGTAGGTCTTTTATTTCATCTTTTTAGAAACTCATTTTATGAAATGAGTGAAAATACTGATTAATGGCAGATCAAAAACAAAACTAAGTGGTCCTTCACTGTAGACAGTTGAAAAGATCTGCCATAGGTGACACAGGAAGGTGCCATCAGGCACACAGGTAAGGCCAGAACCGAGACCTGAATGATTCAGCTGGTAAAGCTACATCAAGTTGCTTTTAGATTCAGATAGTTTATTATTTACACAGACAGAGAAAGGAAGCATAGCTAAATGTGCTACCTTCCTGGGTCCTTTTGCCACACATCAAAAATGACAGCATTGGACTTCTCTGGTGGTTCAATGGCTAAGACTGCATGCTACCAACGCAGGAGGCCTGGGTTCAATCCATGATCGGGGAACTAGATCCCACATGCTGCAACTAAGACACGGTGCAGCCAATAAATAAATAAAATTATAAAACATAAACTCACACAATGTTGTATGTCAATATATCTCAATCAAAAGAAACCAATTTTTTAAAAAGACAGCAATGAAACAAAAGCGTCTGGATGATATAATACAAATGGTGGAATACCCCGTTGCTATGGAGCCAATCTGAGAGTCAGCTAAGCACTTATCTAGCCCACAGCAACAAGCTGTATTCAGAAACCCTCCCAATTCATCAGGACCTGAGCATAAGTTAGAAACTGCCTAAGGACAGCTCCCCAGGAGAAATAGGGAGGGGATGGGAGATGACTGTAGCAAATGCCTCACAGGCAGCCCTTCCTCTCAGGTTCCAGGCGGATCGCAGGGTGCTCCACCCAGACATAGTAGCTGCAGTTCAAGCCTCTACCTGTAGCCCATCGGGATACACACAAGGCTGTCAGAGCATCATGGCAGAGCAACTTCCCTACCAGCATCAAAAATGACAGCATTGGACTTCCCTGGTTGTCCACTGGCTAAAGGCTTCATGCTCCAATGGCAATACAAGCACCAATGTCAATCTATGTAGTAAATATTGCATAGCATCATTTCCTTCTCAAGTTTTAGAAAATAAAAACCTAGAGAGAAGCATTCTAATTTTACCCTCTGTCACCCAATGATCCATTTCACTCATGAGATCACTCATCTAGAGAAATCTCCATATGATAGCAGAGTCCACATACCAGCAACCTAAATGACTACTGAGGTACTCAACCGATGGAGGGGAAGGGGCTCACCTCTATCCCAGGTGTCATTTTCCAAATATACCAGGCAATGGTTCTCTGAGTTATTTCTTCTGTTGACTCATCAATATATCCATTAACTAAACAAATATTTATTGAAGCCTGTCACATGCCAGAACCTGACAGGCTGTGGTCACAAAGATGGATGAGCCACAGTCCCTGTCTTAGAGAAATTTATGATCTTGAAGGGAAAAAGGTAAAGTGATAGAAAGTAATTAAAATCATGGGCTGCATATGAGAGAGTTTGTAGAATGCACTTGGAAAGACAGAGGGAAGAATGGTCCTCTGAGCCTGGAAGTCTATGGAAACCTATAAGAATGGTCCTCTGAGACTGGAAACCTATGACTAAGAGTTAAAGACATGATATTCAAGGGCGAATAGGATTCCTTAAAACAAAGAACAGAAAGGCCATTGCTGGTTAAAAGAAGAGCATATGCAATGTAGATGAGGTGAAAGAGAGCATTCAAGGCCCAGAGATTGCCCCATCCACTTTTTAAAAAAAGTCCACTTTCCTAGTGTTCTATCCAGTAGGCCAAGAAAGAGATTGCAAGGCATACTGGAGAGAGGCCCATCTCGGGAGCTGAACTTAGGCTTAAATTCTAATAGCATCTCCCCTTTAGAAACTGTGTGATCTTGGGCAAATAACCTCTTTGATTCTGTTTCTTCACTTGCAAAATAATGAATTCTAACCTTAGAGAGGTATTTATAGGATTAGGGTAGGCTGTATGTAAAATGACTGGCTTATTGGAAGTTCATATTTTTATCACTGTTACAGTTTCTCTTAGAGCACTTGGATGCTTTTAGATCAGTCTCATGTCTCTCTAGCACAGGACTGCCCTCCTGGTATTTGAAGCAGTGGGTTCGATCCCTGGATCAGACAGATTTCCGGGAGGAGGAACTGGCAACCCACTCCAATATTCTTGCCTGGGAAATCCCACGGACAGAGGAGCCTGGTGGGCTACAGTGTATGGGGTCGCAAAGAGTCAGACACAAACGAGCATGCATGGATGCAAATAATGCGCCTCTGGGAAGTTTTTAGTCTTTTATTTCTCAACAGCTCCTCCTAACGTTCCTGATGAGCCCTGATTCTGTGGTTGCCCTTTTCCAAACACAGTCCAGTTTTACTTCATATATGAGTAGAGGGGCAGTCAGAAAGGGCCCAAGGCTCCATGCCTGGTCTGACCTAGGCAGGTGTTTCAGTGATCTACCAAAATACACTATCCCAAGACCCAGTGGTCAGAACAATTACAGTGAGCATCCAAGTGTGCAAAGTAGAAACAGAGCAACTTCCTGGGGCTCTAGAAACTTCCACAGTATCACTCCTGCCATATTCTACTGATCAAAGCATGACACTGGCCAGGCTAGATTCCCAGGGTAGACCAAGAGACTCTCTGTCCGGAAGGAAGAAGCAGCAGAGCCCAGTGACAAGGAGCACAGAAGCTGAACAGAGGGACCTGCCACCGCAAGAGAACCTAACAGAGTGGGCACTGTGCCGTTCTCGCTTCTCAGCTCTGATGCAGCCCCTCTGCTCAGGGACACCTGTGCAGAGAAACTAGAAGGCAAAGCAAGCCCAAAAACACATGTGATGGGGGCCCTGATACCCAAGCCCCTCCCAGGACCCCGGACCTTGGTGGCGGTGACGGGGACAGGAAAGGTCTGATACAGAGTTACTCCAAAGTACACAGGCCTCTCCCCTGGCCCTGGGAGGGAATCAGTCACCTCATCTTAAAACTTGGGGTGGTATCCTGACCTCTCAGAGCTCTTCCACCACACAAGGACTGACTGAGACCCAGCCATGCACTGAACTGGGAAGAAGTGCAAGAAGTGCTAAAACTTCCCTCACCATGGCGATCTCTCTACATTCCTCCCTGTTTCATCCCTCACCTACAGGTATCCACAGGCATCCAGTCATGTGTCCATCTGTCCTGTACCCTGAGGTAGCCATCCCTTCTTTATTGATTAAAGCAACAAATATATAGGTTATGCCAGGTGCTGCCCAGAGCACTGTACACATATGAATTCCTCTAGTCCTCAAGACAACCTAAAGAGGTACCATCATTATGAATTCCAAGCACAATGGCAAGGAGGGTAGGGTAGGGAGTTGTTTTCAATCTTTAAGGGAAGGTGGCTGCACTTTTTGATCAAATATGCTCGTATCTGCCGGCTACTTGTGCCCATGAATCTAGCTGCTGGGATGTGCCCTGATCTAAGCACCAGACGTAAGATGTAAGAAACACATCGAGCCCACAGAGGCGAGCCTGGGGGCTCAGGGCTCACCTGTCAGTAGACACGTCCACCTCTTTGTTGAGGCTCTCCGCCCCTGCTCCCTGGGAAGCACCAGCCCTCACTTAGGAGCTCCTCCCTGCTCCTTCTCTCCCGGTAAGGAGGAGAGACCTGCTTATGGCCCAGCCAGAACCTGATCCCTAAAGAGCCACAGGAAAGCAAGCCGGCCATGCTGCTGCTGTGCTCAGAACAGTGTTCAGGATGCTGAGAGGAGCCGATGGCCCCTCTGAACACAGAAATTCTCCTGTCTGTCTTCTGTGGAAGTTGGCACACCCAGAAAAACAAGCACTGTGGTCTCTGATCAGGTGAGTGAGGAGGGGCTACCAAGTCTGGGTGGTCTTACAAACTTGCACTGGGGTACTGGCTGACCTTGATGTTGAAGAAGGCAGAGGGTAAGGAGCTGAATTTGGACAGAGTTCAGCAACAGCTTGAAGGAGAGGCAGAGCCTGCTAGGGATACTGAATAGTGGATACAGGAGGCAAAGTTGGACCACAGACTGTGTACGGTGGTGGAGCTGGACCAGGGTCAAATTTTAGGTGCACATTCCCAACACAGTATGTTAACCTAAGCAAATTAAATCTCCAAGCCTCAGTTTTTCTATCTGCAAAGTGGGGACAATCATCTTAACTGTGGTTAAGATTGCATGATAAGGCTGCTGAAAAGTGTCTAGTACATACTTGGAGTTCACTAAAGTCTGTAGCATGCCCCTAGGCTAGGAGGCATTCTAAAGGGGGAACGGAAACTCCAACCAGACCGAGAAGGCCCAGTAGGCAGGAGGCAGGGCTCACTTAAGACACTATTCTCTATACAGTACATCCTGGAAGATGCACCAACGGAGGGAATAAAGAATAGTGCATGGGGGATAGAGGGCATCTCTGCACTTACACTGCTTGATTAATTTTGCATCTGCTACTTCCTAGCTATATCGTTCTGGGCATGTTCTACAGCCTCTTTTGTATCTCATGTTGTTTATCTGTAAAGTGAATAGGTGTTTCAATTATGTTTTGCTGCATTATCAAACAATTGCAAAACAGTAGCTTAAGATAAAAAGCATTTTCAATCATTCTATTTCTTTGCTCACACCTTTGCAATTTGGATAGAGCTCAGCCTCAGCTCTTCTCTGCTGCACATCAGGGAAGCTCACTGAGCAGCAGTCTGTTTCCAAGATGGCTTTGATCATCTAACTGGCAAGGTGGTGGGACTATAGGCTGGGAGCTCTGCAGGGGCTATTGGCTGGGGCCTCTGTTTCTCTCCATATAGCTTCTCCTCATTGCTGAGGATGGTGTCTTCAGGGTAGTCAGATGTCTTACATGGCAGGTGGCTTCTCCCAGAGCATAGAATAAAGGCTAACATAAGACTGAGACCCAGAATAGTCCCAGGGTCAGCTCTGCCACAACCTATTGACTAAAGTGGGTCATAGGCCAGCCCAAGTTCAAGGTGAGGGGACTACAAAAGGGCATGGAAACCTGGAAACCTATTGATTCATTGAAAAGAAAGTAAAAGTGTTAGTCATTCGGTCCTTTCCAATTCTTTGTGACCCTATAGACTGTAGCCTGCCAGGCTCCTCTGTCCATGGGATTCTCCAGGCAAGAATACTGGAGTGGGAAGCCACTCCCTTCTCCAGAGGATCTTCCCAACCCAGGGATCAAACCAGAGTCTCCTGTATCACAGACAGATTTTTTACCATCTGAGCCGTGAGGACCACCAGAATAGCAGCTTACCGTCATCCCTCCTCCCTTATACAACTGTTGAGAGGATTAAACACGTGTGAATCTGCGGCACTCGGTGAGGCATGAGTGACCAGCTTATACTGAGATGTGGGACCACAGAGTGGTCAAAGCAAAGGAATCCAGGCAAACTGCTGGAGCTCCTCCATCGCTGGCAGTGTGACTCAGGACAAGCTGCTCAGCTCCTATGCATCTCAAAGGTAGATAATAATAGCACTTGCCTCTATAATTGCTGTGAGGATTAGATAAGTGGGTGTTTGTAAAGTTTTTGAAACACGCTTTAACAACACTGAGCGACAATGAAGTTAACGCTAAGTTAAACACCGGTGTTTAACAACACGAGAGCACCTGACCCATAGGGCACAAGCTGGAGGGCTTGCTGCTTTTATGACCCCAGCCCACCCCAACCTCTGAGTCTTCTCGATCAAATTGCTGGCACCAGCACTTCCCAGGAAGCAAAGTGACTTCTACAGAGTCACTCTCTTCTTCCCCACCCTTGAATGGCAGTCAAGGTAATCAGGTGCTATTAATACTTCCACGACCCTGGTGCTCTCGGCCAGGCAGCCCAGTCTGATGGAACTTGGGGCTGGTTCCTAGACCAGTCCTTGGCCTTGCTGCTGAATACCCGTACATTCCCAGGACCTGGTCAAGCAGCTGAAGGCACGTGCTCTTGGGGAGAGATATATAGTCCCAGCCAAGCTGACCCCGACCCCTCTGTCTTCCTGAAAACAAGAGCACTTATGTTTCTTCGTCTTCAGGAACAACCAGCTCCTTCTTGAATAGGTCTCCCTGACTCTTCCTTGACTAATCACTGCATAAAAATGACCCTCCATAACCAGAGAGAACCGTCCTCCTGGGTGGTAAAAGATGATTTGCACGGTGATAGAAAAATAACATTTTTTATCCAATCCATAATTAGGTCTTGGAGAAACAAATTAAATGAAGGCAAAATTATGTTTCTTTAAAGCATGAATACTGATCTACATAATGATGTACATTTAATGGTTTTAATTTCCAAGGGAAACTATTTTTAAAATGAGTTTGGAAAATGTATTTTTCCCTTAAACTCTGTGTCTATAAAGTTAAGTCCCCAGGCCCGGTGCTGCATTGCCCCAGCCTGCAATCCTAGCTAATTAGTGATGACATTTTAAACTTAATACAGCAAAAGTGTCTTCCGCCTCTGGGGGAACCCTGACATGCAGGTAAAGAGCGTGAGAAAGAAATAGACCCCAGAGCATGGTCCATGGGCACTTGCTCACTTCTCTCATACCACACTCACCTCTAGGTACAACTGCTATTTTTATGAATATATAGCATGGCATTCTGACATGTTTTGACAGTACTACAGAAGCTTACCTCCTTGGGAAACAGTGTCACAACAGGAAATTTGGAGTCACATGGCCTGACTTTAGTTCAGTCACATATAAGATATGTGGAAAGTACTGACCTCCCATTGTTTTTTATCTTCTCAGATGGCAATTTTATATGATTCAGCTTTATGAAATGCCAATATATGGCAAGTGCTCTACAGATTTCAGATATTATTATTATGACTAGTTGCAGGAGTTGGGCGACTCAGCTGTAAATGGAGCTGGCACCACCTACTCCTCAGGTTGTCTGGAAAAGTAGATGGAATTATATGAGATAATGTACTTAGGACCCTTCCCAGCATACTGGCCAATTTCAAAATAATTTGGTTCCCTCTCTTTGCCAATTTTCAGTTGGCCCCATTTGTTTGCTGCCAGGAAAATGGAATTAACTCAGCAAGTCATAGGCACCTTGCATGCCTTTATCTTTAAGCCTGCCCACATCTTGGAAGAGTAGTTGATAATAGTCATCCTCATCTTATTAACTCATTGGGGGCTTTCCAGGTGGCACAAGTGGTAAAGAATCCACCTGTCAATGCAGGAGACACGGGTTCAATCCCTGGGTTGGGAAGATCCCCTGGAGGAGGATCCCCTGGAGGAGCAACCCACTCCAGTATTCTTGCCTGGAGAATCCCATGGACAGAGGAACCTGGCAAGCTGCAGTCTGTGGGGGTCACAAAGAGTTGGACGTGAATGAAGCAACAGCACCAGGGAGACAAAAGTCAGCAGTAAGTGTGTATTTGCAATATTCTCCATGGTTTTTCAAGTACAATATCCCCAATTTCCCCATTTTATCTCTCCTAAGAGCCCCGTGGAATTACCCCTGGATTTCCTGTGGGGTAGCCATTCTGCTTGGCTGTAGCAGTTTGAGGGTTCTTGACCTTTCAGGGCAGAGAAAGTTGCATCCCACAGATACCAAGCCCCAACAGAGCCATCAAACTCCACCTGTGGCAGCAGAGTTAGCTGAAAGCATGGGCAGAAAGTGTATCTTCAGCATTGCAGGTTTGCCCCCCGACCACTCACACCCATGTGGCTTTAGGTCCGTGGCATTATTAATCCAACAGTAACGCCTCTAACCTGGAGTTAAAGCTCCTGGTTTGTGGACCCTTACTGAAATCTTGACCAAATCTTCAACAGATAAAGAGACTCTGAGTTCAGACGAACAAATGAAAAGTAACTTTTTCCACATATCCTAGAAAGACGGGGACCCGGCAGACCTCCAGGCATTTGCCATACACTCTTACAGGTTGTCCTCTCAAAGATTCAGAGACCAGCTTTATAAACCTCCTTGACCCCAGAGAAGCCAACCTATTAGCTCCTGCTCCCACATCAAATGGAAGGTCCACATTTCAAACACTCATGCTTGCACCTTCAGGGTGTTATAGATCATACCCCTAAACCAAGAATCTTTGAAGACAACTTGTTTAGGTTTCAGCACAGTTAGGGATGTGTGGAGAGGAAGAATTGACTTCTATTCTTTCCAGTTTTTGATCACACACTCAAACAGATACCTACTGATCCCTTTCTATGCAGCTAAGTTGGGGACTGGAGAACCAGAACTGAACAAAGGTCGTGGTCCCTGCTCTCACAGAGGGAACCCACAGTGTACAGTGCTAAGAGGCATACCCTTACCCCTATAAAACAGCATATATGCTGACACTGCTATCCTGTGCAAGTAAGTTCATGGCACCCAACCCAATCCAGAGTCATCAGGGAAGCCCTCTTTTTCTATTGAAGTATAATTGATTTACAATACTGAGCTAATTTCAGGTTACAGCGAAGTGATTCGATTATACACGTCCTTTTTAAAATTCTTTTCCAATATAGGTTTATTGCAAGATATTGAATATAGTTCCTTGTGCTATACAGTAAATCCTTATTGTTGATCTGTTTTATACATAGTAGTTTGTATCTGTTAATCCTATACCCCTGATTTATTCCTCCCTCACTTCCCCTTTGGTAACCAAAGTTTGTTTTCTATATCTGTGAGTATATTTCTGTTTTGTAGATAAGTTCATTTGTATTATTTTTTTGAGTCCACATATAACTGATATCATATGATATTGGTCTTTAGGGGAGGCCATGACAATAAGTTCTAAAGGGCTGGTGTTAGTTAACCCAACGGAAGAAGGAGGGGTGGAGGCCAGGAGACAGATAAACCTGACGTGTGGCCCCAGTAGATCAGGCTCTAACATTACAAACTCTGAAATCCCTGGGATCCACATTGCCATGGTCCATCTGTCCACCACACACTTCATAACACCCTCATATACTCCCCCAAACACACACATCCTTTCAAAGTCCCCTTCAGCAGCTCACTTGAGTATTTCAAGCTGAATTTTGTGATTCAGAAGAGGTGAGGCTACTACAAGAACAGAGAACAAAAGAAATGCTTAAAACAGAGAAACATTTTTACCAGCCTACTTGAAATGTAGTTTGCTTCTCTCCGATATGTTGAAAACATTGAAAAGCCTTTCCAAATATCTCCAACATCTGCTGAGTGAGGCCAAACGCCCCCTCCCTTTTGCTCCACCCACCATCTCTATATCCATCAAGCCTCATATTAAGTGACGCTCAATTACAACATGTATAATTTTGTACCATGTTCCTCAATCAAGAGCCCGTGCTGGGGCAGTCTTTTCCCCGCTGTCCTCTGGGTGTGCTCAGTGATGCCGACGAAATGCACGTGCATGATAATTAAATTTGGCATAATTACTTTTCCAAATGATCACTGACATTCCATTGTTCTGAAAGGATTAATCCTCAGAGCCTCCCTTATGCAGTCTGTTTCTTGGATCTAAATGAGAGTTCAAAGAATATAATTTATAATAACCACAATCCCTAATGCATGCTTTAATATATCCTTTCTTTGTTACAGTCATTTGCTGGTAAAATCCTGCCAAATTAGAATTCTCCCAGGGTGCCAAGCTACCTGTCCGCGGATGCTGACTGCCCTGTCACAGACACTTCACTGCAAGTCCCTCCCCAATCTGCCCTGACACAAGGACTGTGTCTCAATCAACTTCCTCTCTCTAGCTAAGCCTTGGACAACTCCACAGGCCAAGGAGAGGGAACGGGCCACTTGCTCTCTTCCTTCTGTCCCAAAAGGTGACTCAGGTTTTGCCAGGACAGAGAGAGGGTAGTGGGGAGGAAAAGGGAACCCCTAGTCCTAATGTTTAAAAATGCATGATAGGTTGGAGCCAGTGGGAGAAGTGAGTGCCTGCTATGAATCAGGTGATTTGCCAGGTGCCTGATGAAACATTAGCTCACTGATTAACAGAATGATCCCAGGAGATGGTTATGTCTACCCCTCTTTAACACACAAAGCTCCCTGAGCAGCCTCAGCATTTAAACCTAGACTAAAGCCACACAGCTAGCACAGGGCAAGCTAGAATTAGCAACTACCATTTATCTACAGAGCTCAAAATCTCACCCTCTTTCTGGAAACTTGGGAATCACATGGGAACACAGAGCATCTGGGGAGAGGAGGTAGGTGGACAGCAAACTGGCAAAGATCCTCTGTGGCCTGAGCCAGAGGTGCTACCCTCCTTCAAAAATCAAGACAACTTTTGGGAAAACAGGTGGGGGACACTAGAATCTCGGTGTCTGTCATCAGTGACCCCACACCAGCTGCTCCCCACAGTCTCACAGTAGCCATAATCCCCTCTCCTCTGTCTGCCTTCCCCATCAGATTATCTGTGTTCTATTCCTTGAAGGAAAGGATGCTCTGGCCACCTGGTCAAGGATGCCCACTGAGATGACAGTTCTCAGCTATAGTTTCTCTTATGAAGAAGAGAAGAAGCCACAATAAACCTTTGCAAGGCTGTGCTAGGGGAGGACCTGGGGACGCGCACTTGCCTTCCCTCTCAATGAAGGCCTCCTGGTGGACTAATGTCTGACACTCCATTTTCCCATCACACCCTGACAATGCACTTCTACCCCATCACCTTCTGATTTACATGATGCAACTTATCTCATAAAAACACGTCCTCAATGCTAGGTCGATTTCTTATAACAGTGCCAATTTATCTGGTTAAGTAAACACCAAGTGACAAAACATCACCCGCAGACATCACGAACATGGGTCTCATTTATAAGACAAGTTTTACCTCATTCCCTGGAAATGGATAGCAAAAATAGCAATCACAAGGAGATTTGGGTATTCCTGCAATTTTAAACAGCATCTTCTGCATTCGTTAGAATCTTCAGTATTTAGACAGATTTGAATATGTATAACATTTATTAACTGTTAACGTTAGCTCTGACATTTCAATTTAATCAGTGTTACTACAGACAAGTAAAGTAATTCTCTCATACTCATACATAAACAGTATTATCTTTTCATTTCCAAAAGGTAGCGTTTCGTGATCTAAGACTCTCGGGGAATAATTTCATCTCTGTGCGGGGAGGCAGATGAGGAAATCCGGCAAGGTCTCTGTGAGACTGCATTTGAAGATTAAATCATACATAAATTACAGAGGAGGCCACAGAGAAGACCTCTGGAGATGGCTGGATGCTTCCAAATTAGTTCATAATAAAAGTTAAACAAATATGTTTTCTGCCCACAGAAATCCAGTTTGTTCAGAAATAGGATGATAAGCCTATGAAATGGTGAGACTTTCCATGAAGGGTGAGGGCAGGTGATTCCTAAGTGTCCAAGAAATCCTTCCTGGACCATGGAGCAGCCATATACAATAATCAGAGAGGGGTGCCATCTTTCTACACTGCTGGGTGCTGTCTTGCAGAGTGATGGTTCCAGAAGGGCAGCACAGAGACCCCCAATGAGAGTGATTTTTAGTAGGGGGACATGTGGCAAATACACCCACCTCATGGCCTTAGAAATAAATGCAGGTCTTTTGCCTGGCCCCAAGGGGCACTTTTTGGTAGGATTGCAAGCCCTCAGTGAAACCCTACAGGGGCAGATAAAGTAAAGTGAAGAAGGCCTTCCTGGTCCCTTTAAGAACCAGCCTTCCGGGTGTGGAGACACTCAGTCATCTCGGCTGCTGTAGGTAATCAATCCATAGGCACCAAACAGTCCAGAGCAAGCTAGGACCCAGGACATGATGGGCAGAGATAAGTGGATGAATGTCCAACTTGTGCTATGGGGAAACCCTGAGAAACACACTTAGACTTTATTCCCAAATCTACTCCAACTAGGTTAGCAAACCCATATCTTCAAGTGAATCCTCCCCCAACATATACTGTCATCACCTTTGATCCACTCACAAAAAAGCAGCTAGAGTTTGCTCTCACTTTAGGTTACACCTCTGATTACTGTTGAAAGCAAACATGATTCAAAGAAAAGAGGAAAATGGAAAACAAAAATCAGAATCACTAAATACAAACTATTACTTGGCTGTGCCATGCAGCATGTGGGATCTTATTTCCTGGACCAGGGATTGAACCGATGCCCCCTGCAGCGGAAGCAGTCTTAACCACTGTACCACCAGGGAAGTCTCAAAGTGAGACTTTTATAGCTCTAAGCCATGAAGCGTCATCAGACTACATAATACAAATACAGCAAGGATTTGGTCCCATAAAGAGCAAAGCAAGTGGTTAGATGGCCTTTTTGAGGATTCCCAGTGTATCTGTATACACATATTTATCTAAAGTTTATGATGTTTCAGGTGTTGTACAATGCAACTGAAATATATCTCATTTAAAAGAATCCCATACATTCACATTATTGGGAATATCGCAGATCAACCAGATGAAACTGAGGCTCAGAAAAGTTACACAACTAGCCGTTGGTCACATCACAACAAACTGGGAATGGGAGTCTTCCACCAAATCTCATATGTGAAACCCTCCGGAAGGTACAAGAAATGACCATGGCTACCCTGTGGAGCTCTGCACGCAGTGGGAGATTTAACTAAAGGGGATCATTAGACCTCAGGACCTTTCTGCTGCTCTAACAAATTGGTCATATGGTGAAGGGAGACCTCTAGCTATGTGCTCACATGCCCCTTTAATTTTTTAAAATTTGCAAAAGTACAATATGTAACTGAAATCAATTAAGGCCACAATTCCACTCCAACTCCCTTTAGCCACATTTTTTCTTAGGTTTACTACCGTTGGAATCTGCCTAGCAACGCAGAGACCCAGGTTCAATCCCCAGGTCAGGAAGATGCCCTGGAGTAGGAAACGGCTTGTACTCTTGCCTGGAGAATTCCATGGACAGAGGAGACTGATGGGTTACCGTCCATGGGGTCGCAAAGAGTCGGACACTTTCACTTTCACTACCATTGGAGAAGCAGGTAGAAATTCGAGGAAGTTAAATTTTGGTATGTTTGGTTTCAGTTGAGTGGGACACTGCTCCGTGGTCTAAGGGCATTTCTGTGCATAGTTAACTTGTTTCCAGCTCTCCCAGGAGGCAATCCAGGATTTCTGTAAGCCACACTGTGTCCACTTAGCTGGCCTCATGCTACCAGGGTGAGGAGCTGAGGTCATGTCATGGCAATATACCCTGGCACAGGAAGTGCTGTGGCTGTGGAGGAGAAACAAGGTTTGAAATAAACCATGTCAGAAGCAAGTCGTGGAAGAATCTTCTAAATCTTACAACTCACATATGGACATCCAAATTTGACAATAATCTTAAATATACAAGACCTTAACAACGATGAGAAGCAGAATAAAACTTTTCTAACTGCTAATTAAAAAAGCTTTCAATCAACCATACTAGAGGATAGATTTAATTATCTTTCTATTCTTCTTATACAAAATTAAATGTAAAGAGATGGTCATATATAGAGAGGTTCAAACAGTAGCCAAAAAACATAGGGGAAAGTTTATATATCATGAGTCAGGCAGTCTGTGTGTGTGTATTGTATGTGATTTGTTGTATTTGTCATCCTTTTCATGTTTTTTAAATGATTGGTGTTACGATTTATATTCTCAGTAAATACATATTCATTTTCATGTCTGATTTCATATTCACAATTTCATATTCTTTTCCTTAAAAATGCTCTGAAATTGCATACACTTCCTGTCTCACAAAACCTGGATGCACCCTGCCTGCCAAGCTAACCAGAATTGAAAGATCTTCTTCACAGTGTAAAGATTCATCTATGTCCCTCTGATTCCTCTGCAATCAAATTCACACACATGATTGTCAATCCCAAAGAGGTCTAGAATTTCTTTTTAATGAACATTTGAGTCTTTTGGAGAACAAGGCCCCAGGACTTGATATCAAAAGTTAGATTTCTCATGTGCAGCTCTTTATCTTATTGTAAGGGTTGTAACCAATATTCCCCTTTTTTGCTTTGCCTGCTAGAAAATACTGGACCAAATCAGTATTTGGTGCAAATGCAGCTATTGGTGCAATGCAGCAGTTGTATCAATACATGTAAGTCACACTTTTATGAGCCCGTCTTCCTTTTTAACCATCATCCCCAATGCCCCAGCTTTATGACTTTCTTGTCCTTCATTATCAAATTCTGCCAGTTATTCTTTCTTATCTTTTTTACTTTCTTTAGCTGCCTCAAATTCTTTATTGAATCAGATTCATTAAAAATTCAAATAAGTTAAAAAGCTTATCTATATACAATGAACATGCTTATTTTTATAAAGAGAAACCAACTTTATATAGAAATGCATTCATTTACAAACAGGACCCAAAAGTCCCAAGTTATTTACATTTTAATGGAATTTTCAGCTTGTGGTTAATCATCCCATTGGCAAGAGTTGTGGGATGAGGGAGATGGAAAGGGGACAAGGTGTAATTCAGGTGAAGGGTGTAGGCATGTCTTTAGTTCTCTTTTCATACACTTAACAGCTGATATTTTCTCCCACCTTTATGTTTTTATTTCCCAAACATAGCTCCATCCCACTTGTCAATATTTCTTCTTTGTCTGGCATCACCCATCCTGTGTTGAGGCAGAATAATTTGGTAAAAATGAACAAGCTATGAGGTATTGGTTGAGAACTCTCTATTGGCAAATGGCTATAGCTGGGGCGATAGTTGGAATCACCATGAATGTGCATCAGACACATAGGGTCTTGATGTGACTTTTTGCAGGAAAAAAAATCCTGTTACCAAGGGAGGAAGCCACAAAGGCTTGGAAAGCAGGTGACAGATTAAAGAGTACATGGTAATCCCAGACAGAACGGGAAACACATACCAGAGGTCCTGACAGAGAGATTTATCATCTTCCCAGGAAACCCTAGGCTAAAGCCTATTAGGGCAAGCTGAGGGTTGAGAATGTTTTGCCCTTAACCAAACTCTAAGAAAGTGCAGAAAATGTGAATTATTCAATAAGTGGTATTGGAACAACTAGGCAACCATCTGGCAAAAATATTAAGTGGGATCCATTCCTCACACAAGGCACAAACACAGCAGGATGAATCCCAAAATTATCTCAGCCTCAATGGGGTCAAGTCAAAACTACAAAAGGTGCTAGAAGAGAACATGGACATTTTATGTGACAACCCAGAGTCCACTAAGGGGAGAAGGCAATGGCACCCCACTCCAGTACTCTTGCCTGGAAAATCCATGGACAGAGGAGCCTGGTAGGCTGTAGTCCATGGGTCGCTGAGTCGAACACGACTGAGCGGCTTCACTTTCACTTTTCACTTTCACGCATTGGAGAAGGAAATGGCAACCCACTCCAGCATTCTCGCCTGGAGAATCCCAGGGACTGCAGAGTCTGGTGGGCTGCCGTCTATTGGGTCACACAGAGTCGGACACCACTGAAGCGACTTAGCAGCAGCAGTCCATTAAAAGAAAAAAGATGGTAAATGGACTTATAAACATCTTCCATGTGGTAGAAAATAATGATGATGACAATAATAATAATACTAAGTAAAGTATAAAAGCAACAATATTCTAGAGAAAATATTGTCAGTGCACAGCACAAAGGGTAACAATCTCCCTTATGTATACAAACATCTGCAAATCAACAAGAAAGAAGCATATCAACAACCCAATTTTTAACATGGAGAGTTATATGAATAGTGGCTAACAGGAAAGGAAAAACAAGTGGGTCTAAAACATTTGGAAAGATACACAGCCTTTATAAATGTAAATTCCAATTATTCTGTTACTTTGTTACCTATCAAGTTGGCGAGTATCTCAGTTTGATAAGACAGGGTCCCAACAAGGCTGTAAGAAATTGGTACCTTCATGCATTGGTGGTGGTTGTAGAAACTGACATGACCCCTATGGAGGGTATCTTGGCAATATTTAGTGATACTACATACACACACATTCTTTTAAATCAGCAATTCTATTTCTAGATATTTATTCTTAAAGATTATTCTCACAAGCTTATGAGTTAATATATATTCAGTGTTAGTCATTCAATGATGTTTTCAATAGCAAAAGATTAGAAATAGCTTAAATGCCCCTCAACTGGGTACTGGTAGGATAAATCATGCTCCATTCACTCACAGGACAGTATAATAGCTATAAATAGATAAATAAAATACCTGTAGACATGCATCTGTAAAAATTGAAACAAGAAGTACTTTCTGAATTATTAAAATAACCACAAGAGTATCAGTAGATAAGGGAAGGGGTAAAGGTCTATATATATTCTTATGTGCTTGTATGTCATTTAAAAAGTGATAGGCAAGAAACTAACCATATTAGGTGTCTATTCAGGCAGGGAGGAAATGAGGGCTGAACACATAGGAGCCATTCTACTAATCAAAGTGGTGACCAGGTGGTAGAGAGGAGCATTTCTACAATATACTATTTTAATACTTAAAGAGATTTTTCGAACCCTGTGAACATATTATATAATTAATCTACAAGTTAAAAAAAAATCCTAGTGTGATGAACTTTAATAACAGTACCGGCCTGAGTTCTATACCATCAGAAAAACTGACAAATACTTTCTGTTAGTGGTGTCATTCGCGAAGTGGCCAGTTAGATGCTGTGGGCTGAGAGCCTGGATGTGCATGCCGACTCTAGCCCTAACCTGCTCCATGATCCTGGAGGATGACTCCATACCCCTGGGCCTTGCATGTTGGAGGAGACAGTAGGTAAGCCCTCTGCTGCTCTGAGAGAAGCTACAGAAAGTTAGCCAGCAGATCTGGATGCCATAGGCCCAAGAATGAGCACTTAACATACGTCTATGAAATAAAATTAATCCTCAAAGCAATCCTGCTTTTATAAAGAAGAAAAGTCAGTCTTAGGTCAATTTAATGATTTCCTCAACAAAGGGCATGGAACAGAGAAGTGATAGAAGATAAAATACAAAAGGTTAATAAATAAATGAGAAATGCCCCTCCCTCATGAGGAAAATGGAAAACACACCTTTATAAGACAGTGTTGGGCTCCTGGCTGGGGCAGAGCTAAGGTCACCTGTGCAGAGCATGGGTGTGACTTACAGCACCAAGGGGCCGGAAGGAAGCGCCAGGAGCGAGAGCACTCCTAGAGGCCGGACCCCCAAATGGAAGGGCTTCTACCAAGAGCCACAACTCAGGCTGTCACCCTGGGACCCTCCCACACAGACAAGCAAGGGCTACAGGTTACCAGGGTGTACGGGGAGCACCAGCCCTGGCAGAAGGCGGTCCTGGGGGTGTGGGATCAGCCGAGGCCCAGGCTCACGGGATGAGCCCACATTCAACACGCTTTTCTATCCTATGAGGCGGGAGGGAAACCCAGTGGGGCTCATGGACAGGGGAGCAGGGTATCGAGGGATGCGGTGATGATCAGCTGGCTCAAGGAGGAAAGATGCAGCCATCAAGGGGAGCCAAGATGAGAGGGCAGCAGGTGACAGCCAGCAACGTTCCTCCTGGGCCAGCTTGATAAGAACCGTAAATACATAAAAAGTATATTGTGCCTCTTAAGAACTCTACTTAATACATCATGGTGAGTTGAATGGGAAGGAAATCCTACAAGGGAGGGGATTTATGTATAGGTATAGCTGATTAATTTTGCTATACAACAGAAACTAATACAATGTTGTAAAAGCTACTATCTTCAGTAAAAATTCATTAAAAAAAAGTATTGGGCCTCTTTTCTCCACTTGCCACTTACAGGCCCTTGGGATACTGCTATGAACACAAGAGATGCAGTTCCTGACCTCAGGAAGCTCACTTTCCACTGGCTCAAGGAGGAAAGATGCAGCCAGCAAGGGGAGACAAGATGAGATGGGAAGGACCCATATGAGACCATTTCAGAGCAAGGGGACAAGTAGGCTGCATGTGTGAGGCTGACATTCAGGATTTTAACTGTCAATAAGAAACCAAAAAAAGAAAAAAAAGACTTCAGTAATGAACTTCAGAAAGACTGCGGAACTGGAGATGAAGAACAGGGAAGTTCCTCAAAACATGGGCTGTGACAGATACCAACTGGGGAGAGTGTGAAGCAGTACAACATCCCCAGGAAATAACAATATTTAAAGGGATGCGAAGGAGAGAAAAAGCACCTGGGAAACCTAAGAGGGAACTGCCTATTTAAACAGAAATGTTTTTATGTTGTCATTTTTCACAATATTTTCAGAGAAGTACAATACATCTCTTTGTGCCTGCTGTTCATGAAACTGAGCTGCAGTTGGAGGAAGGTTGGGTGGCAAAGCTTTCATGTGAGGGTAGCAGGCACCTCGAAAGGCCCTGGCCCGGGGATGCCTTGCTTCATTTGCTGGTGTCTCTCACTCTATGAAGACGTTCAGGCAAGCAGAGAAAACACATCAAATGGAAACAAGACTCGCTTTTTGTTTCCCTGCTTTCCTCTGGCAGAGAAATCTAAACCCTGCCTTGGGGACATGATATCTCTACTCTCCAGTGGGGGCTGCCTCAGTTTTCCTGCCAGTTTCAGCACTGCCATTCAACTCAGACACTGCTTACTAAGCAGGTCTTCCCAGTTGGCGCTAGTGGTAAAGAAACTGCCCGTAATGCAGGAGATGTCAGAGATGCAGGTTCGATCCCTGGGCTGGGAAGATCCTCTGGAGGAGGGCACAGCACCCTACTCCAGTATTCTTGCCCAGAGAATCCCATGAACAGAGGAGCCTGGTGGGCTATGGTCCACAGGGTTGCAAAGAGTGGGACACGACTGAAACGACTTAGCATGCGTACACACACTCTGTGCCAGGCCCAATGCTCCTGGAAGACACCAGCTCCCAGATGTTTCAGAAGCAGGGAGCCTGACAGGACGATAAATTCCTTGGTAAATCCGAAAAGAAACACAACCTCAACTGTTCCTCCTTCTGCACAGTCCCTGCTTCTCTGTTTTAATTAAAACATGTCGAATACCAGAATGATCGGACAGCATTTGACAACATTATCCACTCTACAAGCAGGAATGTGATGAGGTTAATTACATCGTCTAAAGAGGTCCTAACTGCCCCTTCCAGGCATGTTCTCCTATCATTTTGCCCCTGAGCGAGCAGTCAGTAATAGCAGCTAATCTCACACAACAGACACTGGCAAGTCAGCTGCCGAGGTGAAGAAGGAATGAGAAACAGGCAAGTGAAGTGCAGAAAAGGTGGGTGGCTTCCGCAATGCCACTGAGTTCAGGTCCTTTGCCTTGGGACCTGGCTGGCTAGAGTCTAGGGGTGATGGAGAGATGCCTGAGGGGACCAAGAAAGCAGAGCTGATGAGGGCAGGGCGCAGCTGTGGACAGAATCTCAATTTATCCCCTTTCCACAGGCATGAGTCCCGATGGCATCCTTGTTACAACTCAGGAGGTATCGGGTCAGGACTGGATGGAACACGAGCAGTGCAGCAGCTCTACCTTGCGTCACTGCACAGAGTTGAGAGGACATTGCCAGCCCCTCATTTACACCCAGCCTGAGGATTCCAAGGTAAATCTTCTATGGGAAAGGCGAGTCTGCTAGACCTCTGTCTATGAATCGTTTTACTCCCATGGGCACTCTAGCCCAAATGAACAAAAACCAGGCCACCAGCAGTTGGGGTTCCGGGAACTTCAATGCCCAACAGATCTCCACAGACTCACAAACCAACGTGTGCTTGGAGGAGGTCGTGGGAGGGCTGGAAGGAGGAGAACCAGTGAGAAATGGGGTTACAGAGGAGACGAGAGCCTGCTTCTCACCCTCCAACACTGGGCTAAGATCCTGTGTCTCCCAACTACTATTCATGTGACCTTGAGCACACTGCTCAATCTCAATCAACCTCAGTTCCCACACTGGGAAAATGTGGACCATAATCCTTCCTAGAGGGTAGCTGCCAGGGTGGAGTAAAATTGTTAGTCACTCAGTCATATCTGACGCTTCACAACCCCATGGATTACCCCATCAGGCTCCTCTGTCTATGGAATCCTACAGGCAAGAATACTGGAGTGCATAGCCATTCCCTTCTCCAGGGGATCTTCCCAACCCAGAAATCGAATCCAGGTCTCCTGCATTGCAGGCAGATTCTTTACCAGCTGAGCCATGAGAGAAGCCCAAGGAGAGATGATACTTAAAAGGTGGCACGCAGCAAGACTGGTGTTGGAGGCAACCCCTCTGGATCAGGCCCTACTTCCACCCCTTCTAAACTATGTGATTCTGGCTGAGT
Organism: Muntiacus reevesi; assembly: GCF_963930625.1. NCBI lineage: Eukaryota > Metazoa > Chordata > Mammalia > Artiodactyla > Cervidae > Muntiacus > Muntiacus reevesi. The sequence goes on from NC_089250.1 coordinate 119,522,403, forward strand.
TATATACCTCCTTATGCATCTTTTTAAGAAACGGGAGGCCAGGATCAGTTCCTAGGTCACAGAAGTATGAGGATTAAATTAGTTATCAGATATAAAGTGCTTCAAACAATTTCTGACATGTAGTTAAGTGCTTAATAAAGATGGGTTACTATTATGATTTCCAGAGCATGTGGTCTTGTCCAGAGACACAGATGCCCTGCTTGGCCCTTCCACGACAGACACAGGTGTGCTTAGAAACCCAGACGGAAACAGAAATGAATGTTTCTCTGTATCACAGGAAGTGTGTCCTCTGATCCCTGTAAAGCAGCGTGCGTGCATGCAAAGTTGCTTTAGTCATGTACGACTCTTTGTGACCCCATGGACTATAGCCCACCAAGCTCCTCTGTCCATGGGATTCTAGGCAATAATACTGGAGTGGGTTGCCATTTCCTCCTCCAGGGGATCTTCCCAACCCAGGGATCGAACTCACATCTCTTACATCTCCTGCATTGGCAGGCAGGTTCTTTACCACTAGCATCACCTGCAGGAGACTCTTTCTGACTCCCTAACCAGAAGGGGAAGATGAAAATTTGGGTGCTCCCAGGATGAAAAATCTAACATTTGAATCTCTGCTCTCAGATGGAATGTGAAGGCAGCAGAGCCTAATTTTTAAAAATCAATATCAAATCAAGGATAATTTTTCCTCTGCTAGAAAGAAACTACAGCTAATTTTCCTGCATTCTCGAGTCATAATATCATTTGGGAAAGAACATTTCCCTTCAAATATTGAGACACCTCTTTATGCTTCCTCTGTGCCATGCAAGTACTTCTGGCACCACCAGAAATTAATTCTTTGTCCTCTGAAATACATAGTGCTATGTTTTTATGGTGTGTCTCTGACAAATGAAGAGTCTTTGCTTCTGTAAATTGTGGCATAGATTTTGTAAAATTGAGGATAGAAACTATAATAGAATGGTGCTCCACTAGTATAAACACAAGTTCAGATGTGAAAACAGTGTGACACAGTTAATAGGCGGGTTTCTATGTTTCAATGCTGACACAGTCCTTTAAGCCTCTTGAGTAAAACCTGTATTTAATGAACACCTACTACATGCCTGACCTTGTCGTAGGCATTTTACACAAAGGAGTTTTTTAATAAGTCTGTGTCGTGAATACCATTTTCTCCATTTTCCAACAAAGAAATAGAGATTTATTGTGCATTAAAAACTAGTTCAAAGTATTTTTACTATTTCATCTATTGTGCATTAAAAACTAGTTCAAAAAGTAGTTCAAAGTAGTTTTCACACAGTAACTGGTTGGCCTTGGATTTGAACCCCAAAATATCTGGCCTCAGAAGCCGTGATCTTAATCACTAAGCCCTGACAAGCTCTTTTAGACTTTGTTGGTTATTAAAGAGGCCAGGGATTCTCAACAGTTTAGCATTGACTTGACCTCTTTTTGTTAGTCTTTTGTCTCAAAATTAATCTTCCTCAAGGCCCAAATAAGTTTTTAATTATAATGAATACAAATTAATATTCTTTTAAGAATTTCATGATGTTCCTAAGCTGAAAAGTCAGCCAGATCTGAGAGCCACAACAGTTAGTACAAAATAATAATGACAGCAGCAGTACTAATACTGACACTTAACAATTAATCTTCAGACCAGAACCATACACAAACACAGAGCAGTCTGAATCTATATCATAAGATATCATATCAAAGGAATGACTGAATTATTGACAATCAATGTCTTTCACAAAGAGTCTATGGGATGGACAGCATTATTGTCTATTGACAGCTTGAAGACAGAATTTTTCATTCATTCGACACATGTTGATTGAGCACACCAGGTCCTTTGCTCAACCTTGGGGACCCAGCAGTAAACAAAACAAGCACAAATCACAGCTTTTCTGTATGTCAAAATCTAGTGGAAAGAGACAGACAAAAAGCAAAACAAGTCAAAAGAAAGAAAGTGCTATATAAGAAGATGGTTAATTTTATGTGTCAACTTGACTGAGTCATGAGGTTGACCAGATATTTGGTCAAATGTTATTCTGGGTGTTTCTGTGGGGATGTTTTTGGATGAGGTTCACATTTAAGTCTAGAGACTGAGAAAAGCAAAGTGACTTCTCCAGTGTGGGTGGGCCTCACCCAATTAATTGAAGGCTGGAATAGAAGTAAAAGACTGACCCAACCCTCCCCAAGTAAAAGAGAAGTCCTCCTGCTAACTGCCTTCAGACTGGGAAGTAAGCTTTATCATGCATTTAAGATCAAAATAAAACATTAGCTCTTCCTGGGTCTTCACCAGCCAGCCTTTGGACTGGAACCACACCACCAGCTCTCCTGGGCCTGCCACTGGCCACTCACCCTGTAGATCTTGGAACTTGTCAGTCTCCATAACCTGTAAGCCAATTCAAATATATATATATTCTTTTTCATGGGGAGCCTCAGTGGACTAATACAAATATGTATACGGGAAGAGAGATAAGGAATACTCAAGCCTTAAAATTTTAAGTAAATGGACCCTAAAAAGTCTCACTGAATAGGAGATATTTAAGTGAAAACCTGAAGGATTTGAGGAAACAAGTCAAATGAATATCAGAGAGAAGAGCATTCCAGGCTGAAAGAAGAGCAAGTGTAAAGATCCTGGAATAGGTGTGTGCCTGGTAGACAAAAGGAGCAGAAAAGAGGCCAGGGCAACTGAGGTGGAGTCTGGGAGGTCAGGGATGACAGACTGCACTGGCTTCAAGACCCACTCTAGAAAATATTCACATATGCATCAGTGTGTTTGTGTGTACATGTGCAATCCTCTTTCCCTGAGGGATTTGGGGTACCTTTAAAAAAATGCATTGCAATAAATTAGTGTACACTAACATAAAATCAAAAGAAGAAAGGAAAAAAAAATAAGGATGAAAATAAACTGGAGCCAGAACCTAACTAGAAATCAAGAATGTTCTCTGCGTCTCCAACAAGTGATCCTCTCTTTTACCGTCAGCCTCCTAGGAATCAGCAGGAGCAGGCAAACACTGTCACCAAATGCCTCACCTCCAGAAGATACATGCAAACAAAGTGCTCTCTGGGGTTACAAACATCCTTGGCATTAAAATCAGAAAAGATTCTCCTGGGGGATCATAAACCCCGCCCGTGTAAAACAAAGTGACCAACAACATCATTAGCAGCATCCTTACAACGAATGCAGCTGGAAGCTTCCCAGACTCTGTTTCTTAGGTAGCAAAGTGCAAGGCACTCAAAGTAATTCTGCTGAGGGTGCTGGGAGGACTGTGTGTTTCAAGGTGTCACCTTTAGACAGGTGGACTGACTTTATAATGTATTATAATACATCAAGAAGAGAGGTGAGGCCTCTTGTCCTTCATGTAACCCTCACTGGTTTGGGTTTTTGCAGCTGAACTATGGACAGAAAGAGCAATAGTGAGCTTGGGACTGTCCGGTACTGCCCAGCGATCTTCAGGGATGCAGTTCTCTGTTCGCCAGTTGAGTAGGGACCTCTGAGACTTAGCAGGAAATACAACCAGGGAGAGGTGACTTTCTTTTGTAGAATCCACGGACTCTGATAGGAATGCATTCCACCTGTGTCATGAGGTGAGCTGAGAATTACTGTCAGTGGGACCAGGAATCACCCCCAGAAGACTGCCATGAATCTGTCTCAAGGCACGGGCAAATGGGCTGTCGGGGACTGATCCAATGTTCCCTGTCATCTAGCAGGGCCAGAATAATTTTACTCTGAAAAAAATATAAAGGCATTGCCACCAGACACTTGTTTGAGCCAAAATATAACCCCCTAAGAGCACATAGAGAACTGCATCCTTTGAGAAATGATAGCCATGCCAGGACGCACCTAGGAAACCAGAGACGTAGAGAGAGAGAGAGACAGAAAGTGTGTGTGTATGTGTAGAAGGAGCTACTTGAGGTCACGAACACCCCTGGCATCAAGGGGGTCAAGGGCTTTTTAAGAATGTGAATATGCAGTGTTAAATTTCTGTGTGGCTTCCTGTGTGGGGATGGAATACACTGACTTGCATCATGTCAAATCTTTAGTAAGATCAGCTACAGATGAAATAATATCTGGGGGATAATTAGCAAAGATAATAACATAAATTTTTGGAAGGTCAAAAAAACATGGACCTTCTCTAGGAAGAATTTATTTTGGAGGGTTTACTGTCTGACCAGGAATCTTCCAGTTCAAGATATTAAAAGCATATCAGCTCCTAAATGAAATAATTTTTGATTCTCATCTCAATAGCTGGGTTCGTGCTTATATACTATCTGTATAAACATATATCAGACAAGAGCTTTGACTATATATATAAGCCAGTTCTCACGCCTATAAACCTGTGTGCACACTCCACAGCAACCCCCTCAGATGTGACACAAAGGCTGATGGGTAAAGAGCAACCTCTAGAGAAGGAATCAGCAGCTGTGGAAGACATGGGTCAAAGAAGTTACCCCCAGAGAGTAGAACCAGGCTCTGCTCAGAGAACACTGTCCGCTGCAGGGAAGAAGAGCTCACAAGGGCTGTCTAGGAATTCAGCGTCACTTTGAATGACTGTTGTCTTTTGCCCTTTCTTCTTTCTCTGGAGTAGGAGTGTTCACTGCACTTCTCCTATCTCAATTCCAGGACTGTGTATGTGGTTTGGGGAGAGCACAACAGCCAACCAGGGACACTGGTTATTTCAGCTCCTAAATCACAGGACCACAAGGAATCTCATCATAAGCCAACAGCATCCAGAATTTATGGCCTTTGGAGCAGATCCAGAGGCTGCAACAGATTCAGGAGTTGTCTCCTTTGAGGATGGTTGTGTGTATGTTCCATGTGAGGGCAGAAAGATGCAACACTGTGGGCTAACTGAGGCAGGGCATTGAGTTGGTAACGAACTTCCTTTCTTCTCTCCCATGGCCCGCAGCTAGGCTGTATCTTTAGCCTTCTTTCCATTTCAGTCTGGCCGTGTGACAGTGCTGCTCAATGAGATGTGACAAGTGACACTTCTAAGCCTGGCAGTGATTCTCCAAGGAGCCTCCCATGCGCTCCTCTGCAGATGGGATTGCCTCCCCTAGCACTGCTTTGGAACCAGTCACTCAGTGTGGAACACAGCACACGACTAGGAGGACCAGGCAGACACACACACACACACACACACACACACACACACACACACACACACTCCTGTGCATTTTATATGAATGAGAAATAAACTCAGAGGCTAAAAATTCAGGTAAGGGATGTCTTACGTTGGTCTCTGGGCATCCCCAATCCATCACTGAAACTCTGCCACTAAAACAGCCTCGTCTTGGGGTCGCTTTTGTAAATCAAAGGAAAAGAGTTTGGAACTGCAGTGGTTCAGAGCAATACCAAGGAAAGAGACTCAGAGCCAGAATCTCAGAGACTCAGATGAAATGAGGAGGAGATAAATTTCTTGGAGGTAGGAAAGTGATGAGAAAGACGGTGACTGGGAGGAAGAAAGCATCCCTGAGATATCCAGGGGAGGTTTGGGGCCGCCATCATAATGTGGATAAAAACTCAGCCATTTTTACACATTGACACAAGCATGACCTCCAGAGTCTGAGACTTGTGGGCTGAAAAGAGCCCTCTCCACCAGTCCCTAGAGACAGGGATGGTGATTTTTATTTTCTGTGTTCCTAGGGTCTGGTGTTTTAGCAAACAAACCCCATCAGAAGTTATGACAAAGCCCCAAGTAATAAATGGTTTGTATCCAAATCTCTACTGCCACAACCACCACCAACCCCCAGACTTCTAAACATTGGAATCAAATCAGGAAATGTGTCTGACTCAGGGTAAGGCTGAAGACAGATAAGAGCCCCTTCAATAGAAGAAAAAGGAAAATGGCCACAAAAGTACATTAAACAAGGGTGCACATACACATGCAACACACCACACACACACACACACACACACACACACACACAATCTCTAGCCCAACTACACACCTAATGCTATGCAAAATGAAATTCTTTTTTCATAAATTATTCCCCCAAGCAATCATCTTTTTCAGATTACAGAGGCAGTGAGTCCCAGCTCGCAGATAGAAAGCTGCTTAGATCAACAGCCAGCCTAAATGACACAATATTTATTTTTAATGCTGCTTTTACATCATTTGCCAAAGATTCATTAGGCACCAACCATGTGCCAAACATCACATTAGGCACTTGAGAAACTCAGTGTAGGGGCTGTCATGCCTATCCTGGAAAAATTCTGCAAACAGAATGCAGTGGCCACCTCCCGAGCGCTGTAGCTGGTAGTCACTCTGGCCCTCATGTCCAAGACGACCCCCTCCCTGGGGAGTCAGTCCACCTAGAATTGACCTGACAATCCTGCCTTTTCCGGAAAGCTCGATGGCCCACCCACCAGCAGACATGCCAGACTCCAGGGGCAAGTGGGGGCCTCCCGGGAGGGGCCACAGGGGCAGTAACGGGCTTGCAAAAACAAACACCACAGGCTGTGAGGCAGCATCTCCCCCACAGCCCTCCCCACCCTGCCACCTCACCCAGGGGCTTATTTCTATTGGCAGTCTCAGCAGTGCACATCCACATTTAGATAAGTGGCACTAAAATAAAATGGACTGTAATTATTGTTATAGATTACAGTAATTACAGAGTGGGAATGGGCCGATTAGATTAGCATGCCCACCCCCCCCACCAGGACCCGGCTGACATGAAGGGGATTTGTGCAGAGGGCGATGAACCTGCTGTGAGCGTTGGCTGTCACTAAGGCCTCCCAGGGCCCAGGCTGCAAAGGGCAGGGTGGCTGAGGAGGGGCAGTGGGAGGGAGAAGGTTTCAACCTGGAAATAAACCAGCCATGAGAGAATGAAGTCTCTCGCCAGCTTGCTTGGAGGTCACAACCAGCCAACCCCACAGCCCCTGCGAGGGGCAGAGTGGTGGCTGGGTTTCCTACTGTGGTCCAGGACTCGGGTACTGAGTCCCCCTTCATTGGGAAGACTTTAACTTCCAGCTCTGGTCAGCCATCTGCCATCGGGGTCACACAGGCCCGCCTGGGGCACAGCACATATCAAGGATGACCAGAATACTAGCAAGTGACTTAGCCTCTCTCTCGGAGCCTCGCTGTCCTCCTTGGGGGATGAAAAGACCATTCCCATTCATATAACGCTGGAGTGAGATCATAGACATAGAGCATCCAGGACAGACTGTGCCTGGTAAGGAGGAGGACCTGGTCAATGTGACTGCTCCTGCCCCTGCTCTGGTCACTTCCAGCCCCCACTGGACCTGCTGGTGCTCTCATCCTCACGCCCGGCCTGCCTCTCCCCACATCTGAACATGCTGACCTTGGTAGGAAGACTTAGCCCACAGTTGCCTTGGCCACAAAATGTGCATTGCCCTCTGAGTCACGGTTCTGGTGTCTACTTGGATCCCATTCATAAAAGGTTCCCTGGGTAAGGCTATCACAGGAGCAGCTCCTGGCTTGTGCGTGCTAGTCTCCAGTGTCCAGACCTCCCTCCCTCTCACTCATCTCTCCTAGAGGAATGAGAGTCCTATTTTGATTCTTGGGATAGAACCACTGGAAGTTGAAGTCATGAATACCTCTTGCCCAACCAATCCTATTTCGCTCTCCAGAACCTGCCCAGCTTCAGTGACACCTACCACTACTTACACCCAGGGCTGCCCATTTGTCCGAACCACGGATGGTGCCAGGCATATGCCCAGCCAAGTGTGCTGGCCCTCCACCGTCTCCCAGGCCAGACCATCCCTCGACCAGTCTCAAAAAGTGTGCCTACTGCCCCATCCTTCTCTGATGCTCTGTCCTGCTGATGCCCGTCAGCCAGGGGTTCATGGTGCCAGGCATTCCCCGTTCTTCCTATGCTGACACTTCTGCACTTCTGTTCCTGGTCCTGAGAAAGGTCCCTGCAGCTCACAGAGCCTAGTCCAAATTCACTCCCCACTGTTGGCTCCTAGTTACGCTCTCTGCTTTCATCTCCTATCTCCTGCAAAATACTTATTACATCTTAAGTATCTGCTTACTCATCGGTCACCCTCAGAAGGCTATAAACTTCATGGGAAAAAAAAGAAGTTATTTTGTCTTTTAATTACCCCTTAGCAGAGTGTCTGACACAGAGTAGACACCAATTAAGAGTTGATGAATGACTGAAAAAAATAAGAAAGTATTGATGCCTAGAATCCTGCCAGCCTTTCTTTTTTTTTTAATTTTCTTGGTTTACTCCTTCTCTGTGCAGGGGGAGAGTTTCCTTACAGAATATGGTCAGGGATAGAGGGTGCAGTGAATCTGGCCAGAAGAGGCAGGTGTTCAGTGCACTGCGAGACAGGGACGTATGCTGGCCAAATCAGGAAGGAGGCCTGGAAGCAACTGGAAAACCTTGCCTGTGACCGCTTATCCTTCCTGCTGGAGACACGGTCTCTGTCAATGCAAGGAAACTAGCAGATCTGTGACCTCTCTCACCTCGTAGCTACTCCTGCAAGAGCTGAAGCCCCAGGGCTTAACCCGGGGGCTTGTACAGCTTGGCTTGAGTTGCTAGATTATTATCTTGGTTCCTTATCTTCATGCAGAAAAACTGAGTCTAAATGGAATACTTTTCTAAAAATCTGCAAGTTACTACCAGGCCATATTTTGTTTCCAGGCTCCCGAGTTTGCCTACTGGCCCCTGCCCTCTGGATAGAAAACCAAAGAACAGATGTATCCACAAACCAAGAGCATGGGCAATTTGGTGACATCACCCCAACAACCAAGCTCTTACCCCTATTTCCCACTGTCACAGTCAACTCAGGAGCATCTGTAGTGACACAGAATCTCAGAAGGATAACCACTCAGTGGAAAATCTGCAGAATCTGCTTGCCCTGCAGTAGGTTCTACCCAAGGTGGCCTCTATATATAACTTCCACATTCTCTCAACATCCCTCTAGGTGCCTCTTAAAGCCAATAGCTGATAAAATGAAAGTGGGGTAAGTCTGATCTGGGTCCTTCTGTACCATGTAATGCCCATGATCAGATTCACTGATGGTGGGGAGCCAGGCAGGGTCACTTTCCTCCAGGTCCTAAATATAATGCTGAGTTTGTCCCCCATCCGCTGTCTTGAGGACCAGGTGTTTCCTGTAATGGGTAAGCTGAGGCAATGACTAGTGGCCCCTGCATGCACTTCCTCACCATGCCATCCTCGGGGAGAATTTGAGTTGAAAATTACTAGCCATGGACACTTCCTAGAGGAACTGCCTGCTCCCTGGAGATAAGGACAACTCTTAGAGGATGCCTGGTTTCCTGTCCCTGGTCCTATGCTCTGATCCTTACCCCCAAATCTTCAAATTCCCCTTCAGTCAGGCAGGTTCCTATTCTAGCTCCTCCCCTTTCTCATCAGGTAAAGTCAAGACAGAGAAGATGAAGTCCTCCACTGACACCTAGCTGCCCTACCCAGCGCCCACCCAGGCCTGATAAACTTCTACTTTATGAGCCAAAACCCTTAAAACTTCCTGAGCCTCTCCTGCCTCCAGGAGAGCACCGCCTCTCACCAGGACTAAGTGCCAGAGTCAGACTCTCAGGCTGAGGTCCTGGGAGCTCCAGGGTAGAGACAGGAACTGGGGAGTCAAAGTTCATGGAAGTGGCAGTATCTTCCCTCAATGCCTGGAATGATCTAAGGTTTGCCTCACCTTGATGCCTTTGCCCCGTCCTCTCCTCTGCCTGCAACGTGGCTCCCCCGGTTCTTTATGCGGCATTCTCCCTCTCAACGTGCAGGTTTCAATTTGTGTGTTACCTCCTCAGAGAGAACTCTGAAGAACACAGCCCTACCAACAGCACCGTCCATTTCCATCAGAACCCCACCCATTCCCTTCTGAACAATCACTAAGACCTTCACTTACTATGTGTCGTTTCTATGGTCTAACTCCTGATATCCCCTCTCCAGCAGTGAACACAGTGGCTGAACCAGAGTAAGGTCAGTAAGGGCTTGTTGACTGATCACATGAATTTATTCCCTATTGAAAGGAAATGCGATTTGTTTCTAAACATCAATCATCCATGGGAAGATTTCTTCAGTCCTGAATATCTGGGAAGGCTCATCTTCTGGTGTACCTGGTTTATCTTTGCCTGAGGAAGCCCAGCACCTTGACCAGGACGTGTTCCCTTCTTCACTGTGACCAGTAGGAGGCTCCCAAGCAGATAAGGAGCATTGGAGCTGACCTCTGGCAACTGATCACATTCTTAGCAGATGAGTTGCTGAGCACCAACCACAGGAGCCTGGAGGGCTTTGGCTGTTTTACAGGCTTCATCTCATCAGGACTCACTTGGGAAACAGAACTAGGCTAGAGAATGTGGGATGGGAGGGGGAGTGAGTACATGCATTTTATAAACTCATCTTTCCACTGTCTTCAGCTTATATCCCTGCCCTCATTTTTCTCTTTGCCCTGATTTCCCCAATTTCTTGATTAGGGGAAAAAAAAAAAAACCCTTCAGTGGTGTATTAAGTATTTCTGTAAGCGGCAACTAATCCTTTTTTGGAATGAGGCAGGATATAAATAAATATAAATAAATAAGTTCCGTCATCCCCCTGGGTGCCCCACTCCACTAGGATTTAGGTCACCCATGTGTGTATTTGTGATCTATTTTCGAATTTTAGGATTCTGACTGTGTAAGCAGGAATCACAGGGCTGGCTCTGGGATGGAGACACCTGCTCAAGTTGGGAATCCATGGAGCCCTGCAGCTCAAGTGCAGGCTGAGAGCAGCTCAGAGGCTGGGGGAAGATGACGGAGCTCCCATGGGGGAACTGGCAGCATGCCAGGTCTGGACAGTTTCACGAATCCATAGTAATTCTCAATAGTCACATCCCTTCCTGGGCCTCAGCTCGAACTTAGTAGAAATGGAGGTTTTGGACAAAGAGCATCTCTGAGGATGAAAGGGAGATTTTGCAGAGTTCCTGGGGCATTGTCTGGGACAATGGATGGCCCCTGGTATCTCCAGCTCTTCCTGCTGCACATGTGGTCTTCACATGCTGTGCTCTAGGCTCAGCCTCACCTGCTCTTGGCCACAGTTAAAGCAGAAGATGCTCTCAAGGTTCAGAACTGAATGAAGGGATAGAGCTGACTTCAGACTTGCCCATAAAGTAGATGACCCTCAAGGCACCCACATAATTCTGGGGCTTTGTGGCCAGGGTGAAAGAGGTGGAGAGCAGAGGTGCAGAAATACTCCAGGCTCCAGCCTCAGCTGGTCCTCAGCATTCCCACACTATGCACTGACCTCACAAAATGCAAACCTTCCCACTACCCTCAGAGCACAGTCCAAACACACAACTGCAGGTATGAGGGTCTGGGTGATTTGGCCTCTGCTCTCTCCTGGTTCACCCACCCTGAAGAGCCCCCAGCTCTTTGATGGCAGCACCCACCTTTCTCATGCCTTAGGGCATTCATATCTGCCCCTCTTCCTGCAAGAAGCCCCATCTCTTCTCCACTCCTTACCTTGACTCTGCGTCAGGCCTCAGCTTCGATGTTACTCTGTCTGGAAGCCTTTCTTGCTGCTGCCCCCAAGCCAGGCTGAGACCATTGCCGCACTTCTCCTGTAACACCCTGTCCCCTGCAATCACAGCACTCAGGGCATCACTGGAAATGTCTACTGTGTGGGGTAAGGACCCGCCACCAGACTGGAGAGAGGGCAAAGTTATGTCTCCTTTTGTCCCCTAGCATTTCCCTAGCATCAGAGCTACCAGGAACTCAATAAATATAGATTGAGCAGAAGATGATCAAATGAGATGACACTCAGCCCTCCAAGCACCAGCAGTTTGTCACTAGGCAATTGTCCTCAGGGGACCTGGCTCTTTATCCAGGGCCCATCCCAGGTCTTAAAAAATGGAAACTGGCAAGAAACAAACAAGGTCTACATCTGTGAGGAGACGTTAGGACAGATAAATCATGGCCAGGATTCAGAGCTGGGCAGAAAGGAAGCTCTGTCATAGAGAATGGGCTAGATGGGCAGAGGTGGGGTGACATGGAGAGGGTTCAAGCCCCATCAGGACAGAGAAGTAGGACACACTGGGGTCACTGGTTTTGTATTTGATGCTGTCCTGAGTCAGACCAGGAGCTGCCCGACATTGGGTAGCCCTTGGTTCAACCTGCTTTCTGGCTTGGCCAGGCACACCTGGGAAAGGACACCATCTTGCTCGATAAGTCGGCATCCAGACGCAGAGGATAGAGGTGGCTGCTGACACTCTGGGTTTTAAAAGAATCAGGTACCTTGTTGTTATAGGAGCATTCATCTTGTCATTCCTCCTCATCAGCCCCCTCCTCTCTACCCCGACCCACTGCCCAGAACAAGCCCTCGTCAGGGACTGCACAGAGCTCTCTGGGATCCAGCTCCTGCTCTGTTAAGGAAGATTTCCAAGGTGCTAGCCACAGCCCAACACTGGGAAGCAGAGATGAGAAATTCACTGGTCTTCCTGAGGACCAGTGGCAATAGAGTCTACTGTCACCCTTAATGTGCTCCCATTTTCATCCTGACTTTCCCCAAAACAACAACTTTACTCCCAGAGGCTCCAGTCCACAATGATCAGAGCACACCTGTTTGGGGGTGACATCTGAGTGGGGAGGCAGATGCTAATGAGCCAGAACACAAGTGTCCCAGAGACAAGTGTCCCCAGTGTGGCAGGGAGCCCATGGAAGAAGTGAGTGACGTCCCAGAAAAGGTCAGGCCAGCCCCTAGAAAGAGCAGAGGGTGGAGCAAGTGCATGGCCACGTGGTGGTCTTCAGTCAGGCCCCAGCCAGGAGAGACGCCCCCAAAATGAGGTGAAATAAAGGAGCTGAGGGCAGGCCTACCCCAAGTCCTGATGAAGATAATGTGACTCTCAAGGTGATTTTCAGGAAAAACCATTCACATCTGGAATCCTGAAAATTAAGGCCAGGCACATACCCAGGACAGAGTGAACTGCAGACTCCATGAGCGCATCACTGAATCAGATGGAGGTCCAGGACTGCCCCACCTCCTCTCACCCCCAGTCCCAAGTCCCCCCGTGCTTCCTTTAACAAGGAGCTAGCAGTCCTCAAAGATGGGTAACAACCAGAAAGGAAGCAAATAATGAATACGTGAGCAGACTTCTCCCAAAATGAAAGGAGGGAGGGAGGATCCAGCATGGGGAAAGAAAGGAACATCAGAAAGAGCAGATAAAGAAAACGTAAAATCCATCATAACGAATTATCTCTCAGGGAGAGAAAAAAAGAGAAAGATGAAGAGTTCAAACAAATATTCTCCCAATCTCAAAGAAGTTACAGATAACATGGTCTCTCTAAGGGAAAAGAAAGCTAGGAAGTGAGACGAGAGTTCAAAGAAGAGATTATAAAACAACAAACAGAGATAAAAAGCAAACAGTGGAGCTGAAGAAAGAGAAGCCAGGAGACTCTGTTTAGGGGGCAGAGCAGGAGGGCTAGACGGGAGGGTCTGGCTCTTCAGCTTGGAGCAGGGAGCACTAGTTGGAGGGGAGCGGAGAAGTCCCTGAGGCTGGGGCAGCAGACAAAGTCGCCGGGCAGGCAGAGGAGAAGCCCAAAGACAAGTGCATTTTCAGGTGTGGGCATGACTAAAGTTCTCTGTTCACCCCATGCCAAACCAGGGAGCAGGGCGTTCCCCAAATCCTCCTTCTGTAGGCCTGGGACTCCAGCCGCTCGGGAACCACTGCCCACCTCACTGAACCATCACGTCCCCCCCGCCAGTGCCACCACTGAGCCATCTGTCCTGTGAAGCTTCCCACAGTGGCAGTGGCAGTGGGAGAAACGAGCTGTAGCTGTCACTTCTGAAATGCAGACAGCATCATCCCCGTCTCTGGGTGATGCCACAGGACTCGGGGCCTCAAATGAATCTTGTATTGATATTTCCACCAGCGGAGGGAGCCCTGGCGAGGTGCCTTTCAATATTTTTAAAATGATTTTTTTCCTCTTGGCTCTACTTCATAATCAGTCATCAGACACTGGAAGCCAAAATTCTCTTTCTTGCTGAAATGATTTGTTTGCTGGCAGGATGCAAGGTTTATGACCCTGGAATCCAGCTCACGAACCAAGCTGAGCATCATGGATAGCCTCCGGCCCCTAGTCCCCCTCTGCTATCTTCACAGAACCGGCTGAATAAAGCGACAGCTGCAACTCTGTCTGAGCACCCAGGTTCACAGGGCAGGTTCAAAGCAGGGCCATTCCAGGCTTTCCCAAAGGAGCTTGTCTTCTTCCCCATGAAGCTGACGCCCTCCTGATACCCCAATGGGACAATGGAAACAACACCCCAGGGTTCTACATGGGGAGCCACAGGGATCCTGGGTCTAATCCCCTTTCCAGCAAAACTATACCAGAGCACAAGCCTCAGGAAAGAGCGGACCAGAAGAGCAGAAGTGACGGAAACCCTCACCTATCAGAAAGACACCAGGAAGGATGATGCTGGTGTCTGATTTAGTCAGATGCCTCATCTGGGCTCTGGCATACCTGTCCCACCGCACTCCCACCCAAGGCAGGCATCCAGCAGGTAAGAGAACTAGCCATGGACACTGGTGGATCAAGCTGGTCAGGTCTCTGGGGGCCCAGCCACAGAACTCCCACAAACTCCAGGACTGTCAACATGGTCCTTTCTTACTATTAGTATCACCTTTAAACAAAACAATTGTTCATGGATCATAGGCCTGATGCCCTGAGTCTACAATGGAGGAAATCTGTATCCATATCTCTAGGGAGATGGAAGCCCAACATACCCAGCATTGGCCTTCAACATGCACTGAACCTGGGGTCCCACAAATGGAGTACATGCATCCCGTCCTGGACTCCAAGGCCATCAGGCCACCGAGCATGACCTGACACAGTCTGGATCCAAATACACATCGATTATGACAAAAGAAAAGCACTGTTTCATGTCCTTTGTGTGGTGTGGTCTTAAATCTGTTCCCATCTTTATGACTAAGGTTTTAGGAACGCCTGAATATCTCAGAATCTGGAAGAGGCACAGAATTACAGAAACCTAGAATGGGAAGGAACGTAGGTCAGCTCATCAAAACTCTCACTGACAACAGAAACCCCCTCAATTTTATCTAGACTCTGCTTGAATACCCCCAAGGATGGGGCAGTGATTACCTACCCAGACAGCCTATGTTATCTTCGGACAGCTCTGTTAGAAATTTACTTTCAGTGCAGGCTGTCTTCCTATAATCTCTCCCTTCGGGAATGGTACAGAGCATACCCCATTCCTCCATATGACATACTGTCCTAGGACCATATGTGCTTTTAGAAGATAAGTCCTCAATTATCAATGGTACCTAGTCATCCCAAGACAGCCTCAAACCCCATCTCCTTCTTATAATTCTTTCAAGTCCTTCAATCTTTTCCAAGCCTCCCTGCCAGGGCCTTGGTCTATACTCTCAACATCTCACTCCTAAACTATTTCAATGGTCTCTTTACCAGCCTCCATGCCTCCCATCTCTCTTCCTTTCAATCCCCCATCACATGGGATTATCCTTCTTAAAAGAACATAACTATGCCATCATCACTTATAACAGCCTTTGGTGGTTCTCCATTGCCTTTGGACATATCCCACATCCTTCAGTAGGGGTTTTCATAATGAATAACTAGCTATTCTATAACATGGATAACATGTACCTATATAGAACTCAGAGGATATGCCAGGCAAAGCCTATGGTATCTCATTTAAGCCTTTAAGTTCCACTTCAATTCTCATTTGGGTTTCCCTGGTGGCTCAGGCTGGTTAAAAAAAAAAAACTCGACTGCAATGCAGACCTGGGTTTGATCCCTGGGTTGAGATGATCCCCTGGAGAAGGGAATAGCTACCCACTCCAGGATTCTGACCTGGAGAATTCCATGGACTATATAGTCCGTGGGGTCACAAAGAGTCACACATGACTGAGTGACTTTCACTTTCTATCACTATTTTTAAAAAAGGCCTTTATCAAGTCTCGATGTATCTTTCTCATGATTAAATGTCTGGCAAGTGCCAGATGTTAGATCCCAACATTTCTTGCAAAGATACCCACTTGCTGTACTTCAGCACCTGAGGATGGGTTTTGGCAATCTTTCCAGTACTGTCTTCCATCTTTCTTCCTCTCCCGAGAGGTTCTGTGATCTGGCTACACTATACCCACTGCCTCAAGTAGAAGCATCTATTGGCAGTTCTTTACACACATCTTTGGGCCACACACTCTAGGGATGTGGCCGGGCTTCCCTGATGGAAATCCTTAGCCAGCAACCCACCTGGCAGTCCTGTCCATCCAGTGGCTCAGGTGACCTCTCCTCACTCATGTACCAAGACTAATCATTTCCTCTTCTAGTGTCTCTTACCCCAGGTACTGTCATCTGCTGGGCCCTGAATGCTGTCTGTCACCATTCTGGATGTTAAGCCCTTGGAGACAGCATCTATATAGTATTTATAACTTAAGTCACAGAGTCTAGCACAAGCCTGGAAGATAGTCAGTCAAGATGTGAATGAAGGAATCAAGTCCTGCTCTTGGACCACCAACTGTCGCATGAAGTCCTCCAACCTCTACAGTGCAAGGCCTCACCTTTCAGTACACGCAGTATGCTTATTTTTATTAAATGTATGCAATGTATAACATGTCCTGGATATCCCACAAATGGCAGCTATTACTGATATTGTAAAGAAAAAGTTACAGAAAAATAATTAAGAGCCTATGAAAAAATATAAGCACCATGAGAGTGGGGAGAGTCCACAGAATAAGGGAAAATTCACTGGTCTTTTACGTTAAAACGATTTCACCCAGCATTTTCTAAAGTGAATTCTTTCAGGTACTCCTCAAATAGTATGAGGTCCTGTAAGGAATAACATCAACAAAAACAACATATAAAGTCCTGTGGTCAACGAACTTTGGAAGAAAAAAATGGAGACAATAAAAATGAAACACTTCTTTACTACAAACTTTTAAGATGCTAATAAGTACTGTGAATGATCATAAGATACATGTAGCCTTCCCCATGCTTAGTTTTCCCCAGGGCTCTTCCTTTGGGGAGAATCTCCTTGAAGTATGGCTGCTCACAACACATTTTTGGAAAAGCCAAATTAATCTTGCTGTCAGGACAGGTGTTTCAATTGATTGTTTGAAGGCTGTAGATTTTCCCCTGCTGAGGTTATTTGGTAGCCTTTACCAGCCTGCCATGATGATTTAAATATCAACTCTGTCACCCATCATTTTAGCTAGTTAATATGATCAGTAACCTAATCATTTACATGATTTATAATATCATAGGAACAAAACAAGCAGACTTTTCCTATTGCTGAGACTGAATCTCTGTGCATCAGTGCTTACAGAGAAAACATGTGTCAGGCTGCCAATGTTTTCAAGATCAGGCTCCAAATAAAGTCAATAATGAGTTTCATAAGTGTATTTCTAACCATGTCTCTACATGACAGCCAATGACATGAAACCAAAAATATTGGATGAAATGGGTCTCCATGGAGAAAAGCAATTCTCGACAGAGGAAGCTCATCTGATGCCAGCTTTATATCAGATTATAAATATTAGAGTGTCCAAAGGACTGACGGATTGAATAGCTTTCAGGTAATCTACTAAAAGGGCTTCCCTCATAGCTCGGTTGTTAAAGAATCTGCCTGCAACGCAGGAGACCCGGGTTCGATCCCTAGGTTGGGAAGATCCCCTGGAGAAGGAAATGGCAACCCACTCCAGCATTCTTGCCTGGAGAATCCTATGGACAGAGGAGACTGGCAGGCTACAGTCCAAAGAGGGTCAAAAGAATCAGACACAACTTAGCAACTAAACCACCAATCTACTAAAAGTATTGTTTCTCTCAAGCTACCTTTCATGGGGACTGAGCAGAGGCAAGTTCAAAGTTTTACCTCTAAGCAAGTACCTGGGGTGCAGCCAGTACTCACCACTGGGTGCTCACAGAGCCATGTGCAATGAAAGCAAGGTCTTACCTCCTGCTCAGCCTACTGCCATCATGAGACAGCACAGCCATGCCGCTGAGGTCAAAGGCTCGTGGAGAAGTATAAAGCTGCCATGCTTCCAAAGGATTGCTTTCCCTGCCCCCAAAGACACAGCAAAGTCAATGTGGATTATTTACCAAACTCTTGCACTGTTTACCTAAATCTTTGCTTTAAAATGGCAGGTGGTACATTTTCCCCAAAATTCTAACTAAAATATTTATGAAAACACAGAAATTACTTTTTAAAAATCGAAGAAGAAAGATGAAGACAATGTGGCAATCACACTATTGCAAATATTGGGGGAATTCCCATTTAATATAAGGTTGATGGTTATAGATTAAGAAATATAACTGCCTAAAGACAGGACAACCTGGCCCTTCTGAATAGCATAAGCATGTATTCTAACATCATCCTTCCCTTCCCTGCTTGCTCTTGAAATTGGCACCCAGGGTCTAAGCTAACCTGAAGAGTGCAGAGCAATTCCATGAGCATAAGCTTTCTGTTCCTGGGCAGCTAGCAAAGTTCTCCATCGTCCCAAAAATATGACAGCTAAGGTTCCTAGAAGGAGATCTGCAGAACATCAGTCTTACAAGATGAATCTCAAAGAGCCACATCCAGCTCCATCTTGAGGAGTTATAGAACCATCAAAAGCTCAGAAAGGACATTCAGTAAAGAATCCTTTATGGTTCTGTTTCACTATTTCTTAAATGCATTTGAATACATGGCACTTTTATTTTTCACTTAATGTGAAAAATACACACAAGTGGAAGAACT
Source organism: Muntiacus reevesi (assembly GCF_963930625.1). Classification (NCBI taxonomy): domain Eukaryota; kingdom Metazoa; phylum Chordata; class Mammalia; order Artiodactyla; family Cervidae; genus Muntiacus; species Muntiacus reevesi. The sequence goes on from NC_089250.1 coordinate 119,541,075, forward strand.
ACACGCATTTGGAAGAACTACCATTCCCTGAAACATATTTTCAGAAAATGTTCTAAATCCATTTAGGGAAATGTTTCCAGAGAACAACAGAGCAAGAAGTGGAGAAGTGTGGGGACAGGTAGGGACACACTCAGTTCTGGGAAATGTAATCCTCCCAGCAAAGCACGCTTGGATGAGACAGATTCAGAGAGAGCCTCAACGCCCTATGACGGGAACTGCAGTTGCTTACTGAATCTCTTCAGAGTGTCAGACAAAGCGATCATAGACAGAACAATGTACAGTGTGGTAAACAACACCTGCAAAATAATTCAGAGGACTTTTTTTTTTAATGAAACTTTTTTTTTTAATGAAACTTACAAAGAACTAAAAGAAAACAGATTAAGATGAAAGTCACAGGAAGAGACAAAAAGATAACAAGCTGAGCTTGAGGCATTTGGTGAGTTAAGGAAGGAAGGGTTGCCCATAAAACCAAACTTCTAATCCCAATATTTAAGTCCACACAAAGAGAAGACTGAATTGGTGAAGTGGTGCTCCCTTCCCAGCTATATGAGGGAAATGACAGAAATAGCAAGGGCTAAGATGAAATGTGTGAAAGGACCAAGGATGGGGAGCAAGGAGAGAATTACAGATGATTCTTAGAAAATATATACACAAACCTGCAAACACACAAAAAACTTTAACACAACCAAAGGAAGACACAAATCAATAAATATTTTTTGAATTTTAGAAGAAATCATTATAAATCAAAGGGACTTACAATATTGAAATATTATTTCAAATCTAAATATTTTCTTGTAAATCTAAATATTGCCTAGTAAAATAGATATTTTTCTTGAACAAGGAGTATATATTACAACAAATTCTTACAGAAAAATAATGATATTGATTAAAATCAGATTGACTTCAGATTTTTCCTTCCTTATAACTAAAAACAAAGAAAAAGGAATAAATGTCTTCAGCTTACGTAATAACACAAGAAAAGTGGTTTTGAGGTTAAGAATGGCATTGCCAGATATAAAGGCCCAGAAATTAATAAAAAGTGATATAGTTGGAATAATTACATAAATTCATAATCCAGCAGATTGGAAAAATAGCATGAATATAAAATCCAGCCACCTGAAAGAGATAACGGAGTTCAGAAACCAAGACAGCTAAATCATACTAGAAAGGCAATGATGCTGAACACTGAAATAATTTAAGCACATAGTTCATATGTGTTAATTCCAATTTTTGGATTTCTGATAATTAAGTGTCTCTCAAAAGTAGGAAGATTATCAAGAAGCAATACTTAGTTCCCTTGTTTGGAACATAAGAATGAAAAATACAGATCAGTAATAGAGCATCCCAGTCCACACAGGATACAACAGGAAAGCAGAGGAGGGGCACAAAGGAAGAAATAGACAAAAATCAGTCTTTGGGTGAGGCTTGGCAGAGGAGAAAATAAATGAGATAACTGCAGATAAACTTTTTAAGACTTAAGACTTCAAGAAAGATAAATTACATTGGTTTGAAAGTGCCACAGGATGAGACACAGGGAAATAAGAAAATTGACATTATAATGAAATTTTGAAACATCCTAAACAAAGAAAAAACTCGCAGTTGCCTGAGAGGAAGAGCCAATGACCCATCACAGCCATTCGACATCAGACTTCATAATAGCAACACTGGGTTCACGAGACACTGAAGTCATGTTTCTTTTAAGGTGTTTGAAGCAAAGGTACATTAAACCTGGAATTTTATATCCAGCCAAATTGCCTTTCCAATGTCATAAAATAATTGTCAGACACAGAATGCTTCATTAGACTTGTCATACAAAGGCCCTTTTTAAAAAGATTCTGTGAGAAAGTACTCCAAAAACAGGAAGAAAGTAGATGTTGTAGGAGATTCCTGAAGTAGGGGTGAAAAAAATATCTGTTAAGGTTCCTTCTGTCTTGAAAAGGCTACAAGCATCTCCCAAAAGGGAAAGCAAACTAAATCCATAACTAACCAAACAAAATTCCAGAAACTAGCAAGACGATGTGAGTGATGGTAGATGTTAATGATACAGAGCAGCTACACTTGTTATCATTTGAAAAAGGCAAAAAATGTTTTTAAAAGGAAGAAAAAGTTGGATAACTTAAATTTTCAAATCATAGAAAAATTCAAATTTCTTAATGTTTGTGCTTAGCTGCTTAGTACTGTCCAACTCTTTGCAATCCATTGGACTGTAGCCCACCAGGCTCTTCTGTCCATAGGATTTTTCAGGCAAAAATACTGGAGTGTGTTGCCATTTCCTTCTCCAGGGTATCTCCCCAACCCAGGGATCAAACCTACATCTCTTGCATTCCTGCCCTGGCAGGATTCTTTACCACTGCATCACCTAAATAACTCAGAGATCATAGAAAAATTCATAGTGGGTATTTCAAAACAACCTAGAGCTAAGTAATTAATACAACCACCAGATATTAAAGTTTATAGAATGCAGCAAAAGTAGTAATTTGTGGAATATGTATAGCTTCTAATTCTTATATTAGAAGAGAAGACCTAAAAATTTAGAAAAAAGATAATAACAATTCCAAATACATATAAGAAAGGAGATAGTAAAGATAACACAAATCAACAAAAGATTTGTTTATTTAAAAAGTAATTACATACAACTACTTGCCAGGCATTGCTCTAAGTCTTTTATAATTAGTAACTCAACTAGACATCATAACAACCATACCACAATGGCAAAGGTGCAAACCAAAAGGCAAAGAGTTAAAATGATTTATACAAGAGCATGTGGTTAGCAATTAAAACAGCTGGGATTTGGTTACAAAGACTGGGGTTCTTTGCTTTGTTAAAATGTAAAGTATCAAACAGAAATAAAGCTATTTGTTTAAAAAAAAGAATAACAAAATGGAAAGAATTCTGGGATTATTGATTTTTCAAGAAAGAGAGAAGTTACAACTAAATAACATTATTAATGAAAAAGTGACATAATTACCAATATGGAAGAGATTAAAAATGTAAGAGAATATTAGTAATTCCTCTATGCCAGTAACTTTTAAAAGTTAAAAAGAATATTGGTTAAAACTAATATATAAATGGCTTAAGAAGAAATAATATATAAAAATTCCTATAGCTTCTAAATAAATTTTAGAACAGTAGTTTGTACATTTATTAATCCCAAACTCCCAATCTATCCCTGCCATACTTTTCCCCACTTTGGTTACCATAAATCTGCACACACTACTATATTTAAAATAGAAAACTAACAAGGACCTACTGTATAGCACAGGGAACTCTGCTCAATATTCTCTAATAACCTAAATGGAGAAGACTTTGGAAAAGAATAGACATATGTATATGTATAACTGAATCACTTTGCTGTGCCCCTGAAACTAACACATTGTTAATCAACTATGCTCCAATATAAAATAACTTTTCAATTTAAAAATAAAAAATAAAATAGTAGTTAAATTTTGTGCACAGATAAATTCTTGACAGCTTCACATGCAATTTCCAGGAAATTTATAAAGAACGGGTCTTTTTAGAAATTATAAGAAGAAGAAGACCCTAACTCATGACCCACTCTAATTCTGATGCCCAAAGAAACAAAACAAACAAAAAAATACACGAAGCGTGAAATTTTATCGAACCATTTCATTTATAAATATAGATGCAAAATGTTCAGGCAAAAATATTTAAAACAAATTCTGAACAACCATTACAACAGCATTTAAACTAAATTAAATACATTAATAGAGAAAATCCATCTTCACCTCACAGTGGCAGAAAAAGCTTTTCATTATACTCAATATCTATTCATGATGAAAATCATGATATAACATAATAGGAGGAAAGTTTTTTAATCTGATAAAAGGTATCTACAAAGTGCACTTAATAAACATAATCCTAAATGGGGAAATAGTAAAGCAATTACTTTAAAATCAGAAAGATGAAAGGATGATCACCATTATCAAATCTATTCAACATGATACCAGAGGTTCGAGTGTATACAATAAGAAAAAGGGGGGGGGGGGAAGACCTAAAGATTTTAAAGGAAAAAGAATCACTGTTTCAGATTAGATTTATGTGTATATAAAACAAAAATGATCTTGAGAAGAATCTTTAGCTATGAGATGAATTTAGCAAAGTGAGTGATTGAAAAATCTATTTAATATAAAGTCAGTTGTATGTCTGTGTACCAAATAATTAGAAAAAACATCTTTAAAGAACATTTAAAATAACAACATAGCAGATAAATCTAACAAAATATGTGAAAGATCTATACTGAGAAAATTATAGAAATTACCAAAAGCCATTAAAGAACTTTAAAAAGTGAACAGTAACTCATGAACAAGAAAAGACACACATAATAAGCTAAAGATACTAATTTTCCCAAATTGATCTATATGAGCAAAGAAATGCTGAGCAAAATACTAGCAGTATTTCCCCTCAAACTTGGAAGACTAAAGAACTAAGAACAGCCAAGGCATTTCTGAAGAAGAATTGGGAGACAGGACCCAACTTAAAAGATAGTATCTTTTATACATTTATTATTAAGCCACAGAAATTATAATAGTTTAGTATTGGTACTGGGATCAGTCAATTGACCAACATGTTAGGATAGAGAACCCAGAAACAGATCCACATGTATCTATGGAAATTTGCTGTGGAGATGAGGAAGCATCATAAATCATTAGGAAACGTACTGTTCAATAAATAGAAGATAAATGGTTGGTTATCAATAACTCTTAAAAAATGAAATTAAAATCCCTCAAATAAAATCCAAATAAAATCTTTCAAAAAATAAAGTACAGTAAAGCACATTTACAGACACACACATACAAAATACCCAATGGAAAATGTTAAAGGACGTTTTCAGGCTACTGGAAAGAATTATCACATGGAAATGTGAAACTAACAGATCTTTATTAGCATGGAGAAAATTGTAGATATAGAATAAATTTTAAATGTTTGTCACTTTCAAAATATATCTGAATGTGTAAAACACAATTACTAGCCATAAACTGTGTTTTTAAAACATAAGTAAAGGGATCAGGTTCAAGATAGTGGAGTAAAACGATGTGCACTCATCTCCTGTGAGAGCACCAAAATTGCAACGATTGACAAGAGGATGCTGGAAACCACCAAAAAAAGATACCCCATGTCCAAAAACAAAGAAGAAGCTGCAGAGAGATGGTAGGAGGGGCACAATCACGATAAAATCAAATCCCATACCCGGCGGGTGGGTGATCAACAGACTGGAGGACAATAATACCAAAGAAGTTCTCGCATTATTGTGAAGGTTCTGAATCCCACACCATGCTGCTCAGTCTGGTGATATGACAAAGGGACTGGGAATCCCCAGGGAATCTGGCCTGGAGGGCCAGCAAGATTTGATTATAGGCCTTTCAGAGGACTGAGGGAAACAGAGACTGCAGTTTTGGAGAGCACAAACAAAATTTTGCATGCAAAAAGACCCAGAGGAGAGGAAACCCCACAGAAGACTGAACCAAAACTACCTGCTAGTGTTGCAGGGCCTCCAGTGGAGGTGTGGGCTAGCAGGGAGTCCCCACTGGGACAGGGGCACTGGAAGGTCCCCCTCGGCATAAACCCTCTTGGCGTTCACCATTAACCCTACCACAAAGCCCACAGACCTCAGGGCTGGGTCTCCTCAGGCCAGACAACTGCCATGAAGGGAGTGCAAACCCACCCATCAGCAGATAATTGGATTGAAAGTGAAAGTGAAAGTGAAGTCACTCAGCATGTCCGCCTCTTTGCGACACCCTGGACTGTAGCCTAACGAGACTCTTCCATCCATGGGATTTTCCAGGCCAGAATACTGGAGTGGTTTGCCGCTTCCTTCTCCAGGAGATCTTCCTGACCCAGGGATTGAACCCTGGTCTCCCGCAGTGTAGGCAGACACTTTACTGTCTGCGCCACCAGGAAAGGATAATTGGATTAAAGCTTTACTAAACAAGGCCCTGCCCACCCAGTTTTTCCTATGCCAGTCCCTCCCATCAGGACGCTTACACAAGCCTCTTAGCCGCATCCATCAGAAGAAGCAAGAAGAAGCAAAAGCTTATAACTGCTAAAACAAAAACTATATTACAGAAAGTTAATCACGATGAAAAAGCAGAAAGTTATGTCCCAGATAAAGTGAAAGTTGCTCAGTAGTTGTCCGACTCTTTGCGACCCCTTGGACTATACAGTCCATGGAATTCTCCAGGCCAGAATACTGGAGTAGGTAGCCTTTCACTTCTTCAGGGGATCTTCCCAACCCAGGGTTGGGAAGATCCAGGTCTCCGGCATTGCAGGCAGATTCTTTACCAGCTGAGCCACAAGGGAAGGCAGATGAAGGGACAAGGTAAAATCCCAGAAAAACAACTAAATAAAGTGGAGATAGGCAACCTTCCACAAAAAGAATTCAGACAGAATTCATTCAGAATAATGACAGCAAAGAAGATCCAGGATCTTGGGAAAAGAATGGAGGCAAAGGTTGAGAAGATACAAGAAATGATTACCAAAGACCTAGATGAACTAAAGAACAAACAAAAAGAGATGAGTAATACACTAGAAGGGATCAATAGCAGAAGAACGGATAAATGACTGGGAGGACAGAATGGTGGAAATCACTGGCACAGAACAGAATATAGAAAAAGAATGAAAAGAAATGAAGTCAGCCTAAGAGAAATCTGGGACAATATTAAATGCACCAACACTTGCATTATAGAGGTCCCAAGGAGAAGAGAGAGAGGAAAGACCTGAGAAAATATTTGAAGGGATAATAGCTGAAAACTTCCCAAACATGGGAAAGGAAATAGGAAGCACATAGAGTCCGAGGAAGGATAAACCCAAGGAGGAACACACCGAGACACATAGCAATCAAACTGACAAAAATTACTTAAAGGCACAGATAAAATATTAAAAACAACAAGGGAAAAATGACAAATAACATACAGGGGAACTCCCATCAGACTATCAGCTGATTTCTCAATAGAAACTCTACAAGCCAGAAGGGAATGGCATGGTATATTTAAAGTGATGAAAGGGAAGAACCTACAGATAAGAATACTCTACCCAGCAAGACTCTCCTTCAGATTTGATGGAGAAATCAAAAGCTTTCCAGACAAGCAAAAGTTAAGAGAATTCAGCACCACCTAACCAGCTTTACAACAAATGCCAAAGGAACCTCTCTAGACAGGAAACACAAGAGAAGGAAAAGACCTACAGAAAATAAACCCCAAACAATTCAGAAAACAGTAATAGGATAGCATGCATATCATTACCTTAAATGTAAATGGATTAAATGCACCACCCAAAAGACATAGACTGGCTGGGTGGATGAAAACATGAGAATGTATGCACTACTTACCATATCACTCTGCTTGATCTCCCCAAATTGTATGCAATTATTTTATATTGTTAAGTTAGTCATGTTCCCATTAATGCTTGTGATTGTAATTATCTTTTTCTGGGGGAAGGTCTGGCTATTGATTGTGAAAACTGATGAAAATCTTTTACTGTTGTGATTCTGTAACTATTACTCAATACCATCGTATCATGATTGGTCAACAGAAAAATAATAGGACTCTATATCACCAAAATTAGAATCTAATAGAAAAACCTGTAATCACATTTTAAAATTTGGATGCATATCAGAATTATCTTGAAATTTTTTAAAAAATACAAAGACTCAGATATTGCTTATTTTCTCCAGAGCTCAAGATAAGTATATAATGAGCTGCTGCTGCTACTAAGTTGCTTCAGTCGTGTCCAACTCTGCGTGACCCCAAAGACGGCAGCCCACCAGGCTCCCCCGTCCCCCAGGCAAGAACACTGGAGTGGGTTGCCATCTCCTTCTCCAATGCATGAAAGTGAAAAGTGAAAGTGAAGTTGCTCAGCCGTGTCCAACTCTTAGCCTACTAGGCTCCTCCATCCACGGGATTTTCCAGGCAAGAGTACTGGAGTTGGGTGCCATTGCCTTCTCCGATATAATGAGCAGTGCCATCTATGGGGTCACACAGAGTCGGACACGACTTCAGTGACTTTGCAGCAGCAGCAGCATGTTTAAAAACAACTGGACTATATGATGATCTTTTACTTTTATCTAGTTTGTTTCACTTTTCCTATTTTATATTCAGTGCTCCCATTTCATTCAGTTTATGTTCTCCAATTTCTCCATCTCTTTTTTCCTTTGATGTTCTTTCTCAAACCTTTATCAGGTGTAGTAGAAAAGCTTTCATATACATATATATAAATATGTATAATATATATATTTAGAAAACTTATGAATTTTTACCTAACTAAAAAAAAATTTGACATTTTGATTCCACTTGTTTGACTTAGTATGAATAGTAGAATACTAGATTTCTAATTAAAAAATAGATATACAACAAGCAACAAATGCATAGTTCCCTATGTATAGCATAGGGAACTATAGTCAATACCTTGTCAATACCTGTGATAGAAAATAATTTCAAAAATAATATATGTGTATTTGTATAACTGAATCACATTGCTGTGAACCTGAAACACTGTAACTCAACAATACTTCAAAAAATAAATATATTAAAAAACATATGTAAAAATGAAAGTAATGACAATAATAACTAAGTATAGGTAGGATAGTGGAAATTGAAAGTATACTATTGTGAGGTTCTTTCACTATATGTGAACAGGTATAATATTATTTGAAGGTAGATGATAATAAATTAAAGATATATATGATACACCCTAGCACAAGCACTAAAAAATAACTCAAAATTAAAAACATAAATCTAAGAAAGCTAGAACTAAGATTGCCAGGAGGAATATCAACAATCCCAAATATACAGATGATACCACTCTAATGGCAGAAAGTGGAGAGGATCTAAAGAGCCTCTTCATAAGAGTGAAAGAGGAGAGTGAAAAAAAACTGTCCTAAAATTCAACATTCAAAAAACAAAGATCATGGCATCTGGTCCCATCACTTCATGGCAAAGGGAAAGGGGGAAAAGTGGAAACAGTTGACAGATTTTATTTTCTTGGGCTCCAAAATCACTGTAGATGGTGACTGCAGCCATGAAATTAAAAGACCCTTACTCCTTGGAAGGAAAGCTATGACAAACCTAGACAGTATATTAAAAAGCAGAGACATCACTTTGCCAACAAAGGTCCATATAGTCAAAGATAACGGTTTTTCCAACAGTCATGTATGGATGTGAGAGTTGGACCATAAAGAAGGCTGAGCACTGAAGAAATGATGCTTTTGAACTGTGGTGCTGAAGAAGACTCTTGAAAGTCCTTTGGAGAGCAAGAAGATCAATCAAACCCATCACTCCTGAAGAAAATCAACCCTGAATATTCATTGGTAGGACTGATGCTGAAGCTGAAGCTCCAATACTTTGGCCACCTAATGCAAACAGACAACTCACTGGAAAACACTCTGATGCTGGGAAAGACTGAGGGCACAAAGAAGGGGGGTTAAAGACAATGAGATGGTTGAATGGCATCACCAACTCAATGGACACGAGTTTGAGCAAACTCTAGGAAATGGCGAAGGACAGGGAAGCCTGGTGTGCTGCAGTCCATGGGGTCTCAAAGAGTCGGACACATCTGAGTGACTGAACAACAACAATACATAAGAAACAAAAGACATTGGCCATAAAATAAAATTGATAAATTAGATTCCACTAAACATTAAAATATTGGTTAAAACTATTTAAACACTTAAAATCTTTAAAGACAGCATTAAGGAAATAAAAAGGCAAACCATGAGCTGGGAGAAAATGTTAATAATACATATATTCAACAACTAATTGATATCTAAAATATTTTTTTAAAAGCATGCAACTCAATAAAAGGAGAAAAAGCAATCCAATGTTTTAAATGGAAAAAATATTTGAATAAATATTTCAGAAAAGAACATAATAAAAACTTCAAATAAGCATACAAAATGGTGCTCAATATCATTCATTGGTCATTATAGAAGAGAAATTTGAAAACACAAAGAGATATCACTTTGCAACCACTAGAATGACAAAACTGTAATAGACATACCAATGTTAGTTAGCAAGAATGTTGAGCAACTAGAACTTTCATACTATGCTGGTGGTATTGCAAAAGGGTACAGCCAATTTGGACAACAATTTGTCAATTTCTTGTAAAACTAGACACACACTAGCAATGTCCCTAGATGTTGACTCAAGAGAAATGAAAGCATAAGTCCACATAAGGAATTGTATATGAATGCACTTAGTAGCTTTATTCATGATCCAAGAATATAAATGTCCATAAAATTGTATTCATATAATGGAATACAATTCATCGATAAACAGAAACTACTCTTATACCAAAAAAAAAAAAAAAAAACCACCTCAAAACATTAGGCTAAGTGGGGAAAAAAAGTATTGTAAAAAATGACTATATATATTTTACTTATATTTTCCAGAAAAGATAACACTTGGGCTTCCCAGGTAGCTCTAGTGACAAAAAATATACCTGCCAATTCAGGAGATGCAAGAGATGAGGGTTCAATCCTTGGGTCAGGAAGATCCCCTGGAGTAAGAAATGACACCCCATTCTAGTATTCTTGTCTAGAAAATTTCATGAACAGAGCAGTTTGGTGGGCTACAGTCCATGGGGCCACAAAGATTGGACATGACTGAGCAACTGAACACACACAGACAAAATCTATAGTGAAAGATATCAGATCATCACTTGTGTACAATAGAGGGGGGAACTGAACTCCAAGGGACATGAGAGAATCTGGGGGGTCATGGAAACATTCTATCCCTTAAATAGATTGGTGATTACCTAAACAAATTTAACACGACACATTAACTCATTTAACATTAAGTACACAGAACAAAGTTTATTAACATAAAGTTAAATTTAAATTTTAGTCTCAGGAGAATATTTACAACATGCTACCCTTATTTAAAAGTTCAAAACTATTTAAACTAAACTCCTTAAAAAATAAATAAATAAATAAATAAAATAAAAATAAATAAACTAAACTGCTTCAAACAGGAAGACAATGGCACATAAACAAATATGTGATTGTTGTTGTTCAATTGCTCCGTTGTGTTCAACTCTTTTCGACCCCATGGACTGCAGCACACCAGGCTTCACTGTCCTTCGCCATCTCCCAGAGTTTGCTCAAACTCATGTTCATTGAGTCGGTGATGCTATCCAACCATCTCATCCTCTGTCATCCTCTTCTCCTGCCCTCAACCTTTCCCAGCATCAGGGTCTTTTCCAATGAGTCAGTTCTTCACATCAGGTGACCAAAGTATTGGAGCTTCAGCTTCAGAATCAGTCCTTCAAATGAATATTCAGGGTTGATTTTCTTTAGGATTGACTGGTTTGATCTCCTTGCAGTCCAAGGCACTCTCAAGAGTCTTCCTCAAGACCACAGTTTGAAAGCATCAGTTCTTTGGTGCTCAGTCTTCTTTATGGTCCAACTCTCACATCCATACATGACTGTTGGAAAAACAGACCTTTGTCAGCAAGTAATGTCCCTGCTTTTTAATATGCTGTCTAGGTTTGCCATAGCTTTTCTTGCAAGGAGAAAGTGTCTTTTAATTTCATGGCTGCAGTCACCATCCGCAGTGATTTTGGAGCCCAAGAAAATAAAGTCTGCCACTGTTTCCATTGTTTCCCCATCTATATGCCATGAAGTGATGGGACCAGATGCCATGATCTTTATTTTTTGAATGTTGAGTTTTAAGCCAACTTTTTCACTGTCCTCTTTCACCTTCATCAAGAGGCTCTTTAGTTCCTCTTTGCTTTCTGCCAGAAAAGTGGTGCCATCTGCATATCTGAGGTTATTGATATTTCTCCTGGCAACCTTGATCCCAACTTGCACTTCATCCAGCCGGGCATTCTGCATGTAAGTTAAATAAGCAGGGTGACAATATACATCCTCGATGTACTCCTTTCCCAATGTGGAACCAGTCCATTATTCCATGTTCGGTTCTAACTGTTACTTCTTGACCTGCAAACAGGTTTCTCAGGAGGTAGGTATGGTGATCTGGTATTCCGGTCTCTTTAAGAATTTTCCACAGTTTGTTGTGATCCACACAGTGGAACTTCCCATGATAAAATAACTAAACAATCTATTAAAATGTATAAAATAACTGTTTTCAGGCCTTTCTATATCAACCAGTACAAGACTACATTTGAGATCATGAAAAAAACATGAGAGGAACCCAACAGTCACACTAGATCGTCTTGCCTAAAGACATTTTTCAATCCATTTTACATGGATATCAAACAAAATCACGGATTAGCAGTCTCAGTAAGTGGAGGAAACAGCTTGTGGTAACAAGGTGAGATAAATTTGTGAAGCATGTTAAGAGAGAGGAACAGCTACACTGAAAAAGGACAAAATATCTGTGTAAGAATTGCATGCATGTTCTTGGATGACTCCTAGGATATGTATTCAGCTTGCACAGAATCTACAAGGATGTGATGGACTTGCTAGGAGCATAGAGAAATAAGAAGGTATTTCAGCATCGCAGAATGCTGGATTTACGTTATACTTTAAGCTCAGCTAACAATAAATATCTTGATGAATATCAATCACTATCAGTTGAGACCCCAAAAAGCTGTATCCTCAGTGTAAGAATTCTATTTTAAGAGTGAGAGAAGCAGCTATTCTTACACTACTATAAAACAGACAACTAATGAGAATCTAATTGCAGGACAGAGAGCTCTACTCCAGGCTCTGTGGTGACAAAGAAGGGATATATGTATATGTGTACCTGATTCACTTTGCTTTACAGCAGAAACTAACACAACATTGTAAAGCAACTAAGTTCCAATAAAAGCCAAAAAAAAAAAAGAAAAAGAGTGAAGGAAAGACTCATCAAAGAAAGATAACATAGAAAGTGAAAGTGAAGTTGCTCAATCGTGTCCGACTCTTAGCGACCCCATAGACGGCAGCCCACCAGGCTTCTCTGTCCCTGGGATTCTCCAGGCAAGAACACTGGAGCGGGTTGCCATTTCCTTCTCCAATGCATGAAAGTGAAAAGCGAAAGTGAAGTCACTCAGTAGTGTCCAACTGTTAGCGACCCCATGGACTGCAGCCTACCAGGCTCCTTCGTCTATGGGATTTTCCAGGCAAGAGTACTGGAGTGGGGTGCCATTGCCTTCTCCGAAAGATAACATAAGTCAAACCCTTAAACATATCTCCCACAATGTAAGTGGAGATAGTCCTTAAAAACCACAACTTATCAAAACTGACTCAAGAAATGACACAGAACCTAAATACTCATACTATTGCATGTATACATATGATCAACATTAGTTTGCTTCACTAGTGGAATCTCCCAAATATTTAAGAATGAAGTTACACCCATACTATAAACTGTTTCAGAAATAAAAACAAGGGAAAACTTTCTATCTCATTTTAAGAACCTCAGCCCTCAAAAATCTTGATACTGAAACCTAACAAGGACGTTACCACATAGGATAATTACAACATAAAGAACATAAAGAAATTATCACAAAATATTAGTAAATTGAATGCTATGACCATAACAAGGATAAGGAATTATGACCTAGCGGGGCTTATTTGAACAATGAAAAGTTGCTTAACTTTCAAAAATCAATGAATGTGAAAGCTTTTGAATGAGATAGTGTCGACTCTGTTCTTCCTGCTCCTCGCTAAGTACAACTAGGCATGAGTGCTAAGTCGCTTAAGTCGTGTCTGACCCTTTGCAACCTTAAGGATCATAACCCACCAGGCTCCATGGGATTCTCCAGGCAAGAATACTGGAGTGGGTTCCCATGCCCTCCTCCAGGGAATCTTCCTAATCCAGGGATCAAACATGTGTCTCTTAGGTCTCCTACATCAGTAGGCAGGTTCATTACTACTGGTGCCACCTGGGGAGCCCTGGTACAACTACACTTCCTAGAAATAATGACATAGGCCACCAAAAGATAAATTTAAAGGGGGAAACTAGCTAAAGAACTGGAGAAACAACAGAGACATAACACCCTATGGTCCTCAACCAAGAAAAGAAAGTGAAGCCTAGAACTGGGACCGACGATCCAGCAACAGAAGGTGGTCCACCTAGGCTCATTCTTCACCCAGCCAGCCCAGGAGCATTGGTAAGGGAGACCCATCAAGAACCCACCTGGCAACAAAGGACCCATTCTGGAAACTACCCCGCTTCCATACCAGCCTGAGCCTCTCCTGGCCCACCAAAGTTTACCAGGCAGCTGGGCAGCACAGGGCAATACTAGCCTATAGCAGGCTATATACTCACACAGCCGAGGCATTCCTTCCGTCACTGTGGGTGCAACTCTGCTCCCTTACAAAGAGACACTGCGGCAGGTAGGCAGGACCAACAAGGGAGATTCCACCACAGCAAGTGTTCAGTCCATGAAACCTCTTTTTCCCCAGAGGCCTGAGAGTGCCCTCCATCACTAAGAGCCACGGGTGGCCTTAGCAGGTGTATTCTGCCACAGCCTGGGCTGCACCAGGGAAGGGCTCTCCATTCCCCAGAAGTGTGGTCTGGCCTCAGGTGCCCAGCCTGGGAAGTGCTCCTCATCTTCACAGGCCAGAGATTCTTTTCCTCAGAAAGAAGTACCAGGTGGGGTCCATCCTGGAGAAACCCCTTCACCTTCCCCAGGAAGCATGAAGAGGGAGCAGGAGGAGCGCAATGGCACCAGGGAAACCAAGCAGCTCAAATCAGCAGCACACAGTAGCCCCAACTCCCAGGCAGAGCAGTGGTAAAGAATCTGCCTGCCAATGCAGGAGATGCAAGAAATATGGGTTTGATCCCTGGGTCAGGAAGATGGAATAGGTAATGGCAACCCACACTCCAGTGTTCTTGCCTGGAGAACTCCTTGGACAGAGGAGCCTGGCGGGCTATAGTCCATGGGGTCACAAAGAGCCAGACATGAGTGATCACACACACACAGCTTAAAATTAAGTAGTCACTGTAAGCACAGCAGACAAAAATAGGCCAGACATGTATGCTTAAACTAAATAGGATAAATCCCTACTAAAATAAAAGACTTAAATAGAACACAGTCCCCTAAGATAATTACCATAATGTAATAAAAAAAGTACTTATCACATCAAGGACCAGGAAAATCATAACTCAGATTTAAAGGAAGACAATCAACTGATGCTAAGACCAAGACAATCAGATGCTAGAATTATCTGATGAAAATTTTAAATTTCATTATACAAATGCTTCAACAAGAAATTACAAAATCTCTTAAAATGAGTGAAAAATTAGAAAATCTCAGCAAAGGAAAAAAAATTATAAAATAGATCTAAATGAAGCATCAGAAATAAGAACAACAGAAAGAGCAAAAATATGAGTAAATACAATAGACTGATTTCCACATAAGTTTTTATATGTCATATTTGATGATTGAAACAGAAAATATAATACTGACACTCAAGACAAATACATTTAGAAGTGAAGAAAATAAAGAAACTCAAATGAAAGCAAGATTTCCATATGGCACTCAAAGTGGTAAAATGTTGACCAGTAGACTGATGTCACATATATATATACTGTAATACCCAGAGCAAACACACACACACACATATGCGAACTGAGGAAATCTGAAAGTAAATTAGATTCATGTACTATGTCAATGTCTACTATTGAAAGAAACATAAAAGGTATATTTGATCTCAGGATCTCTCTGCATTATTTATTACAACTGGATGTGAATCTACATTAATCCCAAAAGAAAAATTTAACTTAGAAAAAGAATATTATGAAAAGGAGAAATTAGGAAGTATCAATCTTTCCAAATACTGGAGCATATTATAAAATAAAAATATTCAAACATGAAGGTCTAGTACTGATGTAAAAAAGGGAATAACAAGCTACCATTAAAAGGAAAACATAAATCAATGGAATTTACTGCATTAAAAGGAAAAAGTAAAAATATAATTATCTCAATAGATGTAAAAGAGACTTTTACTAAATGTAAAAATGCTTTTGACTAACACCCCCTTTCACAAAGCTGTTAGGAAGTTAGAATTCAAGGGGATTTTCTCAACTTGAAAAATGAACACAAAAATATGTGGTAAGCAAAATATAAAATGGTGCATTATAAAAGGTTATCCTCTGAGATTAAGAACCAGATAAGTATACCCACTATCATTACATCTATTCCACTTGAATTAATGACCCTAAGTAGTGCAACAAGTAAAAGAAAAAGGAATAAAATACATAAAAATTTAAGAAGAAAAAAAAGACTATCATTTTTCATAGATGATGTGATTGTGTTTGTAGAAAAATCTTAAAGAATCTTCGGGTAAACTATTAGAATAAATCAATGACTAGAGTTCACTAGAGACAAGTTTCATATACAAATCAACTATATTTCTATATATGCACAATAACAAGTAGAAAAATAAATCTAAGTATATTTCCTTTGTAGCTCAGTTGGTAAAGATTCTGGATGCAGTGCAGGAGACCTGGGTTCGATCCCTGGGTTGGGAAGATCCCAATCCAGTATTGGAAACCCACTCCAGTATCCTTGCCTGGAAAATCTCATGGACAGAGAGGAGCCTGGTGGGCGGCAGTCCATGGGGTCGCAAAGAGTTGGGCACAACTGAGCGACTAACACTTACTTACTTAGACTTATATACCATATGTAAGATTATTGTAAATGTCAATATCTGAGGGCAAAAATCAAACAAAGGTCACTCAGTGACAGCTACAAAACTGTGTTGAGAGAAATTCGAGACCTAAATAAATTCAGGGGATACTATGTCCATGAGTTAGATTAGTCAATATTGGTAAGATGTTAATTCTCCCTAAGTTGATCTAGGGTCCACACAATTGCAATTGAAATGCTAAATTTATTTTAAAAAGTGAAAAGGGCCAAAAACAGCCAAATCTATCTTGAAAAAAAAGAAAGAGCTAGAGAACTTACACTACCAGAATTCAAGAGCTATTATAAAACTATGGTCACTACAATGGTGTAATATTGGTGCATATAGAGATAAATAGCTAAATGGAATGGAAAAGAAGGTCCAAAAACAGAGCTACAATATACAGTGACCAGACTTAGAAGAAAGGTAGTATGGCAAACCAGTAACAAAACAGTTTACTTTTTTTTTAATAAATGATATTGGGTTAATACGCTGTTTAGTTTGTTCACTTGTTTTTTATACACCTTGCCTCCAAACTCACACCACAAGCAAAGATCAATTCCAGATGTAATGCAGGTGTGAATATGAACTGTGGAACAAGAATACATCTAGAATAAAATATAGGATAATATCTTCATATCCTTAGATAAATATTTCTTCAATAACACACCACATGTAATAACCAAGCAGAAAAAAAGCTAAATTGGGTAAACTAAACTACATTAAAATTAAAAATTTCTGTTCATCAAGAGACATCATTAAGAGCATCAAAAAGGCAAACCATAGAGTAGGAGAGAACTCCAATGCATATATTTATAAATGACACATATTTAGTTCTCCTACACATCACTGAGAAAAGGCTGAAAACCAAGTCAAAAAATGCATGAAAGACTTAGACACCTCACAATGGAGATATCCAAATGATCAATAAGCATATGAAAAGGTGATCCACATTATTAATAATTATGGAAATAAAATTACTATACAGAGAAACCATTACCCACTCCCCAAGAGTGACAAATATGTAACAGAGTGCCAATCCATATTAGTTCACTGAGGGTTAGTGAAGCAGTGACTGGAACTCTTAGGAACCACTGATAGGAGTATAAACTGGTACCAGCACTTTAGAAAAGTTTAGCAGTATTTATTAATCATTCACATATCTATTGACCTAGTAATTCCACTCTGAGGTATATACACAACAAAAGACAGAAATATGTTCCCCCAAAAGATGCATCTAAGAGTGTTTATAGCAGAATCATTGCATTCTAAGTCACTTCAGTCATGTCCAACTACTTACAGCCCCATGGACAATAGCCCGCCAGACTCCTCCGTCCATGGAATTATCCAGTCAAGAATACTGGACTGGACTGCCATTTCCTTCTCCAGGGGATCTTACCAAACCAAGAATTGAATCTTCATCTCTCATATCTCCCGCATTAGCGTCACATGGGAAGCTCATAGCAGGGTTATTGAAAATAGACAAAATCTGGAAACAACTCAAGTGTACTCAATAATAGAATAAACAAAGTGTGAAATATTCACGAAAGGAATATGATACGTCAATATGCATTAATCATATCTTTTATTTTCTAATATTTCTTGTGCTTTGAGAGCTGGGCCCCTGCCACCCCTGGAGAGACAGTCCCTTCCAGGGCGAGCCAATTTCTATAACAGTAAATGACTGTCCTGTACTTGGGCTTTTATATGCAAATTAACCAATCCAGAGTCCACATCTCCCAATCACCTCCTCTGTGGACCTCTTACACTCCCAGCTACTATCCCCCTGCAACTAGGAGTAAGCCCCACACCCTGGAGCCTGCTGCAATTATTCAAGCTAGCCAATCCTAAGCCTGCTTACCTTGCTTTGCTGATCCCTTCCTACACAAACCACAATAAAGGTTCATGTTCACATGTCCCCTCCTCCTTCTGCCTCCTGACTGAGCCTAATGCTTCCCCATGTGTCCCTGAATGGTATGGTGTGCCCCTTCCTCTTGGGAATTGTAATAAACTATCTTTTCAATGGCAGGCATCTCCTGACCTGTTGGCATCACCATACATAAATAATAATAAAACCTACATTTCTAAAAACACAATAGAATGAATGAACTAAAATGATGTACAACAATAATAGTAAATCTCACAATGTGATGGTGAGCAAAAGAAGGCAGCTATAAAAGAGGTCAGTAAGTGTGTTGGGTTTCAGCAGTGTTTCCACTGATGAGTGTAATGGCCAGAAGGGGACACGGGGGAGCCCTCTGGGGGCACTGGTGATGTTCTGTTTCTTGTAGGTGTTGATTGCATGGATGTGTTCTAAAAATTCACTGTGATTTACTCATGATTTAGGCATCTTTCTGTATGAGTGTTACACTTCAGTTTACATGAGAAAAACCGCTAGGATTCAGTCAAAACTATATTCAAATAAAACAGACAACATTCCCAAACTGGAAAGAATATAAATAAATTATCTAACACCTCACATAATAAGTTTAAAAATTAACAACGAAAATGAATAGTAGGCAGGAGGGAGACAAGAAGGAAAAACAAACAAACTAATTAGAGTAACATAAAATGCAACAAAATTGATTAAACAAATTAGGACTAGTTCTTTGAAGCAATCAGTAAACAAATTCTGTCTAGTCTAATTAAAAAATAAAAGAAGCAGCACAAAAACACAACAGTATCAATGAAAAGAAATATATTTCAACAGGTAGATATTTTTAAATTATTTGCAAATACTATATCAAGCTTTAATGAAACATTTGAAAATGCCAGTGTTTTTTAAGATTTTCTATAAAGCAGGTTACTAAAAATGACTTAAGGAAATACAGAAAGCAGAAAAGAAATGTTTCAAGATACCAAAGCAATAGCTCCAACATCAACACCCAGTTCAGATCATTTTAATTTTTTTCCAACTTTCAAGAGCTCTGTCCACATAAGGGCAAAAGAATGAGCAATTTCTCATCTATGTCATGAAGGGAGTACATCCTAACACAGGTTAAATACAAGCAACTGAGAGAGAAATTCCTGGTCAAGGTCACATTCGCATCTAGGTGGAAAACTTCAAGCGCAGTAACAAAAAAGCAAAAGAACCACGATAAAAATTAGCAAGTCAAGGCCAACTGCTGGGAAAGCTCTTCTCATTTATAAGATGGAGACACACAGGAGAGAATACCCTCTTCTTCCCTGTGTAGCTGTTTTTCTGGGCATGGCAGCTGGAATTGCCACAGCCATCCCAAGACTATGAGGGAAGCTCAGACTCTGCCCTGTGGACAGCCAAGAGAAAGATGAAAAAGACCAGAGCCTTTGATCTCGGCATTGAATGTCTGAAGTGGCCAACCCTGGAGCTCCAGTCCTCTTTTCAGGTGAGACAATGTCTTCCTTATTGTTTAATCCACTCAAGGTGAGCATTGTCACTTTCAGACAGGTACATTCTAATAATATACAAAGATGAATTACATTTAGGCAGAGGAAAAAAAAGAGAGAGAAAAGAGTTTAAGAATGTTTTTTTAAAAAACCACTGAAGAAACATGTAAAATTTAGTAAAGCATAGGATAAATATGATGTCCTAGTGTGTGGGGAAAGAAAGGATTACTGAATAAGTGATAGAAGGAGCCAGTACTAAAAAATGTGAGATAGATCATAACATCATGATTTATCCCAAATCAATCCCATGTGGCAGACTCCATTGAAATAAAATTGAACCATAAAAATATTAGGAGAGAGTATGGGTTAATAGTATCTACTTTGCAAACTGGGTATAGCTTTCTTAAAAAATAAAAGCACATACATTTTTAAATGTCCATATGTGAAAACATTTTCTTAATTCAAAAGCAAACAATATATAGGAACAAAATAATTGACATAAATAATTGTCAATTCTCATATGAAAGAAAGGATATATGACTTAACAAGAAAATTTTCTTGATATTAAAAAAGCAAAGGACCTGAGGTATAATTTGTAAAATATTAAATGTATATGACCAATGATTACATTTTAAATGTACAGTCTCTTAAAATGCAAATTTAGTAACATTATTTTTTCATAATGTTACTAAATTAGCAAGCATGTTTTAATATATCATTCAATTTTTGAGTATAGGATATAACAGAGATTTCCATATATTACTGATGCTTGTGTAAATTATTAAATCTTTCTATAATCAATTTTAAAATATGTATCAAGAACATCAAGAACCTAAAATTATTATCCTTCGCTCAACTTCTACTTACTAAAAAAAATTAAAGAAATATAGCTGTAATAAAAGTACATGTATTTTGGATATTTGTCACAACACTATTCTACAATAATATGGTGAAAATGCCTAAAGATTCATCATATGGGAAGATAAAATTAATGATGGCTGCCTGTAAGTTGAGTAATGGGTTTCCATTAAAAATCATCGCTGTAAAGAATAAAGAAGTGAGAAAATACTCCCAAGACAGCATTAAGTGAAGAAGTCAGGATATAAAATTTATGTGCAATAAATAACCATTTGATAAATATACATATTACTATCTCTATCTCTATGTACAGGGTGATGGAAAAAAAGAAAAAATAATAATAATAAGGAAAATGCACCAGAAATGCTAACAGTATTTCTTGGTTCAGAGATTATAGCTGACTTTTATATTCCTCTTTTCATTTATCTGTATTTTCTAAACATTCTACCCTAAATGAGCATGCTAGTATCGATGCTATCTCCAAAATGAAGTGATGTCACTTAAAATGAAATATTTAATTGTATCTTTCCCTTTATTCAGGAGAAGCAGCAGTGCTTGTTTGGGTTCTCAGCTGCATCAAAGGTGGTTCTGCACAAGGGTTTGGAGCGGTTGACATTTTACTTGGGGAACACGCTGCAAGAATGCTAATCCATGAAGAGAGCGAAGTTTATTTCTCTTCTGTAACTCACTGTGCACAGTCGGAGTCTCTATCAGAACAGCTTAATAGACACTGAACAATCCTCAAGCTGCATCCTCCCAGCCCCACCGCCACCCACCACCCCTTCCCCGTTACTGAGCCCACTGCAAGGCTCCTGGTACTGGCTTCCGGAGCCACCTGGGCCCTAAGAGGCAGCTCCTACTTCATTACCAGAATGCTCCTGTCTGCCGGCTGCTGCCTTTTCCACCTGGCCTCGCTGCTTAGAACTCCTGAACCCTGAGACTGTGGGCCACTGTTACACAGCGCAGCAGACCTGGGCGAGAATGTTAATGATGTACTTCCAAGCCCAGGGAGGGCCGGGGTCCTATGGTGTGACAATCACTACATGATGAGCAATTATTACTTTGTGAATTATCAGCAGCCACAAGGCCCTCCCGGGGACATGACATCAAGAGAGGCATTCGATTCCTGCCCAAAGTCAGCTGTTATGAAGAATCAAAATTGACAGAGAAGACAGAAAAATGTCTTAAACTAGTAAAGGAAAATGAAGCCCTCCCATCCCTCTGGATAGTTGCTGGAACAGGGAGGCTAAGCCAAGGGCATTGGTGGAACTTCATGTCGGCAGCCTCTAGATCAATGGGAAGGGACTATGAGGCCCTAGTGCTGGCTGGGAGGAGGGGAGGTGGCCAGAAGTAGGAGGATGAAGTGGACGGTGGGCTCAGGGGAGAGGGGGAGTCACATAAGTATATTATCCTAAGGCCAGAAAGGATGGTCCAGGCCCTTTGTCGCATATCTTCCAACCCCCACCCCAGGAAATTTGCCTTCCAGCCCCAGCACAGTCACCTGCTTGCTGATACCACCTAACCGAGTTTTTCCCATCTCTGGGCCTAGTTTCTCAAGCAGACCTGCACAGCACACCATGGAGAGGCTGGGGACCAGAGAGATTATTAATGTGAAGCTGAACTCCAAACCACTGCGCGTCCACTTCCACAACTGTCTAATATATTCAGGTTGCAGTAAGATACTGCTGCAACAGATTTTCTAGGACTAGAGAGAAGCAGGAAAACCACTGAGCTAAAAATTCTTTCTTAGTCTCTTAGTTTTAATTCAATTCTACTCTATGGAAAGGAGTTAAAAAAAATAGCCCTTTTCTCTCTCTCATCACACCAGGGTGTCCTTTGTCCTGGAATGTCAATGCATAAAGCAAACCCACAGTCTTTCCAGATGCTTTCCGCCCACTTCCCCACCCTCCTGCCCAAGGAGACAGGCTAACCTCCACTGAGCTAGTGAATTAGGTGGATGGTGCCCATGGGAAATGAGGTTCAAAGGGCCTTCAGGCAGCTGGCAATTTTCCCAGAGTTTTCACTGTACCAGGGACCCATGTTAGTGGAACGGAATAATTCCCCCACAACAGAATCTTCAGGACAGAGAAGGGCAGATATCCTCAGCAATCACATCATGAACAAAATGTTTCTGCTAAGCGGTAGCTCGTGTTACACTCCAAGCAAGCCATGCTTCTGGAGAAGACAACAACCATGTTTTCCTTCTTCCATTCGTCACATCAAAACGGTCCTGAAAACAAAATCTCATCAGAGGTAAAGCCCCCAGCTCCCTCTCAGCTCTTGGTCTTTATAAGAAGTGAACATCTCTCCCCAGACATGGAAGGGAAGCTGGGCACTGCTCACCACGCAGAGCCCTGTCTCTGGCCTCAGGCTTTGGTACACGGGTGTAGAGAGGAGCTGCGATACAGGGTACTTCCTTCCAGGCAGAAAGCCAGGCCTCTCTGTGCCTCTCTGCTCTTGTGGGATCTGGGATAGAATACTCAGAGAAGGTCTAAAGCTCCAGTCACCCGAAGCTGATGTAGAGTTCTCACGGCCAAGTGCTGCATCAGGGTCATTACATGGACTGACCCCTCTATTCAACCAGGAGGTTCCTATTGTCTGCACCTTTCATCTGAGAAAATGAAAGTTCAAAAAAAAGGAAGTGGCTGCAAAGCTCAGGAGAAGCAGAGCCACGAGTGTCACACAGGCCCCCAAGTCAGGGAGACAACACATGTGTGATGCGTCTTTGTCCACAGTGGGTGTTCAGTGGTTCCTCCTAGGCTCCTTCTTGTCCTGGGCTTTAAACAGCTTTCCCAGTCCCCACCTTTGAAAACTTCCCTACAGGCGGTCTTCACCAATCCCATCCCAGCTCCCGTCATGCGCTGAGGACATTTGCATGGACAACCCCAGGGGAACTTCCTTTGGAGATTTCCATCTGAACAAAGAAAGCTAACTAGATATTTGTAAGGCCCCATTAGGAACAAGCATCGACCCTCAGGACAAATGTCAAGCCAAGTCCTGTGGGAGCTGGATGTGACTTTCCAACAAAGCCAGCCCTGGAGAGGTTGCCTGGTAATCACCCATGCCAGACAGCTCCAAGCAGAACACAAAGATAATTAATGTTTTGTCTGCAGTTACACAGCGAGCGGGTGACATAGACCTTTGATTTTGCCATACTGCACTCCTTCAACAAGAACGCACTTCCTGGATGAGATAATTTAATTAGTATTTGTCCAGCACCCTGCCGTGAAAGGCGATCACCCACTCCTTCCATCTTCTGAAGGGGCTAAGTAAGATACAGTCTCTTGATGCCACTTAATCTAAAATGTCTGGGTGACTCACCCTTCCCGAGAGTTCCCTGCAGGGTATTTACTTTAAGAAAACATCCATTTGCTCCTTAATTTAAACAGTTCCTCGTGATTTAAATCTTAAAGAAACTACTTGGTTTGTGTGTGTGTGCGTGTTTACTGTTGTTGTTTTTCAATATAAATAGATAGATGGATATATGATATATTCATATATTAAGATATATAATATCTTTTCAGGGAACCCCGACCCTTCTCCACCATGAGCGCATCCTGTGATCAGTCTTCTATCCACTCTTACTGGCCACAGAGAGATACAAGTGAGGGCACCTCCTCCGAGATCAGGATTACTGATCTCTGCACTGCCTTTGCATGCCTCTGAACCCTTACCCTTACTCATCTACTGCCCACCCTAAACTTTATTTTCAGGTTGCCTCAATTTCCCAGCCCTGTCCCTCCCAGCCCCATCTTCCACCAGGAACCACAGCCCAGCCTTGCCTTTAAATGCTATCCTAGACATGTGCCACTCGTCCCAATGCTTCCTCCCTGCTTCCTCCTGAAACCTCCCAGACCTTGCTTTAAGGCACCCTGTGCCTAAATTAACAAACATTTGCTATGGTAAATCCCATTCCCTGCTTTCCAGATAACTTCTCCTTAACAGAGATAAGCTGCCAGGCAGACAGATAACAACGGGGATATGCAGTTATTAAGGGTAGATTTTAAAATGACAAAAGGATACATTTAAAAATAAAGCCCACTTGAAAATCAGCTTCCCTTCCAACTCAATCACATTCAGACCTCCTGCTCCGCAGCTCCTCATACCGAGAGATTCCAGCTCCCATTGGCTTCAGGGTATTGGCGGAGCGTTGCCATGGCAACATGAAAGGCCCAGACACCTGAAATGGGAAGTGGAAGACACAGTATCTCTCCCTCTCTCAGACACCTGGAGTGGCCAGCATGACCCCAGTCAGCTGCCTAAGTCGAGGAGAGAGCCCTACTGCTAACATTCCGACCCACTGGTGGGATCTTGGGTTACAGCTGATCTAAAAGGAAAAGGATGCATGCTAAGCCTCTTTCGCCGCGCCTGACTCTTAGCGGAGCCATAGATTGTAGCCCACCAAGCTCCTCTGTCCTTGGGATTCTCCAAGCAAGAATACTGGAATAGGTTACTGTGCCCTCCTCCAGGGGATCTTCCCAACCCAGGGACTGAACCTGCGTCTCTTACATATCCATCTGCATTAGGAAGATGGGTTCTTTACCACTAGCACCATCTGGGAAGCCCCTCCAAAAGGGGATGGGGGCCAGCAAAGAAGCCAGCAGGCAGGGCCTGGTTATCTAGGAGCTCAGAGGGACACTTGGGGGAAGGCAAGTACCATGGCAAAAATGAATGGTCACCAAGGCAGGTTACTTCTTTCATACCAGAGTGATGAAAGGGCTCCCTGGTCCTGGGTTCCCCTTGCCAGGTAGGAGTCCCAGCACAAGCCATTTTCTATTCTGGCTATCTATGAATATCCAGACCAACACTGACCATCCATCCCCAGGCTCCCACCCACCAAGTCTCATGGCTTGGGGCAACCCTAACAGACATCGCAGGTCATCTTTGACTGTGCAGGCCACACCCTGGCTTTCCAAGGCTTCACACCGCAGTCACCAACTCCATCTCTGATGCCACAAACAATCCTCTGAGCTCCCACATGTCATTGTCACCATTGCCTCACAATCACTTATTGAACTTCCTATTATTTAACCAACTCATGACTCTACTTTCTACAGAATAGGCTGTATGTATCTGCACATCACACATGGACACCCAGCCATCCCAGCTTCTCCCTAGCAAGCCAGTCCTCCTCCCCACATTCTAACTGATGAGGATTCCCATCATGCCTTCTAGTTCTCACATTGTCCATGACTTCACAGATGTGTCCTTCCATGCAGTCCTCAAGGAGCACAACTAGAGAATGCCTTCACCCAGATTCTCAGGATTCCAGCATCATGTGACCCCTTCCTACCCTTCTGATGCCCCCGGTCAGTGTTGGAGGCCAGGCTAGAGGGCTCTCTGTCAGAGGTTTATCCCACGTACTGAGAGTTCACCATGCCCTTCATCTCCAGGAGACTGTCATTAGTAGATATGTCTTCCTCTCAAATGTATAGAAATGTGTGTGTGTGTATGTGTGTGTGTGTGTGAATGACTGCAGGAGCCTCTGCCTGAGTCTATGCCAATCAGTTCATGCTTGAGTGCTTTCCTGATTATACTGAGCCCTGTGACCCCTTTACATCATGGATGCTCTCATCTCCGGCTCCACCAAGCCAGCAAGTGGTCCTCCTGTGCAGGCCATTTCTGGGAGAGCATCACTGGACAGCCAGCAACTGCCCTTCCCTGAACCCCCACCATTGGCTCCACACTGGCTCATAAGGACCTCATCTGAGGTCCCTTGCTGGATAACTGTTCCACCCCTACTCCCCACCCCAGTTTGCCACATTGACCTCTTGCTCCCAACCCCTGTTACAATCTTGACTTCACAGGCCTCCCCTTCAACTTTGGAAGTTCCAACTCTGGGTAAAGGCCACCTCGCCGGACCTCAGCCCTGAAAATGCAACCACCGTGTGGGGAAGGATGAGATGATGTATCACCGAAAGGAGTCCTCAGGTCTGCCACTCACCTCAGCACCAAGTCGAAACAAGCCAAAGCCCACCATGAGCTCTGCGGCTCACCTATCTCACTTCCGTCTCCAGTGGGGGCCAACAGTGCCTGCTTCTCATCCTCCATGGGGCTCATTTTCCATTCTTGGCTTTGCCTCCCTCTTGGCTTGGGAGACACTCTCTAGCCATAACCTCTGCCTCCTGCCTCAGTAACAGTCACACCTGTTCTCGCATTTGGGATGATTTCAGCCACTCCAGGAAAACGTATTGCCCCTTCTAGGCTCACCCAGGACCACAAGGTGGGTCTTTCAGGCCCAAGCAGTGGGACCCATCAGCACCAGGGGTCCCTGCTGCACTCAAAGACAGCATTAGTATCATTTTGGAGCCTCCTCCCCACCACGCCCCATAAACACCAGCATCAACAGCAGCAGCTGCAGAGAGAGACTGGATAGGGCACTTCTGTGCTGGTCACCATCAGCTCGGAACACAGGCCCAACACACAGCGGCAGGAGGAGAGGGAGATGGGCACGCTGAGGCTTACCTTCCGCATGTCTTTACCAAAGGTCTCACTGTAGGTCGTGCCAAGGATTTCAAACTGCACATAGGGATTCGAGCTGTCTTCCCGAAACTCCATCACGCCTGTGAGGCCAGTGATGTGCCCCTGCAGGAGAGAAGGAAAAACCATGGGAGAATAGTCAAATGTGGATGGAATCCCAAAGGCAAGAAAGAAAAAGGAAGTGGTTGCCAAGAGGGAGACAATCACGGTCTGGGCGGCAATGGACATGCTGCACTAAGGGAAGAGAGGCTAGCAGTCCTGGGGCCTCCAAGCAGGATCAACACTTCCTAGGCCATTGCTCACAAGCAAAGTTCCCCAGCTTTGCCCATCATTCATGCTGTTGATATGATTAGAGCATCTGCTCTGTGCCACACACGTGCCGGCCCTGAGATTACAGAAGGACAGCTTTCGTCCCCACCCTCCTGGAGTTTACAGTCTTCCACTGCAAACAGCTCCAGGGGCTCACCTTAGCCTGAGCCAAGGAAGGCCAAGGTCAGTAAGAGCCATCTCAGGCATGTGGCAGGAAGTAGCGGGATAGCGAGTGTGAACATTAAAACCAGCTCAAATCCTGGCTTTGCCACCTTGGGCAAGTCATCTCCCATCCTCCAGCTTCAGCCTGCAATTAACTAAGCCCACATCACAGAGCCTGCAGGGACCAAAGGAGAAAATGTGTACAAAGTGTGGTGTCTGGTACAGACCAGATGTGGGGGTGCACCAGCCCTCAAACTTTCTCTGGCAGTTCCATGAAGCTCTGGAGGAGCAGGGAGCAAAGGGGTTGAGGGAGCCTGGGCTGAGCCCTCTTCTTCCTTCAAGCCTGAGGTGAGGGGTTCTCATCCAGCCTTGAACTCCCACAGAATGTGAGCGGGGAGAGTCCCAGACAGTGAGCTGGCCCCAGAGGGGCCCCTGTTCAGACCTGGGCTCAGCAAATTCAAACCAGTATCAGACTACATTCACTGCTATCAAAACCAGGTGGAATTTATTGTGACTAAGACTCCTGGCACTATAGATTTCCCTAAATGTCCTTTTGAAGCCTCTCAAAGCCAATTCACTCAAACAAGTCGTGTGTGGATTACCCAGTTCACTTCAATCTAGTCTTCTGATGGATTTAATGTCACACCTAAGCCTATAAGACACACAGATATCCTACATGCTGAGGTGTGACACACAATCCCCCAAGTCACAGGCATGTTGATGCACACATAGGCGTGCACACACAGACACACGCACATGCACACAGACACACACACATGGTGTGGTTTTGCACAGGCACTGCCAACTGAGACAAACTCTCCTGGGGATAGTGGCAGCCTGCACAGTGGGTATCTGGCAGACATGAGAGAGCCAGGTTCCTCCACTATTTTTCTTACTTGTGATCTTGGACAAGTTACATAACCTCTCTGAAGTCCGATCACCTTATATAAAATGGAGATGATAACGGACTCAATGGACACGAATGTGAGCAAACTCCAGGAGACAGTGAAGGACAGGGAAGCCTAGTGTGCTGCAGCCCATGGGGTCACAAAGAGTCAGACAGGACTTAGTGACTGAAAAACAACAACAAATAATGCATATCCCTCAGATGCTGGGACAGAAAGCGTGGCCAGGGGAAAGGCCTGGGAGGGGCCTGGCTGGGTGACCACAGAAACAGCTCAGCTTCCCATAGTGGGCAGAGAGTAGGGGTGTGAGGAGGGGCCTGTCTTCTGCCTTGGCCAGGAGGTTGCCCCTTGCACACACCTTTTTGATTGTGTCCAGCATAGACCGCCCTCCGTTCCACGGCTTGGTGGACTTGCGGATACAGTTGAGGCTTGCCATACTGTGCCACTTCCGGTCCTCCAGCTTCCTGTGGAAGGCGTTGGCTAGCATCAGGACACTGTCATACAGGTAGAGGTTGGAGATCTGCAGAGACAAACATGCAATGCATTGGTGTATTTCCAGGTATGGGGAGGGCCAGAGTGACCCAGGATGCCAACACTGAGAAGTGAGGCCCGACAAGTAGGCCATGATCCTCTGGCTTCCAGGTGGTCATTCAAGCACCCAGCTGGAGTCTTCAGTAGAATCAGACCTGGTCTTGCTTCAGGAACTAAAGTGGGAGGTGGATCCATATATCAACGGAACCAGGGTGATCAGAACCATGACTGAGTCTTGGACACGGTTCTATGAAAGACTGGAGGGGCCAGGTATAACAAAGGATGGAAGGAAGGATGGGCAGTAAGCTCAGTCTAGGAGGATTAGGATAAAGGGTGGGGAGCACTGTAGGGAGGACACCGCGGTAGTAGAGGCATGAAGGTGCAAGGAAGCTGGGCCATGTGGGGCAGGTTCCACCAGCATTTTTGGCAAAGGACGAGATAGTAAAGATTTCACACTTTGTGGGCCTTATAGTCTTGAAACTGCTCAATCATGCTATTCTAGTAGGAAAGCAGCCTTAAATGATACCAGGCTAGCCAAAAAGTCCATTTGGGTTTTTCTATGCAATGATTCAGAAAAACTCGAATGAACTTTTTGGTCAAACTAATACATAAACAGAAGATGTGCCAATAAAACTTTATTTAGAAAATAAACAGTGAGCCACAGTTTGCTGACCCCTGAGTTGGACAGACTAAAGACAGTTCAATATGTTTGCATCAAAGGGACAGTAGGGAGGCAGGGATCAAGGATGGAGCCACGCAGAGCCTTGTGAGCCATGCTAAAGAGGAAAAACATAGGTGGATTCAGGATCTGTGCCTGAAATCAGATCTGTGCCTTAGAAAGGTCACTCCGGTCCCTGGACAGGCCTAGGGTGGGTGGTGGGCCTAAGTGACAGTGGCAGCTTCTGTGAGGGTCCAAGGTCAGGGAGCCTGCTCTGCAGTGATGTCACTGTCAGCCGGGGGATGCACTTGGAAGTTGCTGCTGTGAGCATCTGAGAACTACTCTGTAGCTTAGCTCTGCACAGTACAGCTGGATCTCAGAGGAGAAAAAGCCCATCTCAGAACTCTTGAGATCATGACAATGAGGGAGAATTCATAACAGTGAGCAGAGTGGCCCCACAGCAATAAGAGGCAGGGGTAGAACCGGTCTGGGAACCCTCCCGACTGTAAGACCCTGACGTGCATGAGCCTGGACTCCAGAGGTCACAGGTGCCCTTGGTGGGGAGGTCAGCCCTACTTTGTCATCACCCTACCCCAGCCCTCTCTGCTCCTCCAAGGGTTGACATGGAGCATGAAGGGAGGTGACAAAGTAACGCCCATCCCAGGTCAGATTAGTGACCCCTCAGGGTAACTATTGCACATACAACCATTAGCCAAAGTGGGTCAAGGGGATGGCTCTCTGCACACTTCACCAGCAAGGTGTCTGCTAAAAATATTCCAGGAAAACAAAATCACTGGATATAAATAGGAGAATATGTTGGCCTCACAGGACTCCTGGGAAGATCAAACGAGATCCTAGGGCTGTGGAAAGCATGCCTGCTGTCCCCCACCACTCCCCAGCATGTCCCTCACACTCCCAACACCTCTGAGCCTTGTTCTCAGCCTACAGTCCCCTTCTTCCCACATCTCAGGCAGGATACTCCCAAAGCAGAGGCCCAGACAGGAACCTGGGTGTGGGGAACTGTCCTCTGCAACTGAAATCAGATGTGGCCCAAGAAAGCTGGTCCAGGTCATCATATACACCTGCTCCATCATGCCTCTTCCCTCTTCCCCCATTTCACGCTAACCTCCCAGGGTCACCGCTGCCATGATATGTCTGAGCAGAGCTGACCCCTTCCTCCATGAATGTCCCTGTGCTTGACTCTTCCTGCACTGCCCTGTTCCACCTGCCTTCAACCCTCATCTTTGTAGTGGGCCCAGGGATGTTATGCCACAAAGGCCTGCATACCTGACACCTCTCCATCCTGTAGGTATAAGAAGTAGGTGAAAGACTTTCCTGGTGGTCCAGTGGTTAAGAATCTGCCTGCCAGTACAGGGAACACAGGTTCGACCCTTGGTCCAGGAAGATCCCATGCCTTGGAGCAGCTAAGCCTACACACCGAAATTACTGAAGCCCAAGTGCCTAGAGTGCAGGCTCCACAACCAGAGAAGCCACTGCAATGAGAAGCCCACGCGCCACAACGAAAAGCAGCCCCCACTTGAGGCAACTAGAGAAAGACAAAGCAAAGCAATGCAAAGCAAAGATCCAGTGCAGCCAAAATAAACAAGTAAATGAAGTAAAAGAAGAAGTAGATGGAGGATGGCATGAGTGTGCCTGTTATAACCAACTGCTGACTGAAATAAAACCTCAGGCTGTAGGGAAGCAGGCATGTCAGTGCCTGGTGATCTTTTTCAGGGACTTGCACTACACAGGTGCTTACTGGACAGCAGAGAAGGGTCACTGCCACCACCAAGAATTCACCCCCTGTCCTGCAGCGAACACCAGGACAGAGCACCATCTCCCAGCTCTTGATGCCCAGGAGCACAGCCTTGATGAGAACGATTAATCCACTCCCTGCTTTTGTCAGCCCCCATCTCTCAGGAGTCCCTACAACTGCAAAGTTATTCTGACATGTCTACTGCCCCTCTGAAATACAAACCAATAATGGAAATGTTCTAAGAGGATGTAAGCCACTTAGAGTTGCCTTGGTGTTATTTTTTTATTTGCTTTTTTTAAAAAGGATATCTCGAAGCTGAGAGTCCTTGATGATGTGAAGATTTCTCTTCTCAAGACATTTATGAACCTCCCAGCCACCCACTCACAGCCAACGCTATTCACCCAACTAGGACCCTTTGACCCACATCCCCACCTATACACGCACTCGCACACACACACGCACGCGCACACACACACACACACACACACACACACACACACACACACACACACACACACACACACACACAGGGCCACCCCTCCCCTTCAGTGGCCCAGGCTGGTACCCAGTGGAATTTCCTTCTTTCCCTCCAGCACTTCTAGTCACAATAAATTAGGGTATTTAATTACATAAGTGATTTATCCAATACAAATGTATGAATGCAGAAGGGCCTATCATGAAGAGGAAAAAAACAGGATGTGACTCAGAAAGGCCACAGGAAAAATAGGCTTGAGCAATGCTCTTTTCCAGGTTTATCTATTGATATTTCCACTATCTCTAGAACCCAGCACCAACCAAAGTACATGGTTGGTGCCTAAAGTATGTTTGTTGGATGGATGCATGTAGGTGGATGGGTATGTGGAGGTGGGTAGGGAGGATGGGTGGACAGATAGATGAATGGATGGATGGATCTCTACTAAGAAAGTACACATTGATCTTGGTTCACAAAAAGATAAAATGTAGAAAACAGAGGAAAACGATTTTTATGCATCCAACTTTGACTTGAGAGGAGACATGCTTTATTCAAACAAAAATTTGTTTCTCATTTATAGTTTGCTCAGAATGTCTTCTTGACCCTCACCTGGAGCTGTTTCCATCTTCTCCACTCACTCCTGCCCCTTCTACAAGGTGTGACCTCAATACTTCTCCCTGCTTTGGGCAGAAGCTAACACTCCAGTACTGATCTACAGCTCCATGGTCTTCTCACCAACCTCAGCATTCTAACTTAGGTGACCTGCTAGCTTCACTGGTGGGTATACAAGGGAGGGATGCTACCCTCACAGTCTGGTTGTCAAGAGAAGGAACTTTTAGGGAAAAAAAGATCAAGAATAGTAGAAAGGCTGCCTGTACATGGGGCT
This sequence comes from Muntiacus reevesi, assembly GCF_963930625.1. NCBI lineage: Eukaryota > Metazoa > Chordata > Mammalia > Artiodactyla > Cervidae > Muntiacus > Muntiacus reevesi. The sequence continues at coordinate 119,574,049 of NC_089250.1, forward strand.
CCCTCCAGATCCTGACAAACATAAAAGAAACCTTTCCTTGGGGTAGGTGGGTGAAGACTAGTGTCTTAATGTCCCAGATTGGTGAAGCCAGGTCCCTGAGTCAAAAGGAAAGATCTAGAGAGACAGAGGCTCCCAGCTTCATTGACTCTCACTCAATGCTTGTCTTGAGGAGCAAACAGCCTGAGCTGGTGCTACAGGTTGCAGGGTCAGAGAAGGGGGCATGGCCTGAAGGAGCCCTTGTCTCTCTCTCTCATGTCTCAGGTGAGGCCCAGCACAGAGTGCTCTAGCAAAAGACAGACAAGCAGATACTATCACCTCATTCCTCTGAGAGTGGGAGCCCAGGATTCTGGCTAGCCTAAAAGCACTGCAGCCCAAAAGTGACAAAAGACTATAAAAGCAATTCAGGTGAGAGCAGATTTGACAAGCTAAAGAGAGGCCAGAATGTCCAGGCCGAGGGCATGGCAGAGGAAAGACCCGGACGTGCAGCAAAAGACCTGGAACTGGGTCACAGATGCCAGATGGAGGAAAGTCAGAGGCAGACAAGCGCCAGAGCCGGAAGCGGAGCCTGAGGCTTTCCTGGGAGCCTGTGGCCTCCTTTCTAAGGGTATACACAGCTGCAAGGGGCCTGGCTGGTTTGGGGAGCCGCCTTAGAGATGCACACTGGGGTTCTCTTTAGTGTCATAGAGCAGAACTCTCACTCCACTGTGTGTGCACCTTAGCCTGGGGCCTGGGCTGATGAGCAAGAGCTTTGGATTCATCATAACCTGGGCCAGCTCCGCTCACTGCTGAACACCCAGCATGGACAGCAGCCCATAGATATAGCATGCGCTTGGTAAATGCTCAGAGTATGGGTGAACTGAATCTCCTCTTACTCTCACTCGCAAGGTGATGTTGAACAAGTCATCTAAGTTCTAGCCGTGGGGCTTCCCTTGTGGTTCAGGAGTTAAGATACTGTGCTTTTACTGTAAGGGGCACAGGTTTGATCCCTGGTTGGGAAACCAAGATCCTGCATGCTGTGCAACGCAGCCAAAAAAATAGACAAAAACAATTTTAATAAGCTCTAGCCTTATCTTGATTACAATAACATACAGTATGTTCAGTGTCCCTGGAGAGGTGCAGTGGGCGGTTTTGATTTACTTGCCCTGTGACATATCCCTGTGAAATGCAGATAGTGATAACCCTGTGTGCCAAATAGCCAAGCACCATCCCAAGCTCTCTTCATTTCGTTTTATTTTTGGAGGGAACAGGGACAGAAAGGAATAGAAGGAGAAACAAAGGACCCAGGCAGGCTCCTGACTTCAATGTGGGTCAGCAGAGAGCTTGTCAACCGGGGGTGTCTCCAGTGGCCGGGGCCCAGTGTGAATCTGTCACACAGAAGCATGGAGGCTATTGTGAAAAGAAACTTTGATCTGCCAACACCACTCACCTCTCCTCCAATGCCCCTTGGCCTGCAAGCTTTTCAAGGGCAAGCAGGGGTCATATATGGCTCCTGCAGCTTCAGGGTCAAAGGACTGAGCAGGGATCAGCCCTGTTATCAGGAACAGCACAGAAAGCAGCTCACCTGGGCGCATGTCCCTGGCTTCCTTCGGGTCCAGCAGCAAGGTCACAACTGCCATGGCGCCCTGGGCCTGAGCTGGGCCTTTTAGGTCTGCATGTCCTAAGGTGTTAAAGGGCTGCACTTTGAGGAAAAGGCCACTTCTCTGCTCCCGGGGTGTGCTATAAAAGCTGCCAATATAGGAAGGCCCGGAGTGAGGGCCTGCACAATACCCTGACCCAGGTTCCTAAAAGGGGATGGCTTGGCACACTTTAAAGCCTGACATTTGCCCTGCAGGGCTGGCTCAGCCAGGAGAGCCCAGGGCACAGCCAGTCCTGGACCAAGACCATCGAGGTATACAGAGGAGAGTAAAAGGCAGGCAGGAGGTGACTAGAGCGAGAACAGAGACAGCTGCAGCCCCGTGCCTGTGGGAGGTGCCACGCCCTGCACCCTGCCACCAGCTGCCCATTCCCTGCCCAGGCTTAGGAGTTTCACCCCTGGGGAGGCTTCCTAACATCCTCTCTAGGTGGTCACCTCCACAGCCACCACGTAGTTCAAATGCCTCTATTTCTCCCTGGGGATATGGTAATCCCCAGTTCCCTTGTCTCCCAGTCCAGGCCCTCCACTTCCAGCCTGCACTGAGTTGTCATTCCCATAGGCACATTCTGCCCTGTCATTTCCCTGAGGGCTATCCACCCTGGCCTCCGTTCCCTGGCGCTGCTCTCCTCGCTAATTGATTTCCCAGTACTTCTTGCCTCAGACATGCTAAACTCAGCCCCTGCCGTCCTTGGCTTCCGGGCCGTGGCACATGACTTTCTCCATAACTGGAAAGCGTTACTAAAGGGAGATTAAAATTCCTGCTTTATTTGGAGTTTGTGAGAATCAGAGAGACAACATTCGTGAAATGTCTAACATAGGAATTGGCATATAATAAGTGCTTAAAGTGTGTCTGTGGAATTAATGGATGGTGAATGAATAGTTTAAATCGGTTCTTAGGAAGAAACAAAGAGATGTCAAAGTGTTTGGAAAGAGGATGCCTCTTAGATTAAAACTGATCGAGGATAGAAGCCACACTGTGAAAGGGAATAGGACCTCTGTGTGGATACATTCCACGTGGAGCTGTCCATCTGTAATCTGAATCTGGGTTATATGCTTCCATGAGATGGGGGCATCCAGGCAATGCTTGTCTTTCCAAAGTCAGCCCCCTATGTAAGAGGCAGGTCCTCAGAAGGGAAACAAGGAAGGTGAGGTCACATCTGCAGGAGACATAAGAGAGGATTCAGCCATGAGTTCCTGACTGGGCTTCAGCTTTTAATAAAATCCAGGTAGACATTCCTGGCTGCTGGATAATTAAAGACCAATCACATGAAGCCAACTGAGGACCAAGGATAGAAAGATAAAGATTTTTTTACTAAGAGTTAACACCAAGAATCCCCAATACGTCAGTAACTATATTTTATTTAAGAAAATATCTTGTGTCAGCAGGAGCAAAGGCTACCAGTAAAACTTAAATTGATCTTCATGAGAAAATAAGGAGAATTTATTTTGGAGTCAAGACCCAGTGGGGGGAAATAGAGGGTGGCTAGGAAAGAGAGGGTAGCAAGATGCAGAGAAAGGATGAAGCACAGGATGGGGGGAATGGGGCAACAGAGGAGCAAACATACCTCATCAGGGAAGACTTAGAACCTGAGAAGCTGTTTGTGCAGCTACAATGCAAAAGTCCCACTCCAAGGCCCACCATATGTGACACCATCTCTGAGACTGAGATGTGTTGCCTTGTTGAAACCAGGAAAGGCTTTGATTTCCCATCTGGGTTAGTACTAGATGGGGTGGCAGCAGTCCCATCAGAAGCCCAGGTGATTTGTTTACTTACTCCCTGAGTCCCTTGAAGCAGGATGAGGGCCAGCAGTAATGGAACAGAACCCCCCTCGCCCGCCCTACTCCCATGAAACATGCTGAGCTCTTCAGCAGAGCCACACACATTTGGTTCTATCTGACCCTCAGCAGGCTGAGGTCTGTGTGCATCCCCATCAGAGTGGAAGGGAGAGGCCCCTGAGGATGACGACGGCTCTGCTAGGGTGCCAGCTGTCTGCCCTCCCAGAGCTCCATGCACATTTCTCCACAGTATATCAGAATTTAGGCAAATCATATTAGGTTGCTCCAGCCTTGCCTCCCAAGGGCCCAGGGAGGTGCTGGGCATTCACATTATCAGGGTACAAGTCACCCTGGAAGGCATGGGAAGACGGATAGAAGGCCAGGGTCACAGCCACGTGAGCCAGCTGCATCTCACCACCAGACCGTTATCTGGCCAACACCAAAGCTGGCGATGCGGGAAATGTTTTCATTAAGAAAGGCTGCATTTCCTCCAGCTTTCTATAGAGCCTGATTTTCTCTTGCCTCCATCATTAATCAAGCAAAGTGGACTGTGCAGAGAGACCTCAGAGAGGCAAACAGCAGGAACTGACCTCTGACCAGATCCGCAGACAGGCTCTGTCCATCCAGCACACTCAGACCAGCAGAGGGTCCAGCTGGGAGGACAAGCCGATGCCCAGATGTCACAGCTTGAGAAATCCATCTCCAGGTGCGACCTCTCTGCCAAACTGCTGCCAGTCCACTCATCTTGAGAGAGGAAGCCATGTCCAGGCCTGAGGCGGGAACAGATGGTGGCAGAGGGCAGAGAGTGGGGGGAGCTCTCCTCATGTTGAATCCAAGATGCGAGTAGGGTGGAGTGTGGAGGGTCACTTGCTATACCCAAGGCTCTCTGGCCTCCAACTGTTCATACAGCCACCTGTGGCCAGGACGGCAACCAGCTTCACCCAAGGGGACCACCTGTGCACTGTCTCTGAGAAAGGCATCGATCCATGCTGGTCACCACATGTTCCATCTGGGTCTTTAGGGTGAAGTAAACCAGTGAAAATGACATGAAGTCCAAAGTAACTCTGGAGTGAAGAGGTTCAGTGTTGCTCACTTGTAAGCTTGGGACAAGTGTACAGAAAGCCTTAAAAAAATAGGGATGTAAGAGGTGGTGGTGTGGGGAGTGGGGCTGAAATGCTGTAACAGGTTGAATGATTCCATCTATTAAGCCATCTTACAATTTTAAAATTCATAAAGAAGAGAAATCCCAACTTAAGGGAGCATTTTATGATAATACCACATTAGCTCCTGCAGCCTAATTCAAGGTTCAGGCTCCACGGTGACCAGACAACACAGCTTCTATCATTTGCCTGTCTCACTTTGGAAACACATTTGAATAGAAGTGGAGTAACAATGAGACAATTCATCTGTTAGGTTAATTGTAGCCCCGAAGTCATCAGGCAATGCAGTCTTAAAGACCAAGGATGCTTCAGATGCTTCTCTGAGCAAGGTTGCCCATAAAATCTGAGCAAAGCCTCAGGGGTTCTTAGGGTCTTGTTGTCATTTTTATCACTGGCCGGGTCAGGCAACCTCTAAACAAACTTGTTGAGAAAACAAGAATGAGAAGCACCCAAATAAGACAGTGCTGTGTAGGGAAAAAAGAAACAACAGCACTGCACGCTGCAAAAGCAATGGTTTTGGAGCCAATAGAAGCCACTTACTTAGGTACTTTTCTTCCAAAAGATGTTCTCTTTACTAAATAGGAACCAAATTGATTTGCTATAATAGTGCCTGGTTGGCTTTGCAGCACAAAAAGCCCTGACCACAGGCCTAATAGAAGAAGATGGAGCTCCTGAGGTCAGCTCAGTGCAGAAGCAGAGAGATGGATGATCTTGCAAAAACTCCCTGCTGTTGATAGTCTTCTTGAAAACTTCTAACCCAGAATTATCATCCCAAGAGAAGCCGTCTGGGGGAAGAACTAAAGATGGACTTGAGAGCTCCATTTCCAAAAGAATTTTCATTAATTCCATCAAGACAAAGTTAATAATCCATGACATCAATGTTGTATTTTTTTTCCCTTCAGTTGGTTGTGCTAAACATGTTAGAACCTTCTCAATAAATCTCACAGCTAGAGGCTAGTAGAAATTAGTTTGCCTTCTACACTGTCATTAAGAAAGAAAGAAGTGGTAATAGCTACAGAGAAAACTTGAAGGGAATGGCTTGTAAATGAGATGAATCTACAAGCTGCCTGAATGGTTGTTGGGTGGGATGAGTAAATAAATCCACATTTGCCTCTCGTCACAGCCTGTACAAGGAAGCAGATGCAACAAATGGAGATAGATTCATTTAATAAAGTATTTTATTTATAGATATATAAAGAGGCTTCCAGAGACAGTTTAACTTATGTTAAGACCTGCATTCTTAACAGATCCACCCCATTAGTCCTTATCGAGAATTTCCAAAGAGTAGGGTCTGGTCTGAAGAGCTATGCAGGCCGGAAAGACACTGGCCTCCCCTCTCCCACCCAAGGCAGCACTGATCGAGTTCCTGCATGATTGATGTGACAGTAAGTGGTGCTCAACACCGGTGATGAGGGGCCAGACAGAAGTGAAGCTCTCCCACCCGCTGTGAGACTTTCAAAGAGCATGCTCAGGACAAAAGTAGACTACATCACACTGTACAAAAAATAATGAGGCCATGTTCACTCTTCCCATGGAAACCCCAAGCACATCCGGCCACATCCTCCAGGATAGTTCTGTTTAATAGCTCAGCTTTGTTCTCATTGCTTTCTATACATCCTCTCATTTATTTTCATTATGACTCCGAGAAGTAGGTAATATTTGAATCCCCAATGTACAGAGAAGGAAGCAGAGGCATAGAATGACAAATAAATAATAATAAATAATTAGTAGCTAGATTTACTGGGATTTGAACCCAAGCAACCTCGCTCCTGTTGCTGCTACTTCTTCTTCTACTATAACTATTGCTGCTTCTGTTGCTACTGCTACTATTGCTACTGCTACTGCTATTACTGCTACTATTACTACTGACACTGCTATTACTATTGCTACTATTAATATTACTACTACTGCTACTGTTACTACTGCTGCTGCTGCTAATGCTACTAGCACTACTATAGCTGCTACTACTGTGACTACCATTACCATCACTGCCACTGCTATTACTATCATTGCTGTTACTGGTGCTACTGATACGATGCCATTTATGACACTATTACTACTGCCGCTACTGCTACTAATACTGTTGATACTACTAATACTACTATAGCTACTGGTGCTGATACTGTGACTACTGCTACTATTACTGCTACTTCTGTTACTATCACTGTTGCTATTACTACTACTGCTGCTATTACTGCTGCTACTGCTTCTACTACTACTGCTACAAGATCTGTGATGTAGCTCTTAAATCTTGCTGTTTGTATTGTGTCTGGACCTCAGCAGAAACAGAGAGAGGTAGGGTGGCCAGGATTCTATGCTTGATATTGTACTGACCTTACCTGAAGATTAGCCACCCACCGCAGAGCCATGGCTTTGTTCATCCTCCTAATAAATGTGTGTCATTTCAGAAAGCCCTCTACCACATTCCTCTCTGCTACCATCAGTGTCTTTTCCTCTCTTGTCCTCCAGGACAGATTCTTTACATCCAATGTGACTGATATGCAACGAAAGAGCTCACCTAAGCTTCCTGTCCATGGCAAAATGAGTAACCAAGACCGTGATGAGTCATACTTCGACTCTCTCCCTCCACCCCACCAGGGCAGGACATGTTGGTGAAATAGGAAGCAGCCCTCTTTTCTTGTGGAGTAGAAGTACAGTAAGGCAAGAAAGAAATGGGAAAATGAACAGGGGTATGGGGCAGGGTGGAACAGGGCTGGTGTGTCTCTGGGGAAGGATGAAGCCTTTTGGGGAGAGAGAACCCATAGAGACCTTCCTGCGAGTGAGACACCCTCAGGGTGTGGCCCCCACAGAGAGTTGAAGGCACCTCCCCCTCCAGCCCTGGGTGGGAAGGAGCACGCATTGCCTGGGCCACGTGGTCACACTACACTTCCATCCACATGGAGAGTGAGGTGCTACATAAAGAGGCAACACGAGGGGCCCTCACCTCTTCTTCCAAACTCTAGAAAAGAAGAAGGCTGAACAGGACAGCAGCACCCTAAAATAAAGCACCTTCCATGCCTGGTCCTTACGCCCAGGGCTTCCAAGTCCATGGGCCCCTCAGAGGTCTTTGATCTACTTTCCCGGTCAGCATCTCATCATTTTTGAAAGATCCCAAACTTTGTGATGTTTCCCTGGAGTGATGGACTTGGAGCTAGTGGGAGTTACTCCAATGAAATCCTGATGTCTTCTATGTTTCCTTATCAACCAAGAACATATTTCTAGCATTTGCCATCTGTGGGAGCATGCTTCCTCTCTCCCCTATTAAGATTATAGAATGGATTTGGTACTTTGACAAATCACACATGTACATAGCTCATCCTAGAGATTATAATAACCTCCCTTCCCAAAATATATGCCCCATGATTAGATGATACCAAGATGCCCTGGGATGGGACTGATACTCTAGAGGCAGACACAGCCCATCACCGCCCTACAGTCTCCATGCCAGGTGGAAAGAAGGAGTAAATCAGTTTCAAACACTGAGTGGCAACCATCTCCCATGCATAAATTATGAGTACTTTTCACAAACCCAGGTGGGAAAATTTTCCTTCTGTTTATGTGGTTCCCACCAAACATCGAAGGAAAATTTTCTCAGGCACCATGTTCCTAGTGGAGTTTCAGATGCCAGTCTACCAACAGACAATTTTCACCATTACCCCCAAATATCCAGGAAGAAAACCACCTCTCACAATGGGTGCACAGCTCCACATCCACTTCCCAGGCCTAAGAGAAGCTAACCTCGAATGCACCTATGTCAAAAGAGTAGTGGAGGGACTAATCATACACACTCTGTATTTCTCATCTTGGAAGGAAGGGAACAGGTGGGCAAGTAATGTTTCTACCTTTTGCACCCTCCTGCTCAGCTAGGATTACAGCAGTGCTCTGGTTGACTTAAGACTTAGCATTCAGAAGACGAGCTGAGACATTTCCCAGTTATTTCCATATTTTTGACTTTCTACAGGGAAGAACTTAAAACGGGTTCCAAATGATGACTCTCCACAGGAAGGCTCTGTCCCCAGTCCTGACAGATGAAATCATTCCCCATCAACACAGCCATCACAGAAACTTAAGATACAGGACTCTCCTTACTCCCTAAGTGTGCAACTTTTAAATACAAGAGGCACCCAGTGAGCTAATATGCTGCATCTGCTGACATCAGCCATAATTGCCTGCTAATGTGCTTAGAGGTACTGCCCAGTTGACTGGTTTCAATTTCAGCAAATGACAAAGTTCTAATAATTACAGTTGGTCGGGAAGCGTGCTCAACTAGAGCTGAGGAATAGTGTTGCACGAGGCAGGCCAAGGGCATGGGTGAGACTCCCTCCTGGAAGAAGTTTAGGAGGCCAACACTGACCTGCAGCATCTGGAGGTAGCCTTCCTGGGGGTCGCAGAGCAGGGAGGAGATGCGGTGGTTGTTCCTCATGCATTTCTGGTTGTCCTTTGCAGAAGGGAAGATCTGCCGGACCACTGTCATCCTGCCAAGGGCACTGTGGACCAGATCCAGGATCTCCGGGTCACTGATTTCCTGGGAAGATAACCAGAAATGCTTACCATTGACTTATGAACTCATAATCTCTGCAGAAGACTTACCAGTAGATGTCTAGGTTGACAGACCAAATAGTTGATGCCAAAGGGGTTATGAGTTTGGGCTCAAGGTCAAAGAGTTCACTAGCTGCTTACTTACAAATAATACTTGTTTACCCTAAAATGCAAACAGGATTATTCAACACCTTCCCTGAAGGACAGAAAAAGATAATCTGTAGCTAAACCACCGATGCATTGGCTACCATGGAGTCAAACCCTAAAAGAACCGATGCTGTCAAGTGTCATGAGAGGCATTAGCTGGAATAAAAGGCTCACTTTCCTGTTGGGAGTTGTCTACCTGATGTAGACAAGGAAAACTGGCTTCCTCTGACAGAGCTGAACAAAATACAGTAAGTTTCCCATAATTCTTTAATAATTAGATTTTTTTAAAGATTTGCATACATACAAAATTTTTAAATATATCCATTCATTCATCCACTCATTCATTGCACAAAATCTACCCAACAGCTCCTCAATGTTTTGTTCTGTGTTAAGAATGGGGTATAGCTGTGAATGAGTCAGGCTTAATTCCATCTGGTGAAACTCAAGGTCATCATAGGCTGAAATATATTGAGTGATGTCATATGGAAATCTAGGGGCAAAGGAACCCATCGAACTTCCACATGGGCCCATTTGCTAAGTTCTTCGCACACATTATCTCATTTAGTACTTAGGAATTCTATGAGGTAGATCCTATTACTACCTATTTAAAATGAGCACTCTCATGCACAAAAAGAGCAAAGGGAGCAGGCCAAGGGGAGCTCTTTCCAGGATGAGGCTTCTGTGAGGAATCAGCACTGAAGCTGAACCTGAAGGATGAACTTATTAGGCAAAGTGTTTGCAAGTAAAGGCAAGCAGGCAGGATAGTGAAGAGTTGAGTTGGAGGCAGTACTGCTGAAGATGGAGGCAATGGTATAGGTAGCAAGGTGTCCCTCCAACCTAGGGAGGGGCAGGGCCACTGACAGGAGAGAGGAATGATCAAAGGCAGTGTGGGATCTGTGTCCTGGACCAGATGTGGTTATGGGGTTCAGTAAATATTGCTAAAACATCCACACTACAGATGATGAGAAGCACTTGAAAGATTTTATGCACCAATAAGCCACAATCAGATTTACATTTTTAAAAATCTCTGACTGCTGTACAGAGAGAGGATTAGAGAGTAACAAAACAGCTCCATGTCTGAGATCAGCACAGGGACTATAAAAAATGGACATTCACCAAGGGTTTTAATGGTGGAAGAGAGGTCAAGAAAGCTCTGGTTCACTGGTTCTAAGAAGTGACTCTATATGTGTTGGTTGCAAGTCAAGATTTTAACCATGAATAACTGTGTTTTAAAATTGGCCTTAAGTCTTCCTCCTTGCAGATGACACAGTCTAGCTTTGAGACAATAAGATGGTAAAACGGAGCTAATGAGGTTAGAAATAGTGATCAGGAATTTTCTGAATCACATAAATAAGAACATAACATGTTTAAGGATTTAAAGGTAAACAAAGCACTTTCAGGAACTGTCCTAGGTACTCAATATGACTACACAGACTGGTCAGTTATAACCATGTACTAGATCTGGGAGAAAGGAAGAAATTAAGAGTTGCATCGTTTTAGAATGATCAATAGTTCCTAAGTGTGCAAAGCTGCAGGCATTTCTAAAGAATTAAAGTGCTTGTACATACCGAATCTGGGTTTCAACTACTTAAACTTTGTATTTCAGACAAAAGTCTGTTTAAGGAACGATGATCATATTGGATTGGGACCAACTGACAATCAATGATGAGGAAATTGCAAAATGTTCATACCTTCAGACCACCAAGTGAGAAGAGCCCAGGTTCCAGCTGGGCTTCAGAAAACAAAGCAGAGAATGTAGCTGAGCCTGGACATTTGTGCTTGGCTCTTAGCTGCCCTGCTAATGGACACATTGCCCCAAGCAGGATAGCAGGATGAGAGAACTCATGTTCTAAGCTAATAGAAAGTAAAACTGTAAGAAAGACCAATGAGTAGAGTGGTCAGCTTTACTTGAAGAAGGAATATAGATGTCTTCATGGGTAGGAGGTAACCTAGAAAAATCATGAGGTCATGGGAAAATGATTCAAATTATGCGTAAGGGGGTTCATCAAAGTCAGCACACTTGAGACAAGAAAAGGATATGTGACATACCTTTCATTTTTCTCACTTACTCTTGATAGCAGAGATCATCACAGAAGCTCTTTTATTAAACCACTCCTGCACCCTTAACTTCCAGATAGGAGGGTCAATGGCATTGAACTTCCCTACTACCCCTCAACAATAACCTTGGAAATTGTAGGGGGCCTGACTGATAGGAGAACACAGTACCTTTCTGGTAGATATAGCCTCTCTTCCCTACAATATGCAGCAGCATATGGGGGGACTGATGTCAGGGCAGCCAGGACCTAGTCAAGGGGCCTGGGTCCCTCCCGCAAGTAGCCCTGATCTCCAGATCACTCCTTCTCAATTCTACCTTCCCAGGACAGAGATGAGAACTTGGTATAGCTTCCTCCAACCCATTAGCTGCTATATGCCTCCCCTGCTGTAAGGATCTCTGCAGACCTCCCATCTCCCACGGTCCTGTTCTCACCCACTCACTCTGAGTCCAATCACTACTAGCCACCTCCCCACACCTCTGGGCCTATCCCTAGTATCTAGTACAGAGATAGCTGCAATCAGATGCTAAGAATCCACAGAAGCAACTCCCCTGGATCCCTCAGAGGCAGTGAAAAGGGTCACTTCTCCCAGGGACTTATCCTTTGCTTTGGAGATACCCAAGTCTGCATCAGTCAGTTCCCGCAGCTCCATGCCAGGCCTTCTTCTGTCCTGCTGGCCCCACCAGGTCCTTCAGTACTGCTGGGCCGCACATAGGCATCTGCTCACACCCTGCTCACTGATTTCAGGGACTGCTTCCAGGCTGCACACCAGGTCAGCCTCTGGACTACTGTGAAGAAGACCAAACTCTGGGTCTTCCTAAGGGTGCAGAAGGCAATCAAGCAGTCAATTCACATAAACCACTTGGAGAACAAACTTTCCCTTTGTCTCAGCTGAACATTTCTTCCAGAGAGTGCTACTAGCAGAAGAAACAAGACAATGTGTGTATACTGTGTGACCTCCACTGACCTCACCAAAGTCAGCAAGGCAGCAATGAAAGAGTAACCCATCATATCCAGACACTCAACTAAGTGCTCATGTGTGGAAGGGCACAGGCTCAAAATAAATCTTGCTTATTACTTTTTAAGTTTGTCTTGTGAAATATATCTTAATGCACAAACACTACATAAAGTATGAATAATAAAATAATTTCAGTGTACCTTTCATCAAGAAATAAAATATAACCTGCATCTTGATTGGATGCCTCTTTCCCAAATGCTTACCACTTCCTCATCAGGAGTTCCCTTTGTCATGTCATAACTTGTGTATGTAACCTAGATAATATATATCTTAGGCTTGAACATTTTGCTTAGCTTTGTGTAAGCTAAACAGTCTGCATGCCTCTTACCATTGTGTTTTAACACAGTGGTTCTCAAACTGAGTCATGTATCAGATCACCTGGGGAATTCACAAAATTACAGAGGTCCAGTCTTGTCCCATTTCAACAAGCAAAGCTTTCGTGTTCTACATTAGCTCTCCAGATAATTCCAGTATTCACCAACATCTAAAACTCCCTGGGTTTAACATTAAGTTTTTCTGATCTATTCATGGTGATGGATGCAGCTCTGGTTTATTCATTTTCACAGCTGTATGCTTTGCATTGTATGATTTTGCCACAATGTATTCATGGTATTATGATTGCCATTTGAATGTTTTTGCTTCTTTCCTATTAGGAACAAAGCTTCTATGAACAATTTTTCTTGCCTGTGTGTCTTGGTGCACACCTTTAAGAATTACTCTACATACCTGGAATTAGAATTCCTCCACAGGAAAATATGAAAGTGAAAGTCGCTCAGTCGTGTCCGACTCTGTGTGACCCCATAGATGGCAGCCCACCAGGCTCCTCTGTCCCTGAGATTCTCCAGGCAAGAATACTGGAGTGGGTTGCCATTTCCTTCTCCAATGCATGCATGCATGCTAAGTCACTTCAGTGGTGTCCGACTCTGTGCAACCCTATGGACAGCAAGCAGCCCACCAGGCTCCTCCGTCCACAGGATTCTCTAGGCAAGAATACTGGAGTCGGTTGCCATTTCCTTCTCCACCTGATATCCTATGACTTCCTAATATTTGCCAGTCTGGTGAGAAGCAATTGGTACCTCACTAGACTTTAATTTCCACTTCCCTAATACTTAAAAGAGTTAAATATCTTTCATACATTCATAAATCATCTGTTTCCTTTTGTGTGCTTGTGATTTTTGTCTAATTTCCAATAGGTTATATATTTTGCATGTTGATTTATGGGACCTTTTATTCAGCTCTGGATATTAAGTTTTTATCACATGCTACAGATACCTTCTCTAGTTTCTAGATTATTAAGTAAAACTAGGCTATAAATTCATCCAACTTGGTATTTTCTTTGTCGAAAGATTTTTATTACTAATTAAATTTCCTTATTTCTATAGGAATTTTCTTGTTTTGCCTTCCTCACCCTGTCATTTTTTTCCTACATATTTAGTCATGTTGTCCAAATTTTTTAATTGATTGGCATAAGTTGTTCACAATGTCATTCTACTTCTTCTGTTCTCTCCAATGCATCTAAAGTTGTGTGCCATCATGCATTTCTAATAATCTATATTTGTGTATCTTTCCTCTTATTTTGATCCTAGAAGTGAGTATATTTCATAAATTCTCCTTAAAAAGTAAGTTTTACCTTAATAGATACTGTTTTATGTGGTGGTTTTCTATTTCATCAATGTCTACTCTTTATTGTTTTTACTTTTCCATTTTCTTTGGATTTATTAAGTGGTTATTTTTGAAACTGCTTCCATATGAAACTTAGCTGATGAATATCAAACATTTTTTCTTTCCTAATGAACTATTTAAGACTATAGATCTACAATCAAACAGGCTTTAGTTGTGACCCACAAGTTATCATATATATTAATTGTATCATTGTTTCTAAAATTCCTCTTTGAAATGTTTTTGACTCATGAGTAGTTTACTAGAGATTTAAAAAATTTTTCCAAATATGAGGTAATTTTTTTTTAGTAATCTTCAATGCATTATAACCTGAGAATGTAGAATGTGTGAAACAAATCCTTTAAAATTTATTAAGCCTCACTTTGTGATAGTTTGCATGAAAATTTTGTGTTTTCACTGTCCAATTGCTGCTGATTTCAGTGGTCTATTTTTAGGTCCATTAGATGGGGAATTTTCCCATTTCTGTTTGCATTCAGTCTTTATTTTCAAAAATCATATTTTGAGTTTTTTAAATTACACATAAGTTTAGAATTATAACTCCTTGCTCAACTGAAACTTTTATCATTATTTATATATCCTCTTTATTTCTAGTAATGTATCTTGCCTTATAGTTTACTGCTATTAATATATACACCACTTTCATTTTGGTTAGTATCTGCCTGCTCTTTTCCTATTTCTTTGCTGTCAATCCTCCTCTGTATCACATTTTAGTTGGGACTCTTATAAGCAAAATATACTCAACTTTTAATATCCATCCTAGACATTTTAGTTGAAATTTCAATCCATTTATATTGGACAATGATCATACATATAAATGAATTGATTTTACCATACTACTTACATTACATATTTTACTGTTTCTTTTTTCTTCCTTCTTCTCTTTAGCTTCTTCTTGAAATGATTTTTCCTATTTTCATTTCCTTATTCTCCTTTCAAAGATGTAACAATATTGTCCATTATTTTTTCATTGGATATCATAAATACTTTAATTACACAAGTGTGAAATTAATCAATATTTTTACTCTCTTCAATCTTTATCTCTAATCATCATCATCATCATCTCAACTAAAGTCGTAACGATGTCTAGTGTTTTAATTCTAGTTTTCATTATGTCCTCTTATTACACATAATTTCCATTATTTTATACATATTACACACAATTTCCATTATTTTATACATATTTTATACATTATTTATACGTAAATATTTATCTACTTAACCAATATTTATCGATATATTTGTTAAACATTCTTCTGCGGCACTCAAATCTTACACCTAAGATCATTTTTCTCACCCCGGAGTATATCATTTAGAATTTCCTTTAAATGTGGGTTTGTTGGTGACAAACTTAGTTTTTTGTTTATTGAAAAGCATTGTTATTTGGATCTCATTCCTAAAATAAAAAATTCTAAATTGAATAGTATTTTTATAGCACAGTAAAGATAATATTGCATTATAGTCTTGCTTCCATTTTAGTTCAGTGTATTAGATTCCTATGGTTGTAATAACAAATTATCACAAACTTGGTGGCTAGGAACAACAAAATTTTATTCTGTCACAGTTCCACAGATCAGGAGCCCAAAAATCAGTCTCACTGGGCTGGTATTAGAATATTGGCAGGCATATTCAGCCCATAACCTTAAGTTATTAGGAATCATTTTGAAGATGACCTCTTCTGTATGGATACTCTTCAGATTTTTCTTCGTTTCTGCTGTTCTGCAGTCACAATATGAAGTGTAGTTTTTATTTTTATTCTGCTCCTGATTCTTAGGCTTCCTAGATCTGGAGTTTAGTTTTTTCAATAATTCTAGAGAAATCTAAACCACAGTATCCTTTAATATTATTTTTCCCTGCTATTTCCTATTTCCTTCTAGAAATCCAATCAACAGTATGTTAGAGCTTATCATTCTATTTTTCATGTTTATTAACCTCTTTTCCAGCTGGTTGTTGTTGTTGTTAGTTGTTCAGTTCCTAAGTTGTGTCTGACTCTTTGTGACCGCACAGACTGCAGCGCGCCAGGCTTTCCTGTCCTTCACCATCTCCCAGAGCTTGCTCAAACTCATGTCCTTTTTTGACCTGCTTTTTAATATGCTGTCTATATTGGTCATAGCTTTTCTTCCAAGGAGCAAGTGTCTTTTAGTTTCATGGCTACAGTCACCATCTGCAGTGATTTTGGAGCCCCCAAAAATAAAGTCTCTCACTGTTTCCACTGTTTCCCCATCTATGTGCCATGAAGAGATGGGATCAGACGCCACGATTTTAGTTTTCTGAATGCTGAGTTTTAAGCCAACTTTTTCACTCTCCTCTTTCACTTTCATCAAGAGGCTCTCTACTTCTTTGCTTTCTGCCATAAGTGTAGTGTCAAGTGTACATCTGAGGTTATTAATATTTCTTCCAGCAATCCTGACTCCAGCTTGTGCTTCATCCAGTCCAGCATTTCTCATGATGTACTCTGCATATAAGTTAAATAAGCAGGGTGACAGTATACTGTTGAAGCCTGGCTTGGAGAATTTTGAGCATTACTTTGCTAGCGTGTGAGATGAGTGAATTGTTCGGTAGTGTGAGCATTCTTTGGCATTGCTTTTCTTTGGGATTGGAATGAAAACTGACCATTTCCAGTCCTGTGGCCACTGCTGAGTTTTCCAAATTTGCTGCCATGTTGAATGCAGCACTTTCACAGCATCATCTTTTAGGATTTGAAATAGCTCAACTGGAATTCTATCACTTCCACTAGCTTTGTTCGTAGTGATGCTTCTTAAGGCCCACTTGACTTCGCATTCCAGGATGTCTGGCTCTAGGTGAGTGATCACACCATTGTGATTATCTGGGTCATGAAGATCTTTTTTGTACAGTTCTTCTGTGTATTCTCGCCACCTCTTCTTAATATCTTCTCCTACTGTTAGGTCCCTACCATTTCTGTCCTTTATTGTGTCCATCTTTGCATGAAGTGTTCCCTTGGTATCTCTAATTCTCCTGAAGAGATCTCTAGTCTCCCATTCTATTGTTTTCCTCTATTTCTTTGCATTGATCACTGAGAAAGGCTTTCTGATCTCTCCTTGCTGCTCCTTGGAACGCTGCATTCAAATGGGAATATCTTTCCTTTTCTCCTTTGCCTTTCACTTCTCTTCTTTTCACAGCTGATTTGTAAGGCCTCCTCAGACAACCATTTTGCCTTTTTGCATTTCTTTCTCTTGGGGATGGTCTTAATCACTGCCTCCTATACAATATCACAGAACCTCCATCCATAGTTCTTCAGGCACTGTATCCGATCTAACCCCTTGAATCTATTTGTCACTTCCACTGTATAATTGTAAGGGATTCGATTTAGGTCATACCTGAATGGTCTAGTGGTTTTCCCTACTTTCTTCAATTTAAGTCTGAATATGGCAATAAAGAATTCATGATCTGAGCCACAGTCAGCTCCCAGTCTGGTTGACTGTATAGAGCTTCTCCATATTGGCTGCAAAGAATATAATCAATCTGATTTTGGTATTAACCACCTGGTGACGTCCATGTGTAGAGTCGTCTCTTGTGTTACTGGAAGAGGGTGTTTACTATGACCAGTACGTTCTCTTGGCAAAACTCTATGAGCTTTTGCCCTGCTTCATTCTGTACTCCAAGGCCAAATTTGCCTGTTACTCCAGGTATTTCTTGACTTACTACTTTTGTATTTCAGTCCCCTACAATGAAAAGGACATCTTTTTGGGGTGTTAGTTCTAGAAGATCTTATAGGTCTTCACAGAACCGTTCAGCTTCTTCAGCATTATTGGTCGGTGCATAGACTTGGATTACTGTGATATTGAATGGTTTTCCTTGGAAACGAACAGAGATCATTCTGTCATTTTTGAGATTGCATTCAAGTACTGCATTTCAGACTCTTTCATTGACTATGATGGCTACTCCATTTCTTCTAAGGGATTCCTGCCCACAGAGACTGGCATTGCTTCAAAGAATACTTGTGCCTCTTTCTATCATGAACCTAGGACTGCACCCAATCTAAACCACGTGATTTAACATTAAATTTTCTTTCCTGTTTTACTAGACATCATAGGTGATGTGACTTGGATCACAAGCCTCCAGGAGGCTTCTGAAGTTGTCACTTCTCAAAAAAATGTCCCTCCTCCAGGCAACTCCAAAGTCAAGATAGAAAATTTCTCTTCTTATTTCCTTCTGCACAGTAGGTTCATTTCTCATCAGTGCTTAAACTGAGGATATAAATTTCCAACTTTTGTGGAAATCTCTCATTTGCTTGGTCCATACACTGGATCTCATAGGTTCTTATGTCTCATCAGCCAGAGGAACAAGAACTCAAGGTCTCCATGTTTGACCAACAGGTTTAAAGCAAAACCTAACCTGAAACTTAATTATTTCCCAGATGGTGATTGCAGCCATGAAATTAAAAGACACTTAAGTTATGACCAATCTAGACAGCATATTAAAAAGCAGAGACATTATTTTGTCAACAAAGGTCCATCTAGTCAAGGCTATGGTTTTTCCAGTGGTCATGTATGGATGTGAGAGTTGAACCATAAAGAAAGTTGAGCACTGAAGAATTTATGTTTTTGAACTGTGGTGTTGGAGAAGACTCTTGAGAGTCCCTTGGACTGCAAAGAGATCAAACCAGTCCATCCTAAAGGAAATCAGTCCTGAAAATTCATTGGAAGAACTGATGCTGAAGTTGAAACTCCAATACTTTGCCCACCTAATACGAAGAACTGACTCATTGGAAAAGACCCTGATGCTGGGAAAGACTGAAGGCAGGAGGAGAAGGGGATGACAAAGGATGAGATGGTTGGATGGCATCACCTACTCGATGGACAAGTTTGAGTTTGAGCAAGCTCCAGGAGTTGTTGATAGACAGGGAGGCCTGGAGTGCTGCAGTCCACGGGGTCACAAAGAGTCGGACACGACTGAGCGACTGAAGTGAACTGAACTGAAATGATGCTTCTATAAAAACATATTACTCAGTCTTGGACATAGAATTGTAATTCTTTAAAGCATGACTCTGCCTTTTTCCTGGAATACCTAAGTCCCAAATTCTTCTCTATATGTCTTGGCTGTGTGATTGACTAAACTTCAATTCTTATGCTACAATTTACATTTGCCTCATTTGCCTGCCTTTTCCTAAGTTCACTTTCATTAATATTATAAGGAGGCCTATTTCTGAGGGGCCCAAGAGAAGCATGTGCAACCTTTTCCATCTGGTTAAATCTCAACTGTATTCTTAAATCATCTCATTATTACAGGTGGAAGAAGGTAAGGACTCTGCAGATTACATCTTAATTTTTGTGTGTTGCTCCAGAAATATCCTCCCTAAGTTTCTCTGTTGCCTTCTTCTCCTGCAGTCTAGAAGTTTCCACTATAAATCCTCTTTCACTCAAGAGATTTTCTTTGTGAGAGAAGATGGAAGCTTGGACTAGGGTGGTTGTAAATGGATCATCTTTAGAAATGGTGAATAAAGGAAACAGAGCATATTCTGACAGCAAAACTAAAAGAGAGACAGCAAACCACATCTGGAAGTAGCTCCTTTTTCAGTGGGAGAATTATATGCAGTTTGATAACAAAAATATTGTAACAAGTAGAGAAAAAAACAGGGATGAAGTTTCCAGTAACATTCCAGCCTTCTTGCCAGTTATCAGAGGAAAAGAGGCTCTTTTGTGTCTTTTAGCACACCTGAAGAAAGATTTCTTTGAAAACAATAACATGTGACACTTGCAGCATGTACTAAATAATAAAAATATTCACTGTCTCTAATTTTATACTGAGAATACATACGGAAGCTCAGATGATCTGTGCTGTGCTTAGCCACTTGAGTGTGTCTGACTCTTTGAGACCCTGTGAACTGTAGCCCACCAGGCTCCTCTGTCTATGAGGATTCTCCAAGCAAGAAAACTGGAGCACGTTGCCACAACCTCCTCCAGGGGATCTTCTCAACCCAGAGACTGAATCCAGGTCTCCCACATTTCAGGTGGATTCTTTACCATCTGAGCCACGAGGGAAGCCCTAGATAATTTCTTTGGCCTCAATTAAGTTATTAGGAAACCTCTACAAATCTCCACTTACAAAGAGGTAAAACTAAAGAAAAGCTGTTGTTGTTTAGTCCCTAAATCATGTCCGACTCTTCTGAGACCCTGTGGACTGTAGCCTGCCAGGCTCCACTGTCCGTGGGATTTTCCAGGCAAGAATACACTAGAGTGGGTTGCCATTTCCTCCTCCAGGGATCTTCCCAACCCAGGGATCGAACCCTTGTCTCCTGCATTGGCAGGTGGATTCTTTACCACTGAGGCACCAGAGAAGCCCAGTTAGAAGAAATCTGAAGAAAATTCAATCTTCACATCCTCCAAGATGGTATGTATTTAATTCACTGATCAAAAGCAAAATTGTTCTTCTTAGCACAGAAAGGAACAGAATGGAATCTGATTGCCTCCATTCAGAGGTAACATATTTCTTCAGTCAGGCTCTCGGGCTGGTTTCAGGGGGGTCACCCTTCCTCCAAAATCCTAAGCATACAAATATATGTGCATTTTCCTGTGGAGAAAAGCCACAGATTTCTAAAGAAGCATTTGACTCCAAAAAGATAATAAACAATTGATAAGCAAGTTATAAAGATTTTTAAAGTCCTTCTTGGATTCCCCTGCTTGTCCAG
Source organism: Muntiacus reevesi (assembly GCF_963930625.1). NCBI lineage: Eukaryota > Metazoa > Chordata > Mammalia > Artiodactyla > Cervidae > Muntiacus > Muntiacus reevesi. Next base: position 119,594,702 of record NC_089250.1, read on the forward strand.
TGGCTAAGATTCTACACTCTCAATCCAGAGGGCCCAGGTTTGATACCTGACCAGGAATCTAGATAACATGTCTCAGCTAAAGATCCCAACAAAGACTGAAGATTCTGCATGTCACAACTAAGGCCCAGCACATTCAAATAAACATATACAAGTAAATATTTAATTCAGTGGAAAAAAAATTAAAGTCCTTCTTGCTGCCAAATATGAGGAGAATATAAATAATAATGACAATATCAAGAGAATAATTTGGAGATACAGGAGTCTCAGTATCTGTCAGACTCAGCTATTTCTTCCTCACTTTCATTCAGGCCTCTGGTGCAGAATCAACAATGACAACATCAAAAACAGAATCAAAGAAGTGAAATTTATATGGCGAGCTACTATCAGGTATAAAAAAGATGGAATGAACCTACAGTACTATGTTATTACTTTACAGATGTAGATAACAGAGTTAAGGAAAACAGAAAAAGAGAGGAAGACAATGAAGAGCAAATTCCAGAATGATATACCAAACAGCAGAAATAAATCTAATAGGACAATGAAAACATACTCATGAAGGACACAGACTGACCTCAGGAGAATGAGTGTCACTGAGGAACATACAGATCTGCCGTCTCCCTGATCATCTCACCCCACGTCCAGGCTGGCACAGCCCTCCTGTGAACAGGTGTCCTTCCCTCCACCATGGGGTTCCGAGTACAGGTCACACCTGTGTCCAGAACCAGAGGTATTTCCTGCTGAGTCTGAGCCCACTTGGGTGGTCCTAGCACTTTAGGCCATTTTAGGGGGAGGGTACAAGACTTCACTGGTGATTGTTGAGACGTGAGGGGGAGGTTCCCCTTAAGAGATTCTGAGATTTGTTCAGTCCTAAGAAGACCAAGAAGAGACTACACCTTTCTGCCTGGGGAAGTTTGAATCACAGGGAGATTTCATGTGAGGGCAGCCCCAGCATACTGAGGACAACAGACAGAACAGGAATCCCATGTATACTACTTAGCCCCTGAATCACCCTGCCCTGTAACCTCATGATCTATCTCTGAGTCTTCTCTAAGATGAAGACCCTGATGTCAGGAAAGACTGAAGGCAAAGAAGGGAGCAGCAAAGGATGAGATGGCTAGATTGCATCACTGACTCAGTGGACATGAATTTGAGCAAATTCCAGGAGATACTAGAGGACAGAGGAGCCTGGCGTGCTGCAGTCCATGGGGTTGCAAAGAGTGGAACACCACTTAGCAACTGAGCAAGGTGAGATAATAAAATCTCAGTCACTTTAAAGAAAGTAGATTCAGATTTTTCTGTAATTTATAATCATCAATCTGACTGAGTCAGAATTTAATGGGATCTGTAAGTGGGTACAGAACAGACTCCAAATATATCTGAATGGTCAATTTCCTAAAAATTGCAATCTTAAACACAGCAAAATTTGAATGGTGGACACGTAGGTGTTTATTAGATCATATTCTATATCTTTTAAATTTCTTAAAACTCTTATTTAAAACAGAGAATAACTAAAGAAGTCTCACTCTAAGTAGCAAAGAGGATACATTTTTATAATGAGAAGAAATCTTCAAAATAGCAATTAAAAATGATAAGAGTCTCCTTTTTCTAAATATTCATTTTGGCAAACAAGATACAAACCTCATACATAAGTAAGTTTTTGTCTGAGCTCTAAGACTTCAGTAAAATTTCTGAACCTTCTGATATCAGGGGAGACTACTATTAAATATTTATTTAGAGCTCTAAACTTATATAGAACTGTGCAATCACATTATTAGCAATTTCTTTTTATTCCTTAGAAAGACCTAGATCAATCAAATATCTGTGTGATACCAACATTATTCTATCTCTGAAAAAATAATAAAGTTTATTTTCTTCATAAAAAAAGATGGTGTCAGTAATTTAAAGTTGATGATTGTAGAGGAACTTCACAGACAAGGCTGGCTTGAGCAAAGCTGAGAAAATAGAAGGAGGATCCAATAAAGTTGTGATGAAAGAATTACTCCCAGTGAAGTCAACAGGCTTTTCAGAATGCCTGCTGCATTCAGGTCCCTACAGAGTGCTGAAGGCGAGGCAAGCTAAGGCTCCAAAGAGACAAAGACATCCTGTTGAGGAAGAAAGGGTGGGAGAAAGCTGCCAAAGCATTCGCTGGTTCATTTCCAGGACAGAGGGTGGTGGAAGGAGAGCACCTTTTGAAAGATTGTTTTGACTAGAACATACCTTGCCTCATTATTCGTCTCCTTCCCAGGTGGCTCAGTGGTAAAGAATCCGCCTGCTAATACAGGAGACACAGGAGACATGGATTCAAGCCTGGGTCAGGAAGATGTCCTGGAGGAATAAATGGCAACCCACACCAGTATTCTTGCCTAGAGAATCCCATAGACAGTGGAGCCTGGTGGGTTACAGTCTATAGGATTGCAAAGAGTTGGATGCAACTGAGAGACAGCACATGCAAGAACACCTGGGGTACGCATACATCTCCCTACTTTATATAGGCTAGAGAAAAGGTCCGTCTAGTCAAGGCTATGGTTTTTTCAGTAGTCATGTATGGATGTGAGAGGTGGACCATAAAAAAAGCTGAGCGCCAAAAATTGAAGCTTTTGAACTGTGGTGTTGGAGAAGACTCTTGAGAGTCCCTTGGACTGCAAGGAGATCCAACCAGTCCATCCTAAAGGAAATCAGTCCTGAATATTCATTGGAAGGATTGATGCTAAAGCTGAAGCTCCAATACTTTGACCACCTGATGTGAAGAACTGACTCATTGGAAAAGACCCTGATGCTGGGAAAGATTGAAAGCAGGAGGAGAAGGGGATGACAAAGGATTAGATGGTTGGGTGGCATCACTGACTTGATGGGCATGAATTTGAGAAAGCTCTGGGAGATGGTGATGAGCAGGGAATCCTGGCATGCTGCAGTCCATGGGGTCACAAAGACATCACAAACATCTCAGACACAACTGAGCAACTCAACTGAACTGAACTGATAGAAAAGTTGTCATAGAGTATCCCCTTTGCTTCTCAAAGTGTGGACCATAGACCAAAAGAATCTGCATCTCTGCCAGCTTGTGAGAATTGCAGAATCTTAGGCTCCACCCAGACCTAGCTAATTAGAACCTGCATTTTAACACGATCCCCAGGTGATTCACAGGTATGGTATGTTTGAGAAGCACTGGTCTAAGATATTACACAGTAAAGTGAAGAGGCTGTAGGATCTGGAATCAGATGGGTTTGGGTTCCATCCGAAACATCTCCTCTTCCTGGCTTTGAAACTTTGACAAGGCACTGAGTTTCTTTGAATGTCATCTGTAAAGGGGATAACAGTACTTCCCAGGGTTTGTTTTTGTTTCAATTCAGTGACTTTAATTCAATGGGATCCAACAAAGTTTTGCAGTGAGTACCCCTTCTAACTCAAAAACTAAAACTTTTTCTAGAACCTTAGAATGCCAGCAGAAGACCCACCTCAGCCTGGTCTCCAGGCAAGCCAGGCCAGGGCAGACCTTTTCCGGCCTTCCCTGTCACCTCATTGCTTCTGCAGCTTCCTTCACACCCCTAAGGGAGCCCATAGCTGACCACTGCAATTTCTAAGAGACTACAGCATACACTTGACTCCCTGCCAAGAAACATCATACCACAACTCAACCACTTCATAATTTTATTTAAAATGATCCATTGATTGAAAGTTGGTATGGATTCCTTTATTTTTATAAACGGCACAAATAGTTTATCAGGTTGCCAAGGGTACAGGAGGCAGAGCTCTCCCCACCTCACCTCTTTTATCACAGCCCATTCCCATGAGAGGTCCAGTTAGAGCAGCCAGCAATCAGAAGCTGAACTTGTTCTGTGGTCAGAGCAGCAGATGCCCCTTCAGGCTCTCTGTGCAGTTCTGTGAAACCCTCCCCAGCCTGCTGGTTTACCAGGAGAATCTTCTGTCTTGCCTGAGAAGGTTAAATTCCCCCAGAGCTTTGCATTATTAGTGGCTCTTTTATTCTATTTCATTTAATAGAGTTTTTATTTCACTACATTTTATCCTATTATATTTGGCCCTGAGTACAAGGTGGATATCTGCTCTTCAATGAGCCAAGGGACACACATGTGTCCAGCATTTACTGGGGACGGCTCCTACAGTGTCTCTGACTGGCTGGTTATTTATGGATGATGGATGGGCTTGAGTGGACTCAGTGAGATTCATCCACCCTTTCTCTCCTCTTTCTCCATTTCTGTCTCTGATTTTCACTCTTTCCTATTTCCACTGTCTCCTCTGTCTCTCCCTCTTCGTTCCTCTGCCTCTTTGTCCTTCACCTATCCTTTCCCTCCATCTTCTTCAGGCTTCCCACTTCCTCCAACCTTGCGAGTCCTGAATTCTTACAACCCCACGTCACCCATCCCTACTCACACAGTTTCTCTTCATTCCTGTGGACTTAGAACATCTAAGGTAAGTCAGAACAATTCCTAGAACTGGTTCAGCATCTGTTAATCTTACCTTCTCTTTTTCAGATGTGATATTCCCAAAATACACTCTAAGTTGGACTTGAAATGTGTATTTCTGTAGGTCTGGACCTGGGCATTTAAAACACTAAAATAACTGTAAGGACAGGCTAAAAATAGCTGGCTCTGCCATTCAGAGGGCAGAACAAATCACAGTCCGCCCAGTTCAACAACTCGGGGCAGAGTCTGAGTAGAAATTCTCCACCTAACAGGACTGTACAGTCACAGGCAGAGAAGTGGCCCCTCATACAGTCCTGTGCCCCCAGCAGAGTAGCAAGAATATACCCAGAAAGAGGTCTCCAGAGCTACAAAAGGAAACTCCATTTTTCAGATCCTTTGGTCCTTAACTGTATACCCGCAACTCTGATTCAGATCTGGGGTGCTATGAATTCCCAGTGTTTCCTGCACTGAAGATAACTGCAGGTATTAGTCTATCACTGCATCTATGCTGGAGTTGGAACCACAACTTGATTCCAACTGGACCTGGACTATGCCCAGGTCAGGGCACATATCTTTCATACTCTGTTGCCTTCCTAATGCTGAACACTAAAGCTGGCAAATACTTATGAAAGAGGAAGGAAATGAAGGAGGAAGAGAGGGAAGAAGGAGGGATGGAGGAAGAGAAAGAAAGGGAGGGATGGAAAGAAGGAGTTCTTCAAAATTAAACACACACACACAAATGAAAACCTCAAAAAGTTTAACTTTTAAAGCTCTGACCTAAGTAACTATCTCTATAACACAAAACCAATGCTTTTTTATTCTGTTGCTAAAGTTTTAAAAGCTGGTTGAGGCTTCAGTTTGCAGCTTACTCCCCAGGCAGATATTCAAAATGGAAAAAATATATATATAATAGCAGCTGATTCTGCACAGCATTCATTTGCTTGCTTGCTACAAACCACTTTAATTATTTTGTTTGCAATACCTAGTCATTCATCTCGGGAGAATATTTAAATCTGCTTTTATTTGTGCACAAGTACCCCTACCAATAGGAAAATGAGACCCTATGTTTCAAATTAACACCTCACAGTTGGTTTTTTTATCCCCAAAGAGCTGACAGAAAATTAAAATTTTTAATTGCATTTATAATTTAAAATCCAGAAATATTACCCAAAACAAATTCCAAAAATGATACGAAAATAAAACTGCATGGCCCAGAGCCCTGAAATGGATGATTCTGAAGTTTACAGGCCTGTGTTTAAGATATGAAAGCTCTTACATGTAAACTAGATCCAACTGTAAAGGCTCAAGTGTAAAGATCTGGGAATATAAATTCAGAAGACAAGATGTACAGTATGTATAGATGTTGACCATGATGGATTAACACAGGTTGAACTTAACTTCTCATCTTAAACAACTAAAAAACAAACAAAACATATGAAACAGTGGTTCTCAGATATGGGAAAACAGTCATAGCTAAACAGTGATATTCAAGAAAAAAGAAATAAATGAAATAATCCTGAATTTATTGTTCCAACAGACTTTCCAGGTTGCTGCAGAGGAATGGGAAACCTAGGCAGAGACTAAAGATCTCCATGAGTGGAAGAGAGTTTGGGATTTGAGAAGTCCAAGGAAGCAGAATTCCAGAGAAAAGATAGCTACACAGAAAAAGTCCTCTAGAAATGTGAAGAAAGTTCCCTCTGAGTCTTTAGCTGAGTATGGATTAGCAGGAGGAAACTGGGCTCCCAGGTGGCTTGGTGGGTAAATAATTTGCCTGCAATGCAGGAGACATAGTTCAAGCCCTAGGTTGGAAAGGTACCCTAGAGGAGGGGATGGCAAGCCACTTCAGCATTCTTGCCTAGAGAATCCCACGGACAGAGAAGCCATGTGGACTACAGTCCATATGTTCACAAAGAGTGGGACACAACTGAAGTAACTCAACATGCACGCACAAACACATGCATGAGGAAACTAACAATGAAAGGGCCACCAAAAAAAAACAGGTTTAACAATCCTCAAAGATGGGGCAAATGGCAACAGACTAAGACTGGTTTTGACCTGCTTACCAAAGTTTCAAAGCAAGTCTTGAAAAATCAAAATGTTCCAAAGTAACTTGGGGGGAAAAGAAGAATCTAAAGGAATAAAAAGGATTCAAGCAACCAACCATGTAAAATTTACAATGTCTGGCATTAATCAAAATTTACTAAGCATGCAAAGAAACAGAAAAATATAACCCATAATGAGGAGAAAAATCAGTCAATAGAAACAGGTCCAGAAATATTGCAGATGGTAGAACAGGACATTAAAACAGATATTGTAAATATTATAAATCCACACAATATGTTCAAGAAGACAGAGGAAAATCTGTGCATGACAGGAAGAAAAATAAAAGACACAAATTTAATTTCTACAAATAAAAATGGAGTGTCTGAGATGAAAAGTACTCTAGATGAAATCAACAGGAAATTAGACACTGTAGAAGAAAAACAAACGAACTTGAAAGTGTGGAAACAAAAAGTTTCCAAATGAATCACAGAGTGAAGAAAAAAAGACTGGAAAAAAATCAATGGATCACTAATAATGAGCAGTGGAACAACTTCAGGTAACCTGATATACATGCCATAGTCCATGAAGAAGAGAGAAATGGCGGGAGAGAAAAAAATAAGAAATAACTCAAAATACGCTTTGAATTAAAATATGTTTAAAGAAGATATGATATCAATTCTATAAAACCCTTTCCAGAAAATTGAAGATAAGTAAATACATCCCATCCAGGAGGCTGGTACTACCCTGATAACAAAATCAGACAAAGGATTTACAAGATAAGAAAAATACAGACTAACATCCCTTGTGAACACACACACAAAAGTTGTTTAAAATATCTTAGTTAATACTTTAGCTAAGTTTATATGCAAAAGTTAAAGGAAAAAACCCCAAAGCAACATGATCAAAATGCGGTTTATTTCAGTCCTGTGAGACTGGTTTCACATTTGAAAATGAATCAACTTCGGTCACTGTATTCACAGAATTTTAAAACAAGAAAAAGAAAAGAAAAAGCACGTGATTATCCCAATAGATGCACAAAAAAATTTGACAAAATCCAACTTCCAATTACATTAAAAACTCTCAGGAATAAAAGAAAACTTCTTTAACTTGATCAAGGGTATCTATGATCAACATGCATCTAATACTATAATTAATGGTGAAAGGCTGAATATTTTCCCCTAAGGGCAGGAAAAAGACAAAGATATCCACCCTTAATACATCTATTCAACACCGTACTGGAGGTTCTAGCCAGTACAATCGCATAAAAAAAGACATAAAGGAAATGTAAATTAGAAAAGAAGAAGCATACAGTGTCGTTATTCACAGATGGCATGACAAAAGAACAGCGCTATAACTAAGTGAGTTTAGAGCCAAGTTGTGGGACACAAGGTTAATATTCACGAATCACTTGTATTTGCAACAAACAACTGCAAATTTAAAGTAAAAAAGCAATATCATCTACAACTGTACCAAATATTAGATTAGATATACAAAGACAAGTTTAACGAGATTTTGCACACTTAATACTCAAAACTAAAAATAATTAAGAAGGATATAACAAATTAAATATATATACATATATATATCTTGTTCATGGATCAGAAGATTTAATATGATGAAGGTCTTAACTGTCCCTCAGATTATCTCTAGATTCAACATAATAGAAATTAAAATTCTGTGTAAGTCTTTTTCCATAAAATGAAAATTCTCAAATGTATGTGGACAATCTCTAGATCCATCTGTATTGCTGCAAATAGCATTATTTCATGCTTTTTTATGGCTGAGGAATAATATCACCCTAAGTGAAGTAAGTCAGAGAGAGAAAGACAAATATATGATATTGCTTATATGTGGAATCTAAAAAGGTGTACAAATGAAATTATCAACAAAACAGAAACAGAGTGATAGATGTAGAAAATAAATATGATTACCATGAGGAATGGAGGGGGAAGGGATAAATTGGGATGGGACTGACATATCACACACTATACTATATATAAGGTAGATAACTAATAAGGACTTAACTATAGGAGCATAGGGAATTCTACTCAATACTTGGTAATGGCCTATATGGGAAAAGAATCTTTAAGAGAGAAAATAAATGTACATACTGATTCACTTTGCTGTACACCCAAGACTAACCTAACATTGTACATCAAGTAAATATTTTTAAATAAAAAATAAAATAAAATAAAATGTACAAGCAAATGCAGGCCAGAATGAGGGTGAGACATATGCACACACTTGAGAGGGAGATTCCCCTTAAATTTTTGTCTCAGTTGTCTTACTCTAATCTTAGCCCTAAAATGTGAAGGATCTAGAAGGTGGAAGCATATTTTTCAAAAAGAAAAAGGTGGAGAGCTTATTCCATTTGATTTCAGGATTAAGTATAAGGCTGCAATATAAAGGCAATGTGGCACCAGTATGAAGATAAACATAAAGGCCAGTGGAACAGAATAAAGAGTCCAGGAATAGATCCAAATACTGAATGCCAATTGATTTTCAGCAAAGAATTCAAAGGAGAAAGTATACTATTTTCAACAATTGGTGCTGAAACAATTAAATATCCATGTGCAAAAATTAAATTAAAAAAGATCTTCCACATCAACCCTTACCTCACACCATATGTTAACATTAACCATCAACATACACTACAGTATAAATGAATGACAAAATCACTATGCCATGTGAAATAAGCTGGGAAAAAATAATATGTACTCTATTTGACTGTGTGGATCACAACAAACTGTGGAAAATTCTTAAAGAGATGGAAATACCAGACCACCTTACCTGCCTCCTGAGAAATCTGTATGCAGGTCAAGAAGCAACAGTTAGAACTGGACATGGTACAACAGACTGGTTCCAAATTGGGAAAGAAGTACATCAAGGCTGTATATTGTTACTCTGCTTATTTAACTTATATGAAGAGTTCATCATGAGAAATGCTGGGCTGGATAAAGCACAAGCTGGAATCAAGACTGCTGGTAGAAAATCAATAACCTTAGATATGCAGATGATACCACCCTTATGGCAGAAAGAGAAGAGGAACAAAAGAGCCTCTTGATGAAGGTAAAAGAGGAGAGTGAAAAAGCTGGCTGAAGACTCAACATTCAAACATGGCATCCAGTCCCATCACTTCATGGCAAATAGATGGGGAAATAATAGAAACAGGGACAAAATTTATTTTCTTGGGCTCCAAGATCACTGCAGACAGTGACTGTAGCCATGAAATTAAAAGACACTTGCTCCTTGCAAGAAAAGCTATGATAAACCTAGACAGCGTATTAAAATGCAGAGACATTACTTTGCCGACAAAGGTTTGCAGTCAAAGCTATGGTTTTTCCAGTAGTCCTGTATGGATGTGAGAGTTGAACCATAAAAAAGGCTGAGCATTGAAGAGCTGATGCTTTCAAACTGTGGTATTAGGAGAAGACTCTTGAGAGTCCCTTGGACTGCAAGAAGATCAGAGCAGTCAATCCTAAAGGAAATCACCCTTGAATATTCACTGGAAGGATTGATGCTGAAGCTGATGCTCCAATCGTTTGGCCACCTGATGACAAGAGCTGACTCACTGGAAAAGATTCTTATGCTGGGAAAGATTGAAGGCAGAAGGAGAAAGGTACAACAGAGGACGAGATGGTTAAGAGTTTGAGCTAACTCTGGGAGATGGTGAAGGATGGTGTGTGCTGCAGTCCATAGGGTCACAAAGAGTCGAACACAACTGAGCAACTGAACAACAACGTAAATCCATTGACACAAAATTCTAGAAAATGTGAATTAATCTATAGTGCCATAAAACAGATTAGAGGTTGCCTGGGATCAGGTGGAGGAAGAAATTGATTACATGGGGGCATAAGAAAACTCTCATTGGTAATATAAATGTGCATTATCATGATTGTGGTGATAGTTTCACAAGTATAAATGTCAAAACTCCAAATTGTAAGTCGTCAAATTGTGTGGTATTTTTAATGGTGGTTATACATCCAAAAGCTTGTAAAAAAATAAGAGTATAAGCAAGTGAGCTAGAATGCCTGGGTTTAAAGCCAGAGCACCCTACATAAACTACCACTCATCTCACTCACACCCTAAACTCTCATCTCCCTTTCCCTGATTTAAATGCTTGCTAGAAGCCTGCCCTTAGACTAGCCATTTGCCTTCTTTTCATATCAGTTTGGTCAGCATTATCTGTCAACCCTACCTTCAAAATTAGAGAATCTGAGCACATCTCACCTTCTTTGTGCATATCAGCCCAGACCAAGCCACTATCATCTCTAATTAAATACCCTAATTTAAAAAAAAAAAAAATAATTCTTTATCTACTTATTTGGCTGCACTGGGTCTTAGTTATAGCACGTGGGATCTTAAGTCACAGCATGTTGGATCTAATTCCCTGACCAGGGATCGAACCCAGGCTCCCTGCATTGGGAGTGTGGAGTCTTAGCCACTGGACCACCAGGGAAGTTCCTAAAGGCCTTATTTTAAAAACTTTTTCACCCCAACCCCCACAATGTATTTTCAACACAGAAGTCAGGAGTGGTCCTTCTAAAGTATAATTCAGATCATATGACCTCTCTGCTCAGAACATCCCAGTGGCTCCTCAGCTCACTCAGGGTGAAAACGAAAGCCCTTGCAGCAACAGATGCAGCTGGATCACCTCATAACCTCCCCAGGTACTACCACCTTCTACTCCGTCACTGCCCTTTATTAGAGGTCTGTCCATAATTTCACATCCCACTATCACCACACTCCCCAGTCCTAGCTGCTGTGACTGCTTCTCACCTAGTGTACACATCCCTCCCAGGGCTGTGTCATGAGAGCTGAGATACAAAAATCTAATGGATAATAGAGCCCTTCTTCCTGAAGGCAATATTTGGGGGAGGAAATGGCATTTTATATTAAACTGAACCATTATACTAAATTGGAATTTCCCTCGGAGGCGCCGAGCTTTAATGATATGAAATTCCATAGTGAAGTGCCTGGTGCATAGGCAGATGGGCCAAGGGAAATGACTGAGAATCAATTTCTTGATTCCAAAAATTCTCACCCACAAGGAAGATATAAAAAGTCCAGAAGAGTCAAAATGGAAAGAAAGAGGATTTAGAGAGGAACATTTCCTGGAGGGGAAAAGAGAATCCGGATATGCTTCTAACTCCCCATAGGAGGAAAGACAGTGCTCACCCATTCCCTGAGAGTCTTCCTGGAAGGGCTTCATGTGGGGGCCACTGAAGACCCCACAGAACAGAGCCAAGGCCTTAAACAAGCAAGATTCTTCAAGTTTAATCATAAAAGCAACTTAACGTCTTCCATTGGCCTTTTGACCCTGCTCATTTACTCTACTGATGAAAATTAGGGAAAGTTTCATGACTTTTCTGTTCCCTAACCAAGGTTAATAGAAAATTCTATTTCAGTTTCAAAACTAAGTTTTGATGCAGAAATTAAAATGATCTAATCCAATATAGTAACTGGAATATTTCCTTGCCTTGGTGCAGGAAATTTGACCCTTAAAAGACATAAATCAATATGTATCTCCCATTAAGGTAGATATGGGCTGATTCAAAAGCAATACTATATAGAAATAACACAGGTTTTGAAATGAGACCAACTTGAGCTGAAAATCCCAGCTCGTCTTTTAGCCTCACACATTTTTTAGGCCTCAATTTTATTATCAGTCTTCCTTTATTAATAATATATCTCTTAAGAACTTTCCTGGTGGTCCAGTGGCTAAGATTCCATGTTCACAAGGCAGCAGACTCAGGTTCAATCCTTGGTCAGGGAACGAGATCTCACATGCCTCAACTAAGAGTTCACAGGCTGCAACAAAACCTGGTGCAGCCAAATAAATGAATGAGTATTTTCAAAAAGAATGTATCTCTTAGTGTTGGAAAGATCTGGTCATATAACAAAAGATGAATACATTCACACAAAGGACAGAAGCAAGCAAGTCACAAAATTAGGAATAGGCATGATCAACCAGTAAATGTTCAAAGTGTTTGACTTGACTAATAAGCAAAGAAATGCAAATTGAAACAAGGCTGTGTGAACTTTTTTCATCTAAAAAACTGCTAAAAATGGAAAACTATATATTGGTCTATGTTGATTATATTCATGTCCACAAGACAAAAGAGCGGGATGAAACAGGCACTGTGATATAAGGCGCTCAGGTCTTTGAGAGCTCCCATACTCTGAAACAAATACTTTACCATCATTAGAAATTAGAGACATCAGCAGATCTGGGTATAATGATGTTCATCGCTGTATTATTTGCAGTAGCATTAACTAACCCACATTTCCAAAAATGGTGAAGAATTACAATTCCTCCAAGTGACAGACTACTGCAAGGCTATTACATGTTATCCCAAATGCTATTTACTGAGTTGATAAAATGCTAATGATACATTATTAATTGGCAATGGTAGGACATAACACTGAACAGAACAGGAAAACTTCAATCTGGCAAAACAAGCTCTGTGTATAAAGCTGTTTGACAGGATAATTTTATTGGTATATTGATTTTGTGTATTTTGTTTTATTATAAGAATCAGGAAGGATGAGAGCAATTTTTCTCCATTTTCCTTCTATCCCTGTCCCTCCCCCTCTACCACACACCTGCCCAAACAGAGGTCAGAAAAACCTCACGCTCTTCTTTCTCCCAAAATATTTTCTTTGAATACAGGTGAACTGAGATGACAGCTGATTGAGAAGCCCTCTGTGGCTTGAAGAATAGAGGGTGGTCAAGTGGCCTGAGCCAGGAAGTTTCCAGTAGATATAGATGTAACGAAAGAGAAGCTTGTAGCCTACCCGTCCCTGTTCCAGGTTAGTCCCAGGGGCAAAATACGTGAGAGGAATGGGTGGTGGCCACTTAGGAAGGGCTGGGCCCCCAGCATGGGGTCTCTCAGGCTCAGGAAAAATATCACTATCCCTAAGCAAGTGAATTGGAACTTCCTGAGTGTCCATGGAGATCTTTCTACGATTGACCTTGACAATGTAAAATCCAAAATTTACACAATTTCCTGAGGGTAAGGAGAAAGCTGGGCTTCCCAGGTGGCACTAGTGCAGATATATATAAAAGACACAAGCTCGATCCCTAGGTTAGGAATATCCCCTGGAGGAGGACACAGCAACTCACCACAGTATTTATGCCTAGAGAATCCCATGGACAGAGGAGCCTGGCAGGCTAGAGTCCATGGGCTTGCACAGAGTCAGACGTGACTGAAGTGACTTAGCACGCACACATGTAGGGAGGAAGCTCCTGTTAAAATAGCTTCAAATGTCTTGCAGTCTCTCTAAATGGGATTTCATGGGAAGATATCACTTGTTTTGCCTATAAAGCATTCAAAGCAGGGCCTGGCATACAGTAGGTACTCAATGAAGTGAGTCTCCTTGCTTCTGAGGACAAACCACCTGGCTCACCGTTTTATGCAATACCCCACAGCAAACAAGCAGAGATCTGAGGGTGGGAAGAGGTTGTTCAGAACCCAGTAGCCTCACAAGGGGGGCTCTTCAGCAATCCTTGTCCAGGAGGCCCATTCTACGCTGACCAGGAGTAACATGAGGCACGATGGTGGCAGCATTTGGTCCTCAATCTCTCATTGCCATGGTAACTGACAGGCCAGTCTCTAGGGCTGTAGGAAACTGCCTCACAGTTCTGATCACTGACACTTAAAGGGTTTCTTCCCCTTGCTGCAGGATACTCACTTCAAACTCTACAACCAGCTCTAAGAGACAGGTTACTCCAGCATGCATATCATCTGGTTTGAGACAGCAGAGGCACAAAGAAACCCAGAGCTGAGTTATGGGCTCTATGAGCCCTCACACATCATTTAAGACACTGCCCAAGAAGTTCTGGTGGTTTAAGTGTCCTCCTGTCTTCATTTCTGCTTTCATATTCCAGTTTTGAAAGGACTCTCCCTGGGAGCTCCACCAGGAGCTGCATACAAAGGCAGTAGCCATGTGGGTGTGTGTGTGTGTGTGTGTGTGTGTGTATGTGTACACACACTTGTTTTTCACTTCTCTGTGTGGTGCCTGATGATTATCCAGCCTGGCAAAGGAGGTGTAATAACAGGGTAGAAGGCACAGATAATAGGGTCTTTCTGGCACAAGCAACAAGTTCATCTGAATCCATCAGAATCCATTTGTGGGAAGAGCGATGGATGGGAATGCAGAAAGGTAGAGACACTAACCTTTAGTTTTCAGACACATTTGCTGCACGTGGTAATTAAAGCTATTTTTATAACTCCCTAAGTGTCAGCACTCCCTTTTCCAATGCTTTTCCCAAGCATTCTTCTGTCAAAACTCTGCAAAACAACAGTTGTTGGGAACAATTGACTCATGTCTGAAACATAGAGTCTGATTCCACAGCAATGGTAGGGGTCTGACTGAGCAATTCTGTCTGCAAGGAGGTTGAAGTTGAGTGCCAATTGCAGAGGATCTGGAGTGGCTCCTACAATATTGCCTACCTGTAGTTCAGTGAGCTAGGTACACAATCCTACCCACAATCTTACAAGCTATCTGAGGGTGAGGAGCATCTCTCTCTAATTCTCATAAGCACCCCAAGTGCCTCACAGATGCTAAATTAATGATAGGTGGTCAAGAGTTATAGATCCAGGCAGGGAAATAGGAGACAGAGCAAGAAGTTAAGGACCACTAAAGAAGCACAGCCTGAGTTCTCTGGGGCATTGAAAAAAGGAAAGGTTTTGGAAGAAATTAAGAGGTGTTGCAACATGGGGAAAGGTTAATTTGATATGAGTCATAAAGGATGCATAGGAGTTTGAAAAATAGAGTTAGGAGAACTAGAGTTCCAGGGAGAAAAAAACACAGTTATAAATACTGCAATTCAAGTTCATCCAGGTGATGAATCAAGTTATGTCCCCAACCCTCTATACTCCTCATAAAGACATGTATTCCTTGTTACCAAGTCCTTAAATATCAGTACTTCCTTGATTAAGTTCCAAAAACAAACTTGCCCTAGGAACATTGGCTGGTTGTTAATAAGAAAAGCTATCTTTTAAGAGTGCCTGCTGTAAGACAGATCCTCTGATTGGTTGTTTCTCGTGAGTTATCTCATTAGGCTTCATAAGTTTCCCATGAGATGTTTATTATAAACTCTATTGACTGGATAAGGAGAATAAAGTTCCAGGAAGGAAATAAAACAATTTACCCAGGGACTTCCCTAAAAGTCCAATGGTTAAGACTTCACCTTTCATGCAGGAGGTTCAATCCCTGGTCAAGGAACTAAGATCCCACATGCCTTGGGGCCAAAAAACCAAAACATAAAACAGAAGCAATATTGTAACAAATTCAATAAAACCTTTAAAAATGGTCCACATAAAAAAATTTTAAGAAAAATTTCCCAAAGTCAAAGAAGTGGTCATCAATAGAGTCAAATCTAATTCATGGCATGTTCCCCAAGACTGGTCTAAAACAGGGATACCTTATCACTTTCTCAGTACTGAGCCTCAAAGCCACCATCTGTGTAGTTCCAAGTACTCGTCTCATGGGGCTTTGAAAAGGACTGAAGAATGGTATTATATAACAAATATTTCCTAATCTATCTGTAACCATAAGTGTTAACTCTCATAGATTCCTCTGGAGCTGAGAAAGGAAAATAGATATATTCTGATTGACAAAGGGAAGTACATTTTTAGTAAATATGGTTTGTTACTTTCCGACACTACTCATGTGACATGCATGAGTTTACTTGTGTGGGTTTTTCAGGAATTTTTCACCTTCTTCATAGGATATTTTGAAAACAAGGTGCTGATATGTAAAACAGCACAAAGGGAGGAAAACTAATCATAAACAATAAAAAATTATATAAGACTTTCCCCAACAAGATTATATTACCATTTTCAAATTATTTTAAAACATCAAATATTGCTGGAATTCACTCATATATTTTGCATGTAGTTAATGCTGAGTGAGGAGGGAAAAGGTGAGAGAGGGTCAGTGTGACATAAGGTGTCTGTCTCTTAAATTCTGAGTCACTCATACCTAAGTTCAAATCCTGACTCTGCCACTTACTAAGTGGCATCAAAAACTCAGTCTCTTTCTCGGAGCCTCTGACTCCTGATCTGTAAAATGGGAAGATATAAGTCAAGTATCTGAAAATTTATCCTCCAACCCTTTCCCAACATTCACCCCAAGGTCATCACATCCTCAACGCAGTAGCACCTGAGGTCAACGACCTCTCTCTTCTCTATGAAATAGTTTCTTCAGTGGGCTTCCAGGACTCCACCCTCTCCTAACCATATCTATACTCATATTAAATTATTTAAGCACTTGAATTAAAGCGTAGTGTCCTAATGAATAAAATAGCAAGATCCAAGTAGAAACAGCCTTCAAGAAACATACTTCAAAGAAACAAGAATGAAAAAAATATATTAGGTTAACACTAGTCAAAATAAATCTCCAGTAGCCTCAGTAATATCAGATAGAGCATATATCAGAGCAAAGGACATTTCAGGGCAGCGGGATAAGGAAAGTCATGCCATAATGATAACAGATCAATTAATCAACAGGACATAAAAATGCTAAACATTTATCCCTCTTGTAACAAAGCTTCAAAATATATTAAGCAACAACTGATAAAACTGCAAGAAGAAATAGGCAAACTCAGAATTAAAGCTGCCTATTTTGATCCCCCCTCTTAATAATTGATAGAACAAGTAGAGAAAATATAATCAAGGATACAGAAGACATAAGCAACACTATCAACAGAACTGACCTAATTGACATTTATAGAACAATCCTCACAACAACAACAGATTATACATTCTTTTCAAGTGTACATAAAACATTTACCAGAAAAGACAATCGATTGGACTATCAAATAAGTCTCAATAAATTTAAAAGGATTCAAGTAATATTCAAGTAGTTCAACTATGGTCTCTGACCACATGGAACTCATTAAAAATCAATAAAGTAAAGATTTCTGAAAAATATATAAATATTTAGACATTAAATAAGGCACTTCTAAACAACTCATGGATCAAAGAAGAAATCAAAAGGTAATACAGAAAGTATTTTGAATTGAATAACAATGAAAATTTTGGAGATGCCATTAACTCACTTAAAGGAAGTATAAAGTAGTAAAGAAAAATAAAGTTCTCAAATTGATGATTTCAGCTTTCCCTCTAAGGAAACTATAGACATAGGTGGCAAATAAACACCTGAAAAAATGCTCAACATCACTAGTCATTAGCGAAATGAAAATTACAACCAGAATGAGGCACCATTACAAACCACTACAAAGACTGACATCAAGAACTCTGATTAAATCAGGTATTGAAGAAGGCCTGAGACAATTGGGATTCTCAAACAACCTGAAAGTTTCTTAGAGTTGACAGTCCACCTGCCATAGAGCACTGTAATTCCACTTATAAATATGCACCCTCCCCCCAAAATGAAAGCCTGTGTTCATACAAAGACTTGTACATGAATGTTCACAGAAGCCTTATCTGAAATCACCAAAAATCTCAGATGACCCAAATGTCAATCAAGAATAAACATATATTCAAGCTGTGGTATAGTTATACAACTGAATACGCCTCATCAATAAAAGGGAAGAACTATTACTGCATATTGCAATAAGGGTGAATCTCAAAATAATCATCTGGAGGGAAACAGTCATAGAAAAACAGAAGAAGAAGAGAGTATACACTGTATGATTCCACTTATGCAAAACTTGAGAAAATACAAATAATCAATCTGTAACATTTACCTACAAACAATCTCTAGAAAATACAAACAATCCATCTGAAAATACAAACAGACTACCTGACGAGTGGGCTTCCCTGGGGGCTCAGCAGTAAAGAATCTGCCTGCCAAAGCAGGAGATGTGGGTTTGATCCCTGGGTCAGGAAGATCCCCTGGAGAATGAAATGGCAACCCACCCCAGTATTCTTGCCTGGAGAACCCCATGGACGGAGAAGCCTGGCAGGATACAGTCCATGGGGTCACAAAAGAGCTGGACACAACTTAGCGACTAAACAACAACAATGACCACCTGAGGAGCAGGGAAGGTAGGACAGCGGTGGGGATTACCACGAGGCACACTTGTTGGGTGATGTATATGCTCACTGCCTTCATTATGGTTGCAGTTTCACAGGGGTATACATACATCAAACAAAAACTGTACACAAATATGTGTGTTTATTGCATGTGATTAAACCTAAATAAAATGGTTGATTTTTAAGTAAAAAAAATAGGTTGAAAAAAATGATGCTCAAAAACAGTGCCTGGCTCCATCTAATGTCTGATAAACGGCAGCTCCTAGTCTTGGTTCTGGGTTCTCAGTGGGGCTACAAAGTTGGCTAGGATGTGATCCTTGTGCTCAAGGACTCCTCAGTGGGGCTGGGGAGAGAAACAAGTGAATCGATTACAATAAACATAATTGTTTTAGAGTGTTGCTAAATGAAATTTTCAGACGGTAAATGTTACAGGGACTTAATATTCGAACAGAATTAGAATCTTCAAAATGAAAGGAAGAAAAAAATTAAATCTCTTCCCTCCCGCTTTTCCTGTGTGTCCCGAATAGAGATTTCTTAAAGCTATTTCATTCAGCATGCATATCACAGTCTCTTATTCTTGCTTTCTTCAATTAGTATATTAGCATTTCTCTCCCCTGCATTATGCATGTGTAGCCTAATCCCATTTTCATTTGCCTTAACTCAGTGTGTGTTTGGGGATAGGAATGGTTTAAAAGTCCGGAATGATGCTTGCTGGACTGTTGACAGGAGTCTCCTCTGGTGCGAGCCAAGTCTGTACTCAGAGGGTCCTTGTGGAATATTTGTTGGTGCCAAACCAGTGAAGATGCCAAGATGCCCCCAGGGGCACTAGCAGGAGAACATTCTAGGCAGAGGGGTTCGAAGAGGTTCAGACACTGGGATGACCTTCTGCTCGGGGTGGCAGGGATATCTCATGATATAGGCAGAGCAGCTCTAGATGATAAAAGATGGCAGGAATTGAGACCAGAGAGGGCTCTGAAGTCAGTTCATGAACAGCCTCATGGACCACGTGAAAGAATCTGAACTCCATCCTATGGGCCCTGACACCCCACCACCTGCCAAAGACCTATTCCAGCAGAGGCGTGAGCAGATGTTGAGAGAAAAAGCACATGTGTGTGTCTGAAACACAAATGCATGTGGCAGCCAGAGTGCACCACCTCATCCTTGGAAAGCACAGCATGCATTAGAGATGAAGGTGCCTGCAGGAGAAACCTGTTCTTTGCTGTTTAACTTATCAGCCTTCTTTGATCATGGAATCCTTTTCCCACAAAACACCTACGAATTAGCAGAATACAGGTTCCCTGGGGCACAGTGTAGAGACTGCTGTAGGAAGCCTGGCCGGTGCTTCCTCTGTCCTCCTCCCTGGCTGCTCCATCGCCCACTGATGGCCTGATCAAGGATGGAGAATGCAAGCCTAGGAAAGGGAGGTGCAATGGGACCT
The DNA here is from genome assembly GCF_963930625.1 of Muntiacus reevesi. Taxonomy (NCBI): domain Eukaryota; kingdom Metazoa; phylum Chordata; class Mammalia; order Artiodactyla; family Cervidae; genus Muntiacus; species Muntiacus reevesi. The sequence continues at coordinate 119,614,612 of NC_089250.1, forward strand.
AGGATGCTAACAGTCATAGCTCGTAAAGCAGGATCACAGCTTTCGAGTTCATGAAGGATTGGGAGGTCATAAATGTCTCTTCCTCTCCATGAAGGCAATTAAAAAAGCAGAGTCAAGGTGAGGAAGCAAGAGGCAGATGTAGCAGCAGGAGGCTTAAGCCAGCACCTCCTCTGTGTGTGAACCCCTCATGCTGGGGACTCTAGGGAGCCTGACAGAAAGGAGGTGCAGCCCTCACTTATAGGCTGTTCCAGAAGCCAGATGTGTGTATCAAGTCCCCAACACAGCATAGCTGGGGTGAGGTATACAGGACAGCAGAAGGATAAATAAATTCAGGGAGATCTTTTGGCAGAGGCGATGCTTAGCAAACTCCTGCTGAAAAGGTAAATCCTTGACAGCCAGAGGTGGCCATTCCAGGCCTAAAAGAAAATCCTAGCAAAGGTCCAAAACTAAGAGAGAAAAATAAATAGAGGAAACAATAAGTCACCCACTGCTTGTAGGGATAAACCATGGGCGTGTGGGCAGAGGGTAAGAAGAAAAGGGTGGAAAGGTGTTATGGGGTCATCCTAGAACGAGTTCTGAGGCAGGGGGCAGGATGTAGGCTTTTCTCCATTGGCTAGGGAACTAACCAGTAGGTTGGAGACACTGGTCCCTGGGATTGGAGCACTGGGCAAGAAACAGGTGAGGGGAGGATGATGAGTTCAGAGAGATGCACGGAGCTGGAGGTGGTCACGAAGTCTGCAAGCAGCTGAGGCCAGAAGGCATCTGGATCCCTGGGTCTGGAGCTCAGAGAAAACAGATATGGGATGTGGGGGTCATGGAAATAGGCTAGCGATGGGGCAGGGCCTACTGGCTGTGCCTCCTCCCTCCTTAGAACCTACCTCCCCCTGGGCACCTGCTGAACCACAGAACAGAGCCCAGAGCATCAGTTGTTGACAAAACCTAAGCAAAAGGGTTGTGTACATGCTTCTGCATTTCTTGAACCATTTGCATAAAAGTTTGCTTTATTCCCATGTCTGGAGGAACTTCTCTGACAGTGAGAGCTCTCCAGTAACAAAGGGACTGCTTCAAGTCCCCTTCACAGATGGTTCTGAAAGAGGCTGGAAAGACAGACATTCCGTAAAAGAATTTCCTCCACAAGGTTCTCAAGAGGCCAGACAATGAGGCAGATGTGTCCTGCCTGGACACAGAATGTCACCGGAGGGTGTGCTCCTCTGCCCCCTGGTCTGTATCCAGACCCTGCCTAGTGATGAGGACACCTGTGCATCACTAAGCCAGAGCCACGTGGAGAGGAAGCTCTCCAGATGAGCTGATACAGAGGTCCTGGGAGCCAAAGTCAAGTCTGATGGGTCCTAAACTGGCAGCTTCTGATGAATGACCCAGAGCTGTCCCCTCCATCCTTGAGTTTCCCATCTTAATTGTTTGCCTGTGTCTTTTCCTGGAGGCTGACTGGGAAGTACTCTTCAAAGCAACTTGCTCTACCCTATGCTATGTACACTGATACGCTTTCAACCAAACCCTTTTGAGAATCTACTCTTCATACAGGGTGTCGGGGATTCAGTGGGGACGTGGAGCCTGTCCGTGCCCCCAGGGGACTCACAGCCCAGTGGCCACCTTGACTAATGTTCAAACTTGCTATCCACATTTCTTTTGAATCCCCCATCCCCCGCCAAGTTAATGTGTAATTTAATCAATTGATAAAAATATAGTTTACGCCCAAAGCACATCTGCTTGCCAGTGTCCTTTCCCTCAGTAGAGCCCAAAGATCTGCAGAAACTGTCAGCAAGGTTTATATACTCGCAGCCTTTCTCCGCCTCCAATTACCCCTTCTCCAAATAAAACAGACCTGTAATATGCAACACCAATATTCACCAGTGAGGGTGCAGACATATTAAGAAAACCACTGCATGAAGAAAACAAACAAAAACATGTGCCCTTGAGTGTTTATCTTGAATCCAGGAAAACATATTAAGAAAGTCAAATATAGAAAGAAAAATTGAAGCACAGAGCCGTGAGGAATGAGGGAAGCAGCGGGTGGAGCTGGAGGATCACCATGGAGGCCTCCTTGGGGAAAGATGTGGTATGAAGAGGTGCTGACTTGAGCTCATCTGATGGACTGAACCTCCTCCAGAGAAGTGGTGAGCAGTTCAGGAAGCAATAGATGGGGTCCCAGTGTAGATGCTAGATTCTGGAGGTCATGGTGGAGCTGCTAAATACCCACCCCTGATTCTTTTCCTCCCATTTTATTTTTTCCGAGCCATCACATATAATAAACAGAGAAGCAACTGGGAAACTACTGGTCTGTGGGTTTGTATTTGGGTAGAGCCTGGAATGCTGTAACCATCATAAGAATAATAGGACTTGTTTCCAATGTGGCCATGCTGTACTAGGAACCAGCAGTTCTGAATATGGCTAAGTCCTAAGGATAAGTTGACTTGTGATTTAGAAAACATCTCAGTCATTAATCAGAGGCCACACTGGGGTCTAAGAGTCAAAGCTTTACAAAAGGACCCACTATCAGATCTCAGACTTCAAGAATGTCCCTGAGTGGACCAAGGCCAGCTCAAGGGCATCCCCATCAGTATGCATACCAGAGCCCTATTGATTGGTCTTACAGAATCAGACCCTGACCATAGGTTAAGGATCATTGCCAGGGCTACCTGCAGGATGGTGTCATTTGGTGTGAAGGTCTTTGGAGCCAACAGTCTTCATACAAAATCCCAAAGCACCTTTTAATAGCTGTATGACCTTGAGCAAGTAATTCAACCTCTCGAGCCTCTCTTTTCCCATCTGTAAAATGGGGATGCTAATAACTACCATACCGGGTTGTGAATGAGGGCTAAGGATGGTAACAAACACAAATGCCCTGACAAGTACTTGGCCTCCCCATAGAAAAGGAAACTCAGAAAGTGGGAGGGGTTACCTCTGGACAACATTTATCCCAGGGACAGTCACATGACTTGTCTATGAGTTCATGGTGCAATGTGCTGCTGACTGGGGTGGAGCTCAGCAATCCTCTTGGGTGAGGCTGTTCCAGTGTGGCCCTGACAAGTATGCCCACACCCGACACCTCCCAGTGGTGCTAAGTAAGCCCTGGCTTCCTGCTGCCCAGCAATACCCTGGGGATACTTCACACTGGTTAGTGTTAACCCCAGCCCTGGAAAGGGGGTGGGAGGGACAGACAAGAGAGTCCTTGGAATGGGTTAGGATTCAGGGGAGGAAAAAGGAAATAAGTTAGAAATGTAAAAACACAGTACTTTTTGAAGACTGACAATATAGAAACCCTGCCTATCTGATTTGGAGGAACCCTCCCCAAAATAAAGCCAGCATCTGACATCTACCTTACGGGGCACATAGAATGCCTCCGTCTCCAGAAACCAAAGAAACCTATAAAGAAGCTGGCAAAGCCCAGAGGATCAAAACCTCCCCAGGACCAAAGAGGACTCTGGCAGCCTCTGAAGAAAGCAGCTATCATGTCCCTTCTCCTAATTACCAGCACAACCATCTGCAACCCCAGAGAAATGGACCTTGCAGGTCTCCAATTGGCCCGTGTAGACATGGAGCTAACAAGATAATGAATTTATGGACAAAAACCATGAAAAGTGGGCCTTGCCAGCAGTTACTATCTGATACTACCTGCAACATAAGAAAATAAGCCGCCCAAAACTCCTTCAGCCATGGTAGCACTGAGCTAATGAAGAAACACACATCATAAAAGCATAAATTACCTGCACAATAAATCCTGCATCTTCTAGAATGTGGCCATTAGAAATCAATCAGTTAATTTAGGAGCAACGGAAGGCCACGGGCTGATGAAAATCCGTGCCAGGAAGCACTTTTAAGAGTCAGCTATATTAATAGCTGGCTGGGGTCATATGCACTGTCCCAGAGGGTGCTTCCTGAATGGATGTGCAGGTAGAGGGGGCTCTTCAGGGAAGCTAGGGCATGTTATTACAGGCCAGTCCCATGTAATATCTGCAGCATGAGCAGGCCAGGGCCAGTTAGGGTGTAAGCGGTGGAAAGCAGACCACCCCACCAGGCAACCTCGATGTCCCCATTCCTCCCAGGGCCCAATCCAGTGGGAAGGCCACCTGGGGGAGAGATTTACCATTTACCCCTTTAAAAGGTTACACTGACCCCACTACCTGACCAGCTGCACAGGGTGGGGTGTGTACACACACCTATACAGATACACATATACACATATACACCTATACAGATACACACACCTATACAGATACACATATACACATATACACTATACAGATACACATATACACATACTGACGTGCATGCATTAATGCACACACATCCGGACACACTCTCACAAATATATACAGTTACACACTCACACCCATGCATTCTTACAGACACACAGTCACATAACCCACATACACCTTCAGGCTCCTACAAGAAGTGCAGCCTCTTACCCCATTCTGCATTCCTTTACATATCCCCTCTGCATCCCATTTTCTGACCAGCCTCCATCTCTCCAGTCTCTGAGCCCTGACCGGTGACCTCCCCTCACCCAGCACATCTCATGCCTGACACCACTTCCTCCTAGACTCAAATCCGCACTATTTTCCTGGCTCCCACCTGCTCCAGGTGAGCAGCTTGGCGTGCCCCGTCCAACTCTCTCACCTGCTGGCTCGCTCAGAGAAGCCCTGGGATCCACTCCAGCACCCCGAGTCAGAGTGGAGCCTGCCAGGGTCACTCTGTGCTTTCCTAAGTGGTGGGAGCTCAGTGTCAACCACGCCCGTCACCATTCTGGGGCTCTTACCTCATTCACAAAGACCCAGTGGCTGTCCTTGGAAGCCAGGTTGGTCTCCACCGCCTGCAGAGAAAAAGAAATTAAAAAAAAAAAACATGAACAGAAGCAAGCCAGAAGCTGGCAGACACACAGGATGACTGCTGAGATGGAGTTTGATAAACATTGTTCTTGGAGGATTTTTTCCTCACAAAACACGCCGTCCCCCCTGGGGCAGCTCTGGCTGCCTTAGCTACTAGATGCAGCATTTGAACATGGACATCTGATTTCCTGCTGTTCTTTGGAATTCGCGTGCACCAGCCCCGAGCAAGGTTAGAAGCTACAGCTCCTGTAGGCATCACAGGGCCACAGGCGAGGACATCCCTCCCTTTCTCATCTCAGAGATTGCCTGCAAACACTTTCCTGGAGGGTTACTGGGGTGGGGGATGTCTCATCATTGCCCAAGGCTAAAGACTCAGGAATCTGGAACAAGGGATTTACAGCAGCATGGCCAGCCAAGCTAAACAACACCCAGGAAGATGGCGGCTCACAGCCAGGGCTCTGAGCTGCCTTCAGCTCTAAAGAACCCATCAAGGACCCTAGAACCGGCTCTTTTTTTTGCTCCTGGGCAGTGACCCGCACCCCACACCATTCTCTATTAGAGCTTTTTGTTCTGTTTCTTTATAGCACTTGCCCTGTTTGTACTTGAATAGTTTTCAGCTAATTTTTTTTCTTATTGTCTATCTCCTTTAACCAGTTGGGGTCTCCATGAGGTCAGGGCCACACCTGTGACTGTCACATTTGCGTCTCAAAACCTTCCACTATAACCAGCGCATAGTCGGTGTTCAATATATAAAGAATACTGTTGTTGAACATATGAATGAAGGATAGGAGAGCTAGGCAGATGGGACCCAGTTACTTATTTTGCTTCTCATATGTTTTTAGGAGTGCTCTTTCCCTTTTTAGACTGGAAATCCAACTACTTTAGCACATTAAAAAATGGAGCAGGTGTATGGGATAATTTTGAACATTTAAATTTTTCTGTAGTTTTCCAAATAAAAAGAGTAAGTGTAAGTAGATTGACAAAAGAGGAGGAATTGATAGTTTTCCAACTTGTCCTATAAGAATACTCACAGTTAGCACGTGCCAAGTATTACTAAGTGCCAGGCAATGTGCCAGGCCATCTATGAACCTGGGAGAGCGTTCAGATCATAGTTCTCTTTTATTTTTAAATTTTTTATATTTTTATAATGAAATTTTTATTACTATTTATTTGGAAAGATACAGAAGAAAGCAAATGTTCAAAATTATCCCATAAACCTACCACATTTTTTAATGTGTTAAAGTAGTGACAACTCCCCATGTATCCCTCCAAATTCATCCCCCAGAGACTATGCCAAATGGCCCCTTCCAGAAGTTTTTAGTCATGTCTGCATGTGTCTGCATACACTTATCAAACTGATGTTCTTATCAAAATGGGGTCATGAAACACACATCAGGTTTCAACTATCATTTTTGACTTATCAGTATATGAAGAATATCTTTTCCTCATCAGTACACAGAGGTCTGATTCACTCTTCTTAACAGGTGAGGCATAGAGGGGTAAGGAGCCTTCAGGCTCCAGTGACCCAGCACATATATGGCCCTGCCATTGTACAGGGCCTCGGTGAGAACCACACCTCTGCAAGGAACGAACACGTTTGCGGGTCAACACAATAAGCACACGGAAATAGGGCCTGTGGGGATGCCGAGGCCAGCTCTAGCATCCCAATCCTTTGGACACTAAGGGTGGTCATTGGTGAAGGACACAGATGCTCCTTCTCCAGCCTATAAATGAAAAGGTACCATCCCCTGTGAAGACAAGTGGGGACAGGAGTCCAGACTGGACTGGAGGGGATGGCCTCCACCAGCTGGCATTTACCACTCTGGCCTCTGTTTGCTCATCTGTAAAATGTACATAGCACTTGCTTCCTTTTGTCTGCCTATATAAGTAAAATATTTCGGTCTCAAGAAGCAGCAAAACACACACAGTGTCCACAGAAGTCCCAGCCCTTCCCAGGAAGCAGCAATGGAAAGTGTGCATCCCCATCCTTTGTGAGTTCCATCCTTACCTCTCAACTCATCTACATTCTTAGATTCTGAGAGTCTTCTCTGGTCACAGGAGTCCTTCTCTTAAGAGACAGGCACCCATGAAAAGCTTTATTCCCCGGGATAAAAGAGTTATATCTAAGAATACCTTGGCCGCTCCCTCCCAGCCAGAGGAAGGAGTTACCAAGCATTCTGTCTCCTGCACTTGGACAAAGGAAGCTCTGAAAGAGGCCATGCCCTACGCCTGGGTCCCTCGCGGGGCCATGAACTGAAGACTCCTTTCTCTACATTCTACAAATTCCTTAAACCAAACTGCAAAGAAGGCATAGGGACTTCGGAGTCAGTGGCTCTCTGGGGAACCCTTAGACCCTCAGGCAGGGTGGAGAAGGGAGAGCCCCCCAGCCTATAGCTTCCTTCCTCCCAATATACAGACTATCAGGAACATCTTCAGAAGCTCAGAGGCCCAGGAGGAGGTGGGGAGGGAAACGTGATACAGGTAATCTGAAGTCACTGCAGCACATGGCCAGGCTCTGACTTGCCTCCATTCCTGATACCTCAGAATTTCGTTAATGTTCACGTGGAGGACAACCAGTAACATGCTCATCAAATCTGCACATGATACAGAGCTGGGGGTGTCATGACATCTGAGAAAGTGAAACACTGAGCCAAATCTAAAGAGACACAGTTGAACAAGGCTGAACTCAAAGCCCTACACTTATTTTCCAGGAGCAGAAGGGCACATGGGGAGATGAGACTTGAAAGTGAAGACCCATGAAAAGGCAGGGGCTAGAAGTTCTGTGCTGCCCTTGGGGAGCTGACTAGTGGGTCAGTCTGCTTGATGGAGGGCACTGCAGACTGGAAGCGGTCATGGAGTTGGACAGTATAAACTGATGGCCAATTACAGTCACCAGGGACAGTCCAGGAATGCAGAGAGGCTGGAATTGATCCTTACAGCCTCTGAGAGCTGATTCAGGACCAAGGTCTCCAGTGCTCAGGTAAGCAGATAACAACTCAATATAGGAGAGAACTTTCTGACTTTTCAAGGAGTTCAAGATGGAATGGTTTGCCACCCCAGGAGCAGCAAGGTCTCATCGAAGAAATGTTTGAATGGAAGACAGATAGTTGGACCATGAATGGTATGTGAATATCAGCATGGAGGTTGACCATGGGTGAGGGGTAACACTCCATCATCACTGGCATTCTGCAGCCATGAGTCTCAGTCTGGCTGCATGTAAGAACCTCCTAGGGAGCTTTTTAAAAGGAAGACCCCGGGGCCCTACTCCTTGGAATCCTAATTAGTGAATTAGGAATGGTCAATGTGCCTAAGACACCGTGTTCTTTCAGAGCTCTGAGCCCAGAATCTTAGCCTCCAAAGCTGGGAGCTCTCTAGTCCAGAATGTGTAGTTTTGTGAATCTGAGGATGTAGGTGTACCTGTACAGGTGAGAGGTCCTCCACTGTCCCTGCAGAAGCCAGCAGTGCAGAGGACCTCAGTCTCCAGGACATCCCATGGAGCAGGTGAGAGCCCTGGCTGCACTAAGGCATCTTCCCACCTGGTCTCAGACTCATGTGTGGAAGAAAATGCTGGAGAGAATTGATCAGAAAACCCCAAAGGACAACTGGCCAACTTTCTTGTCCTACTTTCCCTCACCAATTAGCAATTAGCTAATTTGTTAAGCCTCTTTTCCCCACATGGAGATAAATAGCACTTGGCTGCAGCCTTTTCCAGAGGGTGCAACTCACACAGAAGCTGAGATGGCTGGTGAGAAGGAGACGCAACTGCAGATTTCGCAAGAACACCTTCCCCTCCCCAATGACTGGAGAACTGCTGCCAGCTCCCTGGGAAGAGCCCTAAATGCTCCAAGCCCAGTGGATGGTGTCCCCTTCTAAATACCTTTCCCTCATCTTCTTCAGCCACAAGTGAGGCAGGTGGAGGCACCCGAGATCTCCCTTTTACCTCAGAGCCAGGAGGTGAGAAGAAGGCAGGCAGGCAGAGCATGGTCAAATCCCAGGCCTGCCTCTACTTAGCTGAGTGCTCCTGGGTTAGCTACTCCACCTCTCTGAGCAGCAGTCCATGCCTGCAGGGTGTTGAGATGCTGGCAGTACTATTGATGCTGTGCCCTGGGCCTCCTCAAATCTCATTAGGAATTCTGAACCCACTGGCTCTCCATGTGCATCCACTGCCAATGGCAGACACTGACCAACTGTTGGAACTTTCCTTGGCACTCAAGGAAATGTGCACCCTCACTAAAGACTAGAGCTGCCACGTATCCAACCCCAGCTGCCCCATTCCACTATGGGGACTGTTTGGAGTGTAAGCTCAACTGTTTCCGGGTTCCTTCTGCAGGATCAGCCCACACAGCCTCACTCACCACCCTCGTTGGCTGCCTCTTTTTCCATGATCCACATTCCCACTCCCTTGCTGGGCTCTTCTTAATTCCCCTGGGAAAACTTCTTAATAAATTATTGTCACACAAACTCTCACATCAAAGTTGGTTTCTGGGAACCCAACCTGAGACAAGAACCTCCCATCTTACAAATACTAGGAGAACTAAAATGAAATTAAGTTGAAGCTTCCATCCCAGAAAGAAGCTCACTATGGATGATCAGTGAACATGAAGACCCTCCCCCTTCCTTTCATTCATATCTCTTGCCTGGTTATCACTCGATGGTCTTTTTTGAATATACAGAAATCTCTATACATTTCTATACATTACACAGTAATTACTCATGTGTTCCTTTTTTCTTCATTCAGTAGACAGAACTAGCCACATAGAGCAGCTGTTCTAATTCTCCTGGTTACCGGTGAGAGCCAGGAGTCTCATCCCATGACATCACAGAGCCCAAAGTGGCCTAAAGACCAATAATAAGCACACCATGCAAGGGTGGTGAGCACCCCTCCTCCCTGAGTTCATAGACCCTTCAAAGCAGCACAAAGTGTGCTTCTGCTTTTGTCATCTCAGCCATGCTACAGGTTTACTGCTGGAAAACACTGCTGGCATCTGCAGAGGAGTGTTGGGTCAGCTAGATAAATAAAGGGCAGCCCTTTCATTCCACAAGTAGGGCAGGGAGCAGACCTGACCTTCTGCTCTGGGTGGGTTCCTGGTCACTGGCCCACTGCAAGTAGGGTAGCTGGTTTCCTCACACCACGCTTCTCTCCTGCAATGGGGAACTGAGACTCCTCACTAAAGACTGCAGTAGCAGGAGAGAGAGTCCTGAGCAATTGCAGGAGCTCTGCACAGATGTGTGGGCCCCAGAAACTAGGTCTCAATGAACCCAAGGGCTGCTTGTAGTAACAGCAAAGGAGCCCTGATTAGGTCGTTGCTATGAGTCCCTAAAAGGCCATGCCTGACCATCAGAGCCCAAAGGCCTGGCTCCTGGGTTCCCTCAATAGACTGGCAAGCAGAGAGCTTTAGAAGAAGAACTGAGGAGGTGGAAACTTGTAAAGAATCATGCTGACTCCTGCTTTAACCCCTTGTGAATAGAAGAGGAGACCCAAGATGCTTAGGTGGCATGTAGCCCAGGCTATGGCTGGGATGGTGGACATAGGCAGCCATGGGAAGGAACATCGCACACAGAGGCTGAACTGGACACCTGCCCTGGTTCTGATAAGCACACTGTCATAGGTTGACCCCACTTAAAGGAAGCAGAAAGCAGTTGTTCTTCCCACACCTGAGGAAGGGAATGTGTCTTCTCATCTGTGAGCAGCAGCCCCTGTCTGAACCTCAGGGAGCCTTTTTCCATGGCCAGTGGCATCTACAGAGCTGGGGTATGAGTGACATGGGACATGCGATCCTACAGACCTACCAGGGAACATTTAGATCCTGTCCTGGCCACCCAGCTACTTTGATCCCACAGTTTCCATAGAGAACTAGATGCAGACCAAACCCCAGCACCTGGTTCCCAAAAGCTCTGGACAGAAAGCACAGCCAAGAATGGGATGTGTGGGATTGTTTGCCTGGAAGGAGCTGAAGAGGCCCCTTGCCCACACAAAGGTAAGAATCAGTTGCCTAATATACAACTAATATACAAGTTGCCTGGAAGGAAGCAGAGAAGACAGAGGTCCCAAAGGATCAGTAGAAGTAGCTCCAGCTTGGTCCTGTGTTCTCAGCCTTTCATGCAGGACCAAGTTGCAGCCATTTCTGAGAGTGAGAAGAATCTGCTTTTGTCAAGCACCAGCCAGATACTTCAGTACAACACATCTACTTCACAAGCCACAGGTCTCACTTTGAATAAAGTGAATACAGTATCCAAAGGAGCCAGGAAAGTTCTCATTCCCATTTCACAGCAGAGAAACTAAGATCTACATCTAGACTCAGACTTGCATAGGCCCCTCTGTGAGCAGAGACTGAATCTGAACTTGGGCCCTTTTGTCCCCTAAACCTGTGTTCTTTCCCCATGATCATGCTGCTCTCCCAAAAGCCTGGTCACCCATTAGAGCAAGTATATAAGCCTTCAGGCCTGGCCCTCTGACCATGGAAACAAACCAATCTTTTCTTTTTTCATATCTAAGAAAATACCCTTATGAGTCATGGTGCCTAGCTTCCCAGGTTAACTTGTCCTCCTAAGTCTGAGACCGTTGTTTCACTTGCGTTTCTCAAGTCTGAGCCTGTTTCACTTTATCTTAGCCTCAAGAAATACTAAATGGAGTGGAAAAAACCTCCACATGGAAGCCTTCCAGCAACATCACTGAGGATTTATTTTACAAAGTGCAAATGCCACTGACTATTTATGTACGTGTTAACTGTTGGCCATGTATCCATCCCCCTCCCCCAACACTGGGAGCCTGAGATAATGAAAGCTTGTCGACGATAAGCATCTTTTTAAAACCCCAACTCTAACATTTCAGAACAGTCCCCCCCTGGAGCCCAAGGCCTGGCATTGTCCCAAGAACAGACATGGAGCTAACTGTAAAGACCCACTGCTGTCTCTGCAACAGCGTGCTATTTAGGAACAATTCTGTCTATGCAATGTCACCCCTCTGGAGCATGATGGAGTGCAATGCTCCCCTTTGCAAGGAAGGGGAGGAGCTGGTTGCAAGACTACAGATGGTCCCGGGAGCCCAAGGAATGGTCCCCAGGAGCCCAAGGAAACCAGTAAAGCAGTCACCGGGAGGCCCAAGTTTCAGAAGATATGCCCAGAACTACCATGAGGAACCCCATTAAGGGCAGTTAGCACTGAGCTGCATCATGGCACACCCTGCTTCCCAGGGGCTGCCTTCTTGGGAGAAGGGCCTGAGCTTCTGGTCCAGATACTCACCCTCTGTACTCCAGCCTTGCCTCCAGAACCCCTTGGGGCCTTGCTTTCACCAGAAAACTGGTGGATTTCCCCTCATCTCTTCCCCCTCCCAACATCTCCCATGGCTCCTCTTACTCTTACTCCTTAGCTCTTCTGGCTCCATCCTTACTCACAGATCTCATTGAGGAATCTTGGGTCCTGTATCCCAGCCACACAAGGCCATCTGGGGAAGGTGTCGCAGAATTAATCTTGTGTAGCTTCCAAAAGTAACTCTGGGACACAGAAGAGGAGATCTGAGCGTGTAGCCTGGGAATGCAGGGAGTGCTCTGGCTAGGCCAGGCTGGATGGAGGTGAGAGTTACTTACATGCTGGGTCCAATGACTGATACTCACTGAACAACTCTTCCACCTAACCCGGAGCTAAGCCCTCTGCATGTGAAGCCTCCCTGGGTCCTCAAGACAGCCCACTGACAGAAGTTCTGAGTCTACAAGTGGGGAAACTTCCCCGAAATCTCCCAGCAAGTCAGTGTAGCCGAGGCAGCATAATCCAGCCTTTCAGACACCAGAGTGCACGCGCTTTTGAGCATATTGTGCAGACTCAGGAACTGAGCAAAGACAAACTCACTCTTGGCACTTTTTGTAGATGTTTAATGCAAAATCGACAGTTGAGCTGGAAGGCGATGCAGATAGTGGTAAGGCCTGGCATGTGGAGCTAAACAGACTTCTGTAAAGTTGGGTCCCAGATTCTGGAGTTTCCTGCCACCATCCTTCCCCAGAACTCCTGAGTCAAGTGGTCCTCTGATTGGCAAAGGGTTTCTGTACATGGAAAGCAGCCTTCAGTCCCTCACCAACAAGTGAGCTCCTCAAGGGCTGAGGTCTGATGCAGTCACCACACAGCCCTGGCAGACGATGAACTTCAGAAAAATGTCTATGGAAGGAATGAACAGGTGGGTCCACACTCCTGCATATTTCCAGGTGCTCAGTATGAGGAATGTCAGAGGCATAAGTAGGAAGCCCACTACAGCACAAAGGGATATTGACATACAGGCAACCATAGTTTTGCACAGTAGGTACCAAATTAATGGAAACCCACACACATGAGACCTGTGTCCTCACTTCCCACAGTATCAATATGCATTTGAGTTCCAGTTTACACTGTGCCATGCAAAGTAAGTCCTGCCAGTATTTGAAAGTAGCACCCTTTCTCTGCAACTCTGAGAGAACCTGAGAATGAAATGAAGTGAATGTGAAAGATAGATAAATGCAAGATATCGTGACCTTTAGAAGCTGATGGAAACATAATCAAATTTTAGAGCTTTTCTGTGGGAATGTAATCATTTCTTCACTTCTGCTGAGTTCTGAACCTCCTGATGAAAGTTCCCATTTATCCTATATCCTGTGCTTGCTTTGGCAGCACATATACTAAAATATCCTATATCCTGCCTAACAACACAATAAGTTCTGGACTTGGTTAGTCCATCAATGGCATTTAAAAAGATATTACTATCACACTAGAGAGAAAGTGTTGTTCATGAGATTTGTTTCTTACACTTGCTTTGATCTCAGAAAAACTATTATGTTGCTATTGGGGGAAAAAAAGAAAGTACAATGGACTAAGTACATGTAAAAACCCAACGGATCTAACAATTCCTAGTCAATCACAACACATCCCTGGCCTTGGTCCCCACTGTTTACCAAGTTTGAGAAAAACAGCTCTTCGAAACTGCCTTCCCACTTTGTACAGAGGGCAGAAGGGCCAGCTCACGGCCTCTGGGGGATTAAGATTCATTACAGGTCATTTGTTGATCCTTCAGATGAAATAGAGACAGGTTCCAGGGCTGTGCTGGAAGTGCAACTGACTGTAATAAAAAGTGAGAATATGCTACATGTGGACAATTTATGAAGAAGCATTAATATCAGCAGAAAAATGAAATGGAGTCTGCTCGCAGGCACGATCTGTTTAATAAGATCAACTTGAAGAAGTGAAGCCAGGCAGTACCGATGAGTAGCAACTGATGGATACTTGGATTTTAATCAATGGTCCATAATTTCCCTGCCACCTGGAGGGCAGAGAAGCCAAATTAGACCCTCCATGTTCTCACTCTCACAGACACCCAAGCTGTCCTGATGGGAGGGGGTGGGAGTCAACTTTTCTGTCATGATGGAGGAGAAAGGTATCCCTGGTCCTTGGCCACGTCTCCATAATCATTTGGGGGATTGGGGTATACAGTAAAGCCATGGCTTCTGAGCTTATTTACACTCAGTCTGATTTGATGAGAGCAGCCGTCAGTTCTGCAGTGGGCTGTGAACAATCTCACCACGTGGTCCCCCAGGGGGCAGGGGACACTGATCTTGGGTGGCAGGTGGCAGCATCGAACCATTTCTCATACAGTCTGCTGTTCAGATCCAGCTTCAAATGATTTTCAGATAGAAGCAAAGCAAAGTCTAAAACTGATTAAATGTTTCTTCTTCGCCCTCCCACAGGTATTTGCATGTTCATACTGGAGCTTGAGCCAGTGCTGCTGCTGCTAAGTCGCTTCAGTCGTGTCCGACTCTGTGCGATCCCATAGACGGTAGACCACCAGACTCCACCATTCCTGGGATTCTCCAGGCAAGAACACTGGAGTGGGCTGCCATTTCCTTCTCCAATGCATGAAAGTGAAAAGTGAAAGTGAAGTCACTCAGTCGTGTCCGACTCCTAGCGACCCCATGGACTGCAGCCTACCAGGCTCCTCCATCCATGGGATTTTCCAGGCAAGAGTACTGGAGTGGGGTGCCATTGCCTTCTCCGGAGCATCCAAAGTCCAGCTTCAGGGACCCACAACATCAGATGCTGCTGAAGGAGAGAATGGGGACTGTTTGAGGCAGAAAAGTCCCTCCCCTGCCACTGGGTCACATAATACCTCAGAGGCCTGTTCCACACATGTAGTTTGTCAGCCCCAGAGTCTGAGACCCACAGTGGGACATCCACTGGGAGAACAACTACACTGTCTGTGTTGCTCAATTAGAGCATCAATGTTCAAGGTTAACACCATGACCCCTTCAAATAGTGCCAGGCAGGCTGTTTCTGCACACATATCGAATTTCTTTTCTCAACCTAAATTGTTTTTAAAAGATGGAAGCGTTTGAATTCTTTTTAAGGCAATAAAGTTGAAAGTAGCAATTCTTTACCAAGCTGATAAGAGCTGCTGGGTGTAATTTGTATTCTTTTTTATGAGTCTGACTTTTGGGAGAATGAAATAAGAAGAAAAATCTCTTCTTTTTAGTTCTGGAGACAAGAAGCACTTCTTCCTCGGGGTACTGGGGAGGAGTTCCCTGGCTCAGGAGTTGTCAGAAAACAAGTCACTGATTCGTGACACAGGAAACCCAGGATACACCCTGTGCTGGGGTGGGCACAGGGGGCTGGGGAGCTGGGGTATCAATAGCTGCTCATCTTGGTGCTCGGCTTGGGGTTCTGTATCCCCTGAAAACGATTCAGAGTTCATGGGCGGGGCTCCACAGTCTTCGGGAATAACGAAGAGAAGGTGTGGCAAAACTCAGTGAAAAGAAGGAGGAGGAATCTACTTCTTTTAGAATCCACAACAGAAATTGCTTCACAGCCTTTGAGATGGCTTCTTATCAAGTACAAAGCCTCTGTACGTTAAAATTGATGTATCAACAAACATAAAATGCCCAACATGAGCATTACTATAGCCCTCTGAAATTCTTGCCTAAAATACACAATCATCTTTCCATGGCCAGATTTTCTGTATGAACTATGACAAACTTATTCTAAAATGTAAACTTCAACTACATTGTCAGTAATTCTTGCAACAACCATGGAAGGTGACCATTTAGATAGCCTCTTAAAAGAAGCAACAGTTAGAACTGGACATGGAACAACAGACTGGTTCAAAATAGGAAAAGGGGTACGTCAAGGCTGTATATTGTCACCCTGCTTATTTAAATCATATGCAGAGTACATCATGAGAAATGCTGGGCTGGAAGAAGCACAAGCTGGAATCAAAATTGCTGGGAGAAATATCAATAACCTCAGATATGCAGATGACACCACCCTTATGGCAGAAAGTGAAGAAGAACTAAAGAGCCTCTTGATGAAAGTGAAAGAGGAGAGTGAAAAAGTTGGCTTAAAGCTCAACATTCAGAAAACTAAGAGCATGGCATCCGGTCCCATCACTTCATGGCAAATAAATGGGGAAACAGTGGAAACAGTGGCTGACTATTTTTCTGGGCTCCAAAATCACTGCAGATATTGGTTGCAGCAACGAAATTAGAAGATGCTTACTTCTTGGAAGGAAAGTTATAACCAACCTAGACAGCATATTAAAAAGCAGAGGCATTACTTTGCCAACAAAGGTCCATCTAGTCAAGGCTATGGTTTTTCCACTGGTCATGTATGGATGTGAGTTGGACTATAAAGAAAGCTGAGCACCAAAGAATTGATGCTTTTGAACTGTGGTGTTGGAGAAGACTCTCGAGAGTCCCTTGGACTGCAAGGAGATCCAACTTGCAGTCCATCCTAAAGGAGATCAGTCCTGGGTGTTCATTGAAAGGACTGATGTTGAAGTTGAAACTCCAATACTTTGGCCACCTGACGTGAAGAACTGACCCATTTAAAAAGACCCTGATGCTGGGAAAGATTGAGAGCAGGAGGAGAAGGGGACGACAGAGGATGAGATGGTTGGATGGTATCACTGACTTGATGGACATGGGTTTGGGTGGACTCCAGGAGTTGGTGACAGAAGACAGGGAGGTGTGGTGTTCTGCGGTTCATGGGGTCACAAAGAGTTGGACACGACTGAGCAACTGAACTGAACTGAACTTAATAGAAGGAGAAAGTGACGCCTACAAACTATTAACAGTTTATAGCTAAATGGTCAGCTCTTTGGAGTCACAGACAGGAATAACATCATCTTTGCCCAGTAGGGGAGAAGGCAATGGCACCCCACTCCAGTACTCTTGCCTGGAAAATCCCAGGGACGGAGGAGCCTGGTAGGCTGCAGTCCATGGGGTCGCGGAGAGTCAGACACGACTGAGTGACTTCACTTTCACTTTTCACTTTCATGCATTGGAGAAGGAAATGGCAGCCCACTCCAGGGCTCTTGCCTGGAGAATCCCAAGGACGGGGGAGCCTGGAAGGCTGCCGTCTATGGGATCGCACAGAGTCGGACACGACTGAAGCGACTTAGCAGCAGCAGCAGCTGCCCAGGAGGAAGAGCCCAAGTGCACAGCCCAAATCACAATAGCACAAAACAGCCTGTCCTCATGTCTTGAGTAGCCATCAGTCCTAACAGACTCAAAGGACCGGGAAGCTCAGGAGAGGCTCACCCCCTCCCTGAGTGGTCATTCAGGGTGGACATGATACATCTTGACTCTGTCCTCCCTGGTACCAGTTGGCTGTGGCCCAGGGAAGGGCCAAGTGCTGGCTAGTGCCCAGCTAGCAGTACAAGACCCAGGGGAAGGGCCACCAGCAGAAGTAAGCAGCTTCAGGCTAGAAAGCAATCCACTCCACAGGCCTCCTGAAGAAAGAGCAGGGCATGATGGAGGCCCCAGGGAGAAAAACAGGATTCCCTGACTCATCCACACTGTGGATTAATGAGATCAGTGGGATGGAGAAGTCAAAGAGGAGGTGTCATCCTCAGGAAGAGCCATGAGGTGAGAGGGAGACAACAGCAGAACCCACATACCCATTTAGCAAGCATGTCCAGGGCATCTTGTAGGTACCAGGTGCCAGGAAGGATGCTGCACATGGAGATGAGGCAGTCTCAGGCTCCACCCTTGAGTAAAACAAGCTGACAGGCCATACAGAGAGAGAATTCCACTAGACCAAAGGAGACAGTGCAGTGATGAAGATGTTTTCAGAGAACCAAGAACCAGATACTAAATCCTGCCTGGCCAGTGAAAGCCCCCATGCTGAGGGTGGGTCCTCGTGGGACAGAAGGGTCTTTCAGCCTAAGGAGACAGCATGTGCAAGCCTGGAGGTGAAATGGGGCATTCAGTTAGTAGAGCATGGTGGTTGAGTCATATCTTCATATTTTATGAAAAAGGATGTGGTCCTAAAGTAATTAGATGAGGTAAAAATCAATTATAATCAAAATTAGCCATGGAGATTTCTTAGCTCACGGATGAAGTATAGTACAGAAAAATACAATTTGTGTAAAGATCCCTATAGTCAATCCTCTAACTTTTACTAACCAATGTTTCTCTATGGTGGCCCTCAAAGCTTCATTTCCTTCCCTGGGTGGCTCAAACGGTAAAGAAGCTGCCTGCAATGCAGGAGACCCACGTTCGATCTCAGGGTCAAGAAAATCCCCTGGAGAAGGGAATGGCAACCCACTCCATATCCTTACCTGGAGGATCCCATGGACAGAGGAGCCTGGTGGGGTACATAGTCCACGGGGTTGCCAAGAGTCAAACAGGTCTGTGCGACTATCACGTTCACTTTCTTTCACTTTCTTTCCCTGAGTGTACTCACTAACTCATCACTCACTTGCCCAGCCCTGTAACGTCATGTACCTTACCCTGTC
The DNA here is from genome assembly GCF_963930625.1 of Muntiacus reevesi. Taxonomy (NCBI): domain Eukaryota; kingdom Metazoa; phylum Chordata; class Mammalia; order Artiodactyla; family Cervidae; genus Muntiacus; species Muntiacus reevesi. Next base: position 119,633,206 of record NC_089250.1, read on the forward strand.
CTGTCACATCACTGAGCTATCCAAACGTCCAGACCAGACTCTCTTCTGGCCTTGCAAGGTAGGAGGGGAGAGATACGGTCAGGTCTGCATTCCAGAAAGGTCAGACTGGCCCTGTGGAGAAGTCCTTGAGACCACACATCCATTCTTTCTAGCAGTTTCTTTCTTACTGTGTGCAGCTTCACCATGCCCATGATAGGTTGGCAAGGCAGTCATGGCATCATCTGGCTCCGGTACCTCTCAACTGTAGTTAAATGTACATGTGAGCCATCCTCGCTGATGGTCACACTGCGGCCCATAATCAGGGGTGGAAGGGCTAGTAGCATAAAGCATGAGTTACGAACTGAAAGGCTGCCGGGTCCCCGTCAGCAGGGCCTCATGCTACGCAGTCACATCTGGTTTTTATCCTGTGAACTGGGAGCTTCCAGATTATGGTCTACGAAATGGAAAAGGCTTAGGAGATGATAAAAGGTCTCCTGTTTAAAAAAAAAAAAAAAAAAAAAAATCTATGCTGAGAAAGTTTGAGATATATTTACATCCCTACCTTGAAGAACCACAAAGGCATTCACAGAAATGTCCTCAGAACGTTATGGGCTGAACTGTGGCCCCTCCATATGTATACGTGGAAGCCCTTCAAAATGCAATTGTATTAGGTCGGCCAAAAAGTTCATTTGGGTTTTTCCATAAGATGCGATGGAAAAAAATGAACGAACTTTTTGGCCAAACCAATATTTAGAGGCAAGGTCTTTAAAGAGTTAAATGAAAATGATGCCAGTAAGAGGGGCCTAATCCAGTTTGTCTGGTGTCCTTATAACAAAGACTAAGAAACAGAACAGAGAACATGCCAAGCAAGGGTGAAGAAAGAAGGCAAAACTGACTACAAAACAGGAAGGCAGACCTCAGAGGAAACCAGCCCAGCACCTTCATCTTGCACTTCAAGCCTCCAAAACTGTGAGACAATACTATGAAAAGGCTAAGCCAAGCAGTGAACTGTGATTAGAGTATTTTCTTACTTGTACAACTTTAGCTTTCCTTACCTTAGGAATTACTGTGATTTGTATTTATTTGTACAAGTTCTGTAATATATTTGTCCAAATGCTCAGCCGTAGAACAGGCTTTCAGTTCCCCTCCTCCCTAGAGACAGCCTCTCAGCGACCCCTCTCCCCTGCCCTCCTGCTGGGTGACAGGCGCTGTCCTGAGACTTTCCTTATCTGTTCTGCTGGCTGGATTGTCCATACATGTTTTTGCTTACTTTTATTTTTTTGGTTTTTGTTTTATTTTTCTGAAGCTCAAGCTACAACATCTTCCTAAGATAAGGCTCATAGACTTGGGCTGTAAGTTTGCAAGTCTACTCATGTTTGGAAATTTTTAAATTTTTTCCTACCACATTAGTTGATTATTTCACCCAGACATAAAAGGGGAGTGGTGGCACTAGTGCTAAAGAACCCGTCTGCCGATGCAGGCAGACGTAAGAGACACAGGTTTGATCCCTGGGTAGGGAAGATCCCCCGGAGGCAGGCATGGCAACCCACTCCAGTATTCTTTCCTAGAGAATCCAACGGACAGAAGAACCTGGTGGGCTACAACCCATAGGGCTGCACCGAGTCAGACACGACTGAAGTAACTTAGCACACACGCACTAACTCATCCACAGAAATAGTGTTTCTCCAGGTTCTTGTTGCATCCATCCTTAACCCTAAGCATCCTGATGTCATTCTGATCCACGTTCCCTTTATGTCACCTGCCCATCTTCCTCCTCTCCTCCTCCTTCTTTTCTTCTTTCTCTCTCCCTCTTTCAATGACCCACCCCACCATCCTCTGCCCCACATTCCTGCCCTTCTCTCCTTGGTGCTCAGAAACTTGGCATTGAAGTACCTTAATGTGGGTCTTCTTTCCCTTTATTTTGGCTAAGAGCTAAATGGTTGATAGGACTTTTTAGCCTGAAGACCTATTCCTTTTGTTCCTAGATATTTTCTTGTTTATTTCTTAGATATTTGCCTTCTCTTCATTATCATTCATTCTTTCTCTAGAATTTCTGCTAGAAGAATATTGAACTTAATGGACTGAACCATTAATTTATGTCAAGTTTTGTCTCTCATTTTATATCTCTTTACTTTTGATTATACTTTCCTCAACTTTGTCTAATATTTCTATTGGATTTTTAAAAACTCAGTCTTATTTTTTTGCCTTCAGTTGCTATTTTGTGCTCTCTGTTCTTTTACATAGTTTCTGTTCAGGTCTTAAGCAAGAAATATTTTTAATTTCTTTAAGGTCATCAGTGATATGGTTTTTGATGTTTTATTCTGTTCCCTGAACTAAGTTCGCTCTGGATCCATTTTTCATTTTTGTTTTGTACTCTCTCTCTCATATAAGAGATGTCCCTCAAATGCATAATAATCCTTGGTTGTTCTTTCATGTTTAAAGTGAGGCATTCAAATGCCATTTGCAGCAACATGAATGAAATTAGAGATTATCATACTAAATGAAGTAAGTCAGAAAAAGAAAGACAAATACCATATGATATCACCTATATGTGAAATCTAAAATATGACACAAATGAATCTATCTATGAAACAGAAACAGAATCATGGAAGAGAACAGACTGGTGCTTGTCAAGGGGAAGAGGCCTGGAGGAGGGATGGAGTAGGAGGTTGCGGTTAGCAGCTGTAAGCTTTTACATACGGATGGATAAACAAGGTTCTACTGTACAGCACAGAGAACTATATTCAATATCCAATGATAAACCATGATGGAAAAGAATATTTTAAAAAAAGAATGTATATAACTGAATCACTATATGTTGTACAGCAGAATTAACACAACATTGTAAATCAACCATACTTCAATACAAAAAATAAACTGGGGGCATTCAAAAGCTCACTGGAGGGCATGACTATGGACTGTAGATCATGGACTGGAGGGCTTCCTTGCTTTTGCATTGGAAGGCACCTCTCTCCTCCATAAATTTCAGCTTCTGCAAGTCTTTTCTCCAGTTCAGATTCTCCACAAAAGATTCTTCCTATATCCTACCTGAAGGGTATTGGCCAGCTACTGGCATTCTGAGAGCAGGAAAAGGAAGGAGAGGTTCCACTACTCACCAACGAAGTCTCTGTTTAACTTCTGCTGGTTTCTGCCACCTGCCTCATCCCACTCTCTGTGGTGTCTGGGTTCTAAGACTCTCAAGCAGGTGGAACCACAACATCTTTTTGGTCGGGCACTGAGGTTATAACACCCTCACCTCAGCTGAATCACTTACCTTCCGCCACTCACTGTCTATTTTCCAAAAACTAGCCCCAAGATCTCACCCACTATTGTCTCTTCCCATGGACTCTTTGACCTTGTGGGTATTAACACTTAATGTCAATGTTATTTTAAAATAGTCTGGGGGAAAGAGGGATTAAACGTGGCAGCAAACCAGAATTGTCTCATCAATTAGAAATCAATAAAACTGAAGTCACTCAGGTTAGCAGTTTCCTTTTATGCTCAAGATAACTAGGGTAGGTTTTTGTTGTTGGCAACTGAGCATGCTGACCAACCCAAGAAGGCTGAAGGAAGGCCCAGTAGGGATGAACATGGCTTATGCCAGGGCTGATGAAAAAGGGCAAGGTGGAGGAAAAACTAGATTAAAAGGAACATTGGTTTTCCTGCAGTGAGCCTAGAAAGCTAGCTGAGAACTCAAACTCCAAAACCTCTCATGCAGAACTTATTAACTTCTTTTCATAAGCTTTGGGGCAGGGTGGGGGTGAGGGTGGTAGAGACTGCTCACCCAGACTTGGAGATGAGAAGGGGACAGCTACTTTTCTCTGTTCTAGTCTATAGCCTCTGGAGGCTGTCTGGGGCAGGGTGTTCTTTGCACGATCATGCCGCTGAAAGGTACAATTTCATAGAGAATTCTTGATCAAGCCCACAAGCACATTTTGGGCTCAGGTTCTGTTTATCACTCCTAGAGGGGAAGGATGTCAGATTCTTATTCAACAGCCTCATTCCGCAGCCCATTTAAATAACCATACATCGGGCAACTCAAGGTAAGGACAGGGGAGGACCCATCAGCAACCTGGGGAATGACATGATATCAATCGGATGTGTGGGAGATCTGGGGATGCATAATAGCCTGTTCAAAGGAATAGTTCAAACATACTGACTCACTTTGATCAACACATCCCTCTAGAAGGATGAAAGATTTAAGAATCTGTAGAATTCAGAAACCTGGGCTCCTTTAACATAAATCCAGGCTGAGGGTTTCCTAGGCATGTCCTCACTGAGGGTGAGCCTGAAGGCAACAAGGGAAGCCATGGATGATGTCTCTTTCCCCAGTCAGACGTGTTCTGTTGGGAAGAGAGGAGTGAAAAGCAGGTATGCATGCAATCTGTGGTTGGGTGAACTGGTTTGAGGGGCCTCTGAAAGGGAGATGAGGAACCAGCCTGGAAGGTGGGGAAGGCTTCATGGAGGCCATGGGCTGGAAGCATGAGAAGGTTTGGAAAGACTTAAAGGAAGAAAGAGGAAGAAGGATGATGAGCAAAACGGTGAGGACAAGAGAGTGCAAAACATGCTTCCGCCCTCAAAAATAACAATAAGGCTACAGACAAATGGCTCTGAGTCCAGAGTGCCCACAGAATGCCCGAAAATAGTAACTGGAAGTATCCCTACTGACAGAGACAGAAGATGTAAGAAAACCACAGCACGGCTGGGGATAGCAGAGGCAGCCACTCACCTAGGACACATTCAACTGAAAGGATGTACCAACAGGCCAGGGGGTGGGACAGAGACAGAATCTAGGGGATCCCTTTGAGAGAAGAGATTCACATGAGTGGCCCCTGCACCATGCATATTTCAAGATGTGTGTATATTTCCCTCCAGGGCTAAGATTTCTACAAAGCCTAAACTTAAGGCTTCCTTTTTGACTCTAGTACACAGTACACTATATTTACATTAACAAAATCATATGTTCTTCTCAAAAAAAGAAACAAAAAAAGCCACTTCACACATCATGTTCTGCACAAGCATGGTGAAAAGTACCTTTTTTCTTTTTCCTGGATCCTTTGCTAGTAAAATATCTATGTGTCTTTTACAGCAGAAAATGCAGTTAGTGTGAAGAGGGCCCTGAGAAGCCCATCCTGGCCTAGATACACACAGGCAGACAGGAGGCCAGTGAGGCTGGCTGGGGTCACTGGCCAGGCCAGGACTGAGGGTCAGGCAGCCTACCTGTCTATCGCAGGAGGACCTGGTGGGAAGGGGTTGTCCAGGAGCTCCTCTAACTCCAAGATATGGTTGGCGAACACTAATCCCTGCCCACAACTAAGTCCTGGGGACCTTGGTTCATATAAAGCCACCTTGAAACTTTAAGGCTTCCTGAGTCTTTCTGGCTGTTTTTAAAAAGATGAATTCTAAAGGGCATTCATGTCATGGAGAAAAGGCTGGGTGTAGACATCAGAGAAGTGAGTTTCCCAAAGTCTAGAGGAACAGCATCTGATACTGGGTGTGTGCCAATCACATGCTGGGTCTCAGACAAGCACTGTACATAGACATAGATGACCTCGCTGAATCCTTACAACAGTGGCCCCTTACAAGGCTGCCTATGTGCTAAGTCGCTTCAGTTATATCCGACTTTGTGACCCTACGGACAGTAGACCACCAGGCTCCTCTGTCTGTGAGATTCTCCAGGCAAGAATACTGGAATGGATAGCATTCCCTTCTCCAGGAGATCTTCCCAGCCCAGGGACTGAACCCACATCTCTTATGTCTCCTGCACTGGCAGGTGGGTTCTTTATCACTAGGGCCACCTGGGAAGCCCTTTCATAATAGCCATCATCCCTATAATTAAAGGTGAGATAGTAGATGTCACATGACCCACGCTTCTTCACACAGGAAATAAGAGACTGAACCACAAGAGGATCCCAAGTCTGCTGGTGGCCACAGACTCAACTGCCTTCCAAAGCAAACGGAGGCAAAGTGAGAAGCCCTGGAAGAAGGCTGGAGAGCATCAGAGATGGAGTTCCAACCTGGGCGTCACAAATATCCTTCCACAAACCTGCCCCAGTATGGCTGCATGGGGTTGCCCGACCTCTAGACAAAGGCAGCCAGGAGAGCCAAAGAGCACAGACTATCAGCCTGGTTCCCCACCAGCCCAAGAGCTTTCGAGTGACCAACAAGTGGCCGTGTGAAGGCCCAATATGGACAGATGACAGCTCAGTCCATCTGCCTACTAACACTTGCAAAAGAGCCACAGGGACGCCAGACATTGCTCACTATTCATGGCTAACTACACACAAAGCAAGATGGATGAACCAGGCACTATACTAAGTATGTTCCATGTATCAATTCCCTTAATTCCCTCAGCAATCCTACAACGAAGGTACAATTATCAGCCCCATATTACAAATGAGCAAACTGAAGCACAGAGTGTTTAACTTGTTCAAGGTAGCAGGGTTAGACAATAGAAGAGGCCAAGCCCAGACACTAACCATTCTGTACACTACCTCTCCTTATTCCAAGAACTGCTCTGAGTTTTGGCATTCTGATGAATACTCACAAAGGCCTGCTATGTGCCAAAGCCACTATATGACCTGGGAATACAAACAAAGCTGGGGTCATGCCTACCTCTCAGGATGTCATCATCTTCAACACAGACACACAGCCAGGTCCAATGAGGCAGGGCTCTTGGGAGGGGAAGGATGCACAGGGCAGTAAGGCACACACTGAAGGGCATCTAATTTCCACTCAAGGAGTCAGCGAAAGTTTCTTGAAACAGATGATGCTGAAGCTACATCTTAAAAATGAACAGAAGCAACCCAGCAATCTAAGAAATACCACTTTTTAATTCTTCTGAAGCTTTTAAGCTCTGCCTTGTGCCAGGTCAAATCCCTAGGAAGCTCCTAGTCTAGGTGATATCATTTCAGCTTTCCCCAGAAAAAATTGTACTGAACTAGGATCTCACATTGTTTATGCCTTCGGCTTTCAGCCAAGGCTGATATAAGAAGAAACCATATGAATCACATTTGCATTGTTTGTAAAGCTGCAAGCAAAGACACTATCCATTATGTTGTTCTATGTCCCTTATCTAGAAACTCGTGTGATAAATGCCTCCCAGAGCACTAAACTAAAAAATAAAATAAAAAATAGAAGCCTCTCTCCCAATGGCGTTCATCTTCATAGTAAGCATTGAAGGCTACGCCTTCTGTCAAGTTCTACTGTTGCCTTGCCTGCCAGGAAGCTCAGAACTGAGGCTAATATTAAGAGCTTCCATTAGACTATGTTTTCTGGCCTAAAGTTCCATTGCCCTTGGTTATTTGGCTCTTAACAATGTTCTTTTCTGTTAATGAATTTATGGTTTTATATTGTTTTAAAGGGCTTTCCTGGTGGCTCAGACAGTAAAGACTCTGCCTGCAATGCAGGAGACCCAGGTTCAATCCCCGGGTTGGGAAGATCCCCTGAAGAATGGAATGGCAAGTCGCTCTATTATTTTTGCCTGGAGAATTTCATGTGCAAAGGAGCCCAGCAGGCTAAAGTCTATGGGGTCGCAAAGAGATGGACATGACTGAGCAACTAACATAAACACACACACACACACACACATTGTTTTAAAACTAGACCTATAGTTACCAATGCTACTGTGACACAGTGCATGTAGAAAACGGCTGAGTAGGCTTGCTTAACACTCAAAGCCACCCTGATCTCCAACTCATTAATACTTATAATTTCCCTTTATTTTCTTTAAACCCTAAGTGTCCCTTTATACCCAGAATGGATGAATACACATCTGCAGTAAAATATGAAAGGGCCAAACCAGTCCCCATCTGCCACCTATGGAATGGGTTCTCTCAGAATACAACAAAGACTCGTCCCTCACACCTCTCCAGGCATGACTCCCTCTAGGAGTTCAGGAAAGCTTTGAAGACATGTTTTTTGGGGACTCCAAGCAACAAGGCCAGATGTTGAGAGGCATTTGAAATAACTGCGGGGAAAGGAGGTGCACTGCCATCTTTCAGAGTACACGTGTGCCGGTGTTTTGCTGTGTGTGTGTGTGTGTGTGTGTGTGTGTGTGTGTGTGTGTGTGTGTGCGCGTTCAGATCCACCCTAGCTCTCATGCTCCATCTTGGCATGACCGATGCTTTTTTTATCCCCATCCACAAAATGAGGTTGCTATGAAGCGTTACAGAGATGATGCATCTGACATACAGTACCTGACATATAGCAGGCACTTAACAAAAGTTATCTCACCCTCATTTGCTCTCTCCAGGCTAGACAACAGTCTCCACGAAGGTGAGGATTGTGAATGTCTTACTGTTTCACTCTTGGTGCCTAACACAAATCCTAGCCCTAGGAGCTATCAGATAGATATTGGTCTTAGAATATTAATATTCAAGTACTTAGAATGCCAGTATTCAAGATAAATACTGCTTGAATGAATGAATGACAACAAACAACAGTTCTGAACAGATGACACAATACAAAGCTGAACTGTAATGTTACTCTTCCTTTCACTCAGACGTGCAAAGATAACATAGCCTCTCCGTTTTCCAGAACATTCTTCACAAGTCTCCATCCCCACTCTTGGGCAGTAAGGAAATAGACTTGGCTATAAAAGTCACAATCTTTTACTTGTTTATAAAAGACACAATCAGTCAGACACAAACGGACTGTCTCAGTCACTTTAGGTTTAGTTGGTCTCCTTGGTGGATGCTCGGTATTCTATACATCCTCTCCTTGCTCCTGCTCCTTTTCCCCATGGAGAGGTTTCATGATCTCATTGTATGGAGCTCTCTCCTCTGGTGCAGTGGGTCTGGTCTGGTCTGCTACTTTGCCCCACGTGCTGGTCTTGCTGGCAGGGTTGCTGGGAGGTTTCCGAACCAGGGGAGGTCCTGGTGGTCTTGCCTGGCTGCCTTGACTCCCATGATTCTTGGATCCTGGTCAGGTTTCAGCCATGTCCTCCTTTGGACCACAGTTTGTATGGTCCCCATGCAACCCCTACAGGAAGAACATTCCATCCTTCTCTACGGTGGTTCTAAACCCAGCTATTTTCTGCTTTCCACAGGGGACATTTCCAAATGTTCAGATCCCCTACCTAATTCAACACACTTTCTGGCCCAGCACTGAGTAGATGGATGAGTGACCAGACCAGAGTCATAGTGTATCTTCCTTCAGTTCAGTTCAGTTCAGTCACTCAGTCATGTCCGACTCTTTGCAACCCCATGAATTGCAGCATGCCAGGCCTCCCTGTCCATCACCAACTCCTGGAGTTTACCCAGACTCATGTCCATCGACTCGGTGATGCCATCCAGCCATCTCATCCTCTGTTGTCCCCTTCTCCTCCTGCCCCCAATCCCTCCCAGCATCAGGGTCTTTTCCAATGAGTCAACTCTTCGCATGAGGTGGCCAAAGTATTGGAGTTTCATTTTCAGCATCAGTCCTTCCAATGAACACCCAGGACTGATCTCCTTTAGGAGGGACTGGTGGGGCCTTCCTTAGGTCTTATGAATTTCTTTTTTTAGCCACTGGACTGCCAGGAAAATCCCCAGTGGGGCTTCTACTTTTTTTTTTTTTTTTTTGGCTGCTCTGGGTCCTCCTTGCTGTGCATGTGTTTTCTCTAGCTGTGGAGAATGGGGGTTACTCTAGTTGTAGTGCATGGGCTTCTCATTGTGGTGGCTTCTCCTGTTGTGGAGCACAAGCTCTAAGGCACGTGGGCTTCAGTCATTTCAGTGCATGGGTTCAGCAGTTGCAGGCTTAGTTGCCTCGTGACATGTGGGATCTTTCAGGACTAGGGATTTGAACCAGTGTCCTCTGCATTGCAAAGTGAAAGTGAAAGCTGCTCAGTCAGGTCTGACTCTTTGCAACCCCATAGATTGCAACCCACCAGGCTCTTCTGCCCATGGAATTCTGCAGGCAAGAATACTGAAGTGGGATGCCATTTCCTTTTCCAGGGGATCTTCCTGACCCAGCGATTGAACCCAAGTCTCCTTCATTGCAGGCAGATTCTTTACCATCTAAGCCACCAACAAGGCAGATTCCTAACCACTAGACCATGAAGGAAGCCCACTTTTCTCAGAGACTGTTCTTCACTCATCTGCACCTCAATTTTTAGGTTTGTGCTGAACACATAGGAACTGAAGTGAGTTGCACTGAACTATTAATAAATACAATTGAAATGATTTGAATTTGATAAGGATCCCTCCTTATTTCTGAGTTTATATAAGGAAAACTAAATCTTTTGAAAACTAGTTTGTAGAATCCATTCAAGAGAAGAACCTGACACTAGTTTGAAAGGAAAAGTGGACATTCAATATTCTTATTGAGCTGGTTTGATATTCAATTTAAAAGATGAAAAGTGAAAAGTAAAAGCATTAGTCGGTCAGTGGTGTTCGACTCTTTAAGATTCCCCCAGACTGTAGCCTGCCAGGCTCCTCTGTCCATGGAATTCTCCAGGCAAGAATGTTGGAGTGGGTTGCCATTTCCTTCTGCAGGGGATCTTCCCAACCCAGAGACTGAACCAACCTAACCCCTGGAGAGTGGATTTCATCTTGAGAGATACAGCAAGCCCACACCCTGCTCTGCTTTGCACAAACCCTCATTCACTCTCCTCTCTCACTTGAGGCCACTGGTTCCCAACCTGCTGAGAAACAAAAAAAAATCTGTGTCTAGGCTCCACCTTTTCCAATTCTGACTTCATTATTCCAGGAGGGGACTGAGCAAGCCTTAGCATTTTCAGACAAAAACAAGAATGCTGGAGACAGACTGTGAACAATAAGAAGTGAAAACTTCCCAACAGACACACAAATGTACAGTGGTTTGGGGTCATTCGCTATAGGGTCAAAGAGCAGTACCCTCTGATTGGCCCCTGTGGCATCAGGAAACCAAAACTGGTATTCAAAATACTCACCTATATTCCCAAGAAAAGGATCCTTTGTCTTTGTATCTAATAAAGCTGCTGTGGGGAGGGCACTGCCCACCCCCTTGTCCTGTTTATCGTCCCCTCTGGCTTCAGCCCAAGGTTTAACCTGACTGTATTGTCATGGTCCATTGTTCATAGGGGTCTGCTCTCTAAATTGAAAGAGTTTCAATGGCAAGGGCTGTCTGATTAATTTTTGGAACCCCCATTCTCTAGGCCAGTGGTTCTCAGTGCAGTTCAGTTGCTCAGTCATGTCCAACCCCATGGACTGCAGCACACCAGGCCATCCTGTCCATCACCAACTCCCAGAGTTTACTCAGACTCATGTCCATTGAGTCGGTGATGCCATCCAACCATCCCATCCTCTGTCATCCCCTTCTCCTCCTGTCTTCAATCTTTCCCAGCATCAGGGGCTTTTCAAATGAGTCGGTTCTTTGCATCAGGTGGCCGGAGAACTGTCAGCTTCAACATCAGTCCTTCCAATGAATATTCAGATCTGTAGAGACAATTGAGTGCCCCCCACCACACCCCAGGAACATGTGGGAGTATCAGGAGACTTTTGGTTGCCACAATTGCAGGGGGAGTGTTATTGGCATCTAGTGGATGGAAATCATGCTGCTAGACGTCCTACAAGGCATGGGACAGCTCCCCACCACAGAGAATAATCTGGACCCAAAAGTTAGTATTACCCAGGTTGAGAAACTCTGGTTTAGTCTAACACTTGATACATGTGTACTAAGTCACTTCAATCGTGTCCAATTCTTTGTGACCCCATGGACTGTAGCCTGGCAGGCTCCTCTGTCCATGGGATTCTCCAGGCAAGAATACTGGAGTGGGTTGCCATGCCCTCCTCCAGGGGATCTTCCTGACCTAGGATGGAAACAGCATCTCTGGCGACTCCTGCACTGCATGTGGATTCTTTACTACTAAGCCACCAGGGAAGCCCAACACTTGATACACTTGGCACTAAATATCAGAAAGATATTCCCATCAAGAACTTTCTGCTTGGGGCGGGGAGGGATAAATTAGGATTTGGCATTTATAGGTACATACTGCTACATATAAAATGGATAAACAACAAGGATATACTATGCTACTGTATAGCACAGGGAACTAAATTCAATATCTTACAATAACCTATAATAGAAAAGAATCTGAAAAAGAATATGTGTGTGTATAATTCATTTGCTATACACCTGAAACTAACACAACATTGTAAATCATCATACCTCAATTTAAAAAAAAAAAAGAACTTTCTTCTTCTCCCACATAATCATCATCCAGATAAGACCACCATGATCTATAAACATCTAGGCTCCTCATAGCAGATTTGTTAGCTATCTGGTCTCCATTTGACAAGCTTTTGAACTTAATATATTAAGCAGCACAGTTCTCTCAGGAGGTCTGAATGCCTCCATTCTGATGACAGTCCCAGAGTTCTTGTCAAAAGAAATGTAGATGGAAAAGACTGGCTCCCTAGGGCTTGTTCTCCAGGAAAACCCACCTAAATTAAGGAGGAAGATATCTGGACATTTATCTACAATTAGGGTTAAATACTGAGGAGGAACTTCCAGCTGGACCCCCTTCTTGAATCACTAGAATATAAATGCTCTGATGGGATTATACTCTATCCTGTATACCTGCTTTGACCTGCAATTCTTCAGTTGTTCATAAATTTTTAATTTTTTTATTTTTAATTTTCTTACAGGTATTCATATTACAGCTCAAATTAAAAAGAACAATGAGATAAACTGCTATTTTTATTTGAGCACTCAGTTTACACTAAGTGATAGTCTCAGAATTTTATATGGCTTAACTCCTGGAATGCTCACAGCAACTCTGTGGGTATTTTCTATCATGATGTCTATTACACAGAAAAGAAAAATGAGGTGTAGACACATGATAATACTTCATGATACAACACAGCCAGGATTTCACCTCAGAAATAGTGAGTAAACATGCTGAAAATGTACAAAAGCCTCTCTAATTCTAGTCAGCAGAATCCAAAAAGTCAAACAAGTGTCAACAAGCTAGTCTTCTATGAGACATCACCTGTAACAACATAGCAACAGATTGGAAATAGGCCAGAAATCAATTCTGTTAGCCCCTATCTGGACAATTGAAGATAGTCACTTAACCCTGGACTCAAAAAGCTTTAAAAAATTTTAGTGCACTAATGCCAGCAATAACATAATCTCTCATTTTGGATCCAAGGAAGTCATACCGAAATACATTTTAAAAATCCCTTTTTAAAATTAGTTTTCTCAAAAAACAAAAATAATCAAACATATTTGACCATACTTATTCAAATCTGCCAAGGGCTCTTTATTAGAAGAATGGACAGTGACAGTTGTGGTCCTGGGAAAGCTGGGCCTTGCCAAATGGCTGTGCCCTCTAGCCAATCCTCCCCAATTAGGTCAATGCTCAGCCCCAGTCCCACCTGGCACCTAGTTTGAGGCATGACCTGTCAACTTCCCTGAACTGCCTCAGGGGACCATAATCTGCCACCTGTGTCAGCAACTAAGTCAAGTCTATGCCTTCCCACCTCAACCTACACACAGAAATCGTGTTGGGTGCCAAATGATGCACACTGAGATGCCCTTCTTATCGGTTCATAGAAAACATACCACTTGGGTTAGCTCTCTGTGGACACTGCAACAAATTTTACCCCAGATTTAGCAGCTGAAACAACACATATGTATCATCATGGAGCTCTACAGATTACACCTCTAATATGAGTCTCGCTGGTCTAAAATCCAGGTGTCAGCAGGGCTGTATTCCCTCCTGAAGGCTCCAGGATAGAACCCGTCTCCTTGCCCATTCCAGCTTCCAGAAGCAGACTCCATTCCCAGTGGTAACTTCCTCCATCTTCAAAACCAGCAATACTGCATCTTTCTGTGCCTTTCTCAGTAATCACATCTTCCTCTGACTCTTGTCTCCCTGTACACTTTTAAGGACCATTGTGATTGTATCAACCCACCTGGATAACCCAGGATAATCTCCCTAAAGTCAGCTCATTAACCATTTTAATTCCATCTGCAACCTTAATTCTCCTTTGCCATGTAACAATATATTCACAGGTTCCAGGAGTTAGGACATGGTTGGGGGTTGGTGGGAAGAAAAAGGTGGAGAGGCATTGCTCTGCCTACCGCAGCTCCTCTCAGATGGGGTAACAAACTGTCAGACGACTTTGGCCCCCATGATAATTTCTCAATTGAATTTCCTAGCCTTTCTATGGGACACATCATTTCCAGTTTGACCAGTCTCTACCACTTTTTTTTTGGCCACACTATGCATAAGATCTCAGTTCCCTGACCAGCGTCGAACCCATACGCCTGCTTTGGAAAAGTGAAAATGAAGTCGCTCAGTCATGTCCAACTCTTTGAGACCCCATGGATGGTAGCCTACCAGGCTCCTCCATCCACAGGATTTTCCAGGCAAGAGTAGTAGAGTGGGCTGCCATTTCCTTCTCCAGCGAATCTTCCCAATCCAGGGATCGAACCTGGGTCTCCTGCATTGCAGACAGACGCTTTACCGCCTGAGCCACTAGGGAAGCCCGGCTTTGGAAGGGGGGGTGTTAGCCACTGAACTGCCAGGGAAGTCCCCCCTAATACTCTTGACTGTCTTCCTTCACCCTTGACCATCATTTACATTATTTGCCTGAATCCAGGACGAATTTAGGTTTTCCAAACTAAGTCTAGTAAATTTTCGAGAGTGGCCCAGGCTTGCTTAGCTTGGGCTCCTCTCTTAAGAGTGGTCTTATGAATGGGCCCCAAGAATCCCTGGCACTATGCCATCTACAGTCCTCCCAAAAGTTATTGGAGTGAATAATGAATGCAGATTCTGGGATACACACACACACACACACACACACACACTGATGGGACTTCCACAAAATAAACTGGAGAAGCATTTGTTTCCATTGATGTCTGGGTGACTTACAGCTTGAGACATATATATCTGCAGAATGATTTATCTGAAGTTTATAGACCCTAGACTTTTCCCAGCTGAAACCCAGTTACTGCTTCCACAATAACTCATTGAATTGATCGCTTTAAATTTAAAGGGGTGCTGGGAGAACTTTGGCTGCCTGAACTGTTTAAATCTTGTCCTCTGTGAAGGGTTCTGCTATACGTCCGGGTGACCTGGACACAAAGCTCTTCAGGCCCATGGTAAAAACATGGCGCCAGTGGATGTGGGAAATGAAAAGGAGACAGAGCCAGTATGGAGGGCTGGAGAAGATGCCAGCCAGACGCAAGGACAGCAAATCAAGGTAGGGGCTGGGGTGTCAAAGGGAAAAGCTCTGGAAATAGCAACCCAAATAACAAGAGTGTCGTGGAAGAGTGGTTACAAACCTAGTGGAGCAGAGGTAGGAACCCTGGTTGGGAATAAGCATTGCCCTGCCAGGGGAAGGCACAGCAAGGCAGGTGGGGAAAAATGTTACTAAGGACCAACACATGCCAAGCTCATTATATCAGCCTGTGACATTTATTCATTTATTCTTCAAACCTTGGGAGGATTGTTTGGTCTTAATAATCTGGAAGATATAGGTTCAAATCCCAACTATAGCATATGCTAGTTGGGTGTCCTTGGGTAAGTTAATTAACCTTTCTAACCCTTCTCATTTGTATTTAGAAATTATTATATATATACACACACATATATAATCTGTACTTAGAAATCATTACATATGGATATATAAATTATAGTATATCTCACAGAGCATGCACCTTTTAAAGTATGCTTTCAAAGTATATTTAATAGCATGGGGAAATGCTCATTAACAACATGAAAAGGCAAAAAAATAGATGACAAATACTAACACAATTCTGATTTTATAAAAAGAATATATATACTTCGGTAATTGGCCTCCAACTAATAAAATAAAATTTAAAAAAAAAAGAAAAAAAAATAAAAGAAAATAAAATAAAAAGAATATATATACTTTGAATCTATCTGCACATATGCATATGAAGGAAAACATATAAAGATATTAATGATGGTTATTTTCACGGTGGGAATTTGGATGATTTAATTTTTAAATATACTTTTCATATTTTCCAAATTGCCTACAATGAACATGACATACTTTTAAATATTTTTCTAGATTTGCATTTTTATTGCAAAAGTGATCCATGTTCAGTGTAGGAAATTAAACTTTGTTACCACTGGGAACAGCTTGTTATGAGTCCTTCCAGATGTTTTTCTACGCATATCTAAATACATCCATAGAGGGCATGCATTTCACAGGTCACAAACTCAGGTGTGCAAAAGAGGACAGCTTTAGTTCTCTGTAACTAAATTTTGTTTCTATTTTGAGTCCCCATTCCACCTAGGCAGAAACTTCATTTTAAGCAAGAGAGAAAAAGCTCAGGCAAATAAGGGTTTTCTCTGTGAATTTAGGGCTTCCCAGGTGGCACAGTGGTAAAGAATTTGCTTGATGTATTGCAGGAGACACAAGTGATGCAGGTTTGATCCCTGGGCGGGGAAGATCCCCTGGGGTAGGATATGGTAACACACTCCAGTATTCTTGCCTGAAAAATTCCAAGGAGCCTGGTGGGCTTCAGTCCATGGGTTTGCAAAGTCTCATGCTAGTGAGAACTAGCATGAACTGTGGATTTAACTTACCCACCCAATCTTCTCCCTGGACTTGTACCTTCATCCTGGGTGGGGCAGGGGTGCTGACACCAAGGTATGGGGATGGGGGGTGTCTGCTGCTCACTTGTCATCTGACCTTGTTAGTGTAACTGGTAATAGACTTTTCGCCTGGCCTTGGTCTACAGGATATACCCTAGTAGACTCCAAAAGGTCAAGTTTCCCAAGTCTACTTAACAACTATGCTGAATACTTGGGGCACCCTCTTCTCTACTGGGAGCCCTCTTCTGGTCTAACAGCTTTGTGCTCTCCATTCTCAAAACTCCTCTTGAAGGGAGCCAGTGGAAAACTTTTGGATGCTCTTCCGCTCATTCCTGGGAGGCGCTTTCTCAGGCTCTCTCTCAGGCTCTGAGAGAAATTTCTGTTCTTCTGAAGCTGCAGCCACCTGACTCAGGAGATGTTTTGAGGGCCACCGCCCCGCTGAGCTCTGGTATGGTCTCGCATCACCAATCTTCTTCACTCAGGGAGAGCCTCAAGGACACTGAGTCCTTTCCAGACATTCTCGACTTCCCTACGCTCCAAGATCAGCCTCTGCCCAGTTTCTCTCCTCTCCAGGACCAGTGTGATCTGTGATCTTTAACTCCTCTGTGTGGGATGGATGACAAGCTTGGGTATCTGAAGTTAATGACATAAATCTCATGTCAGGAACCCTTTACTTCAGACTGGAGACGACATAGGTCTTCTCTTCTGACCACTATCTCCACTGTGGAGTATAAAAGTCTATTTTAAAATTTCAAAGTTGGAAACTAACTTGGGTTCTGTGGCTTCATGTTCTGTATTTGCATGACCGTTCCATTCTTAGAGCAGGATCAAGAAAGGACCTAATTGCTGCCTGAAATTGAAGGGTGTCGGTGAGCTTGGCATAGAAAGAACATAAAAACATCTGTTAATGTCTTAAAATATTAACTTACTGTATTTGGGTGTGTGAAATATAGATGCATAGTTTAATAATAGTATCATAGTGGGATCAGACCACTCATACTTTCCACAGTGTTCTTTTATGCAATAGGTCTTGGAGTTATTGAGCTAATACATTCTTTGTAACAGTTGAGCGATAGTCTATTGTCCTATTTGGTTATCTAATCCTCTGTTTCAAAAATACAGTACTTCCCAATTTTTCACTCTTATAATGCTGCAATTCACACGCTTGTTCACATCTCTTGTTCAATTGATCAACTATTCTGGAGGATAAACTCTTAGAGGTCAATTTTTTATGTCAAAGGATATTGCTAAATAGCTTCCAACCAGTAAAATGTATACGGGAATATTATAGGTTAAAAATTCAATTCCATGTAAAAATGATAGTTCATTAAATAAATAAATATAAAAAAATACTTGAATAAATCAGGATAAGTTAAAGATATGTAAGATATATATCATATACAAAACAGTATAATAAACAGATTAAAGCTCCAAATAGGAAAGAATAAAATGGCTAAATCAGGAAGAAAATAATACAAGAAACATGAGTATTACCTCATACTGGAATGAGGAAGAACTTCTTAAGAAAGGTATTTTTTAATACAGTAAGAGATACTACAAATAAAGCCAAGAGATGAATGAAAGTTTAGAGAAAATATTTACAAGTGTATGACAAATTTACAAGTGTATTTACAAGTGTATGACAAACTGGTTACTATCACAAAACAAGGAGCTCCTTTAGAACTGATGAGGGGAAAAAAAAAAAAAGAAAGCAAAAAATTGCAAACAGCAATGCAGGAAAGACACTGGAAAGGTAGGTTGCAAGCAATAGTCACCCAATTTCTCCTTCATATCAGGAGATAGAATCTAATTCTCCACACTCCACCCTAGTCTGGATTGGTCATGTGCCTTGCTTTGACCAATGGGAAATGAACAAACATGATGCAAGCAAAGAAAAGTCCTAGATATGGAGCTTGCCCTGTCCTGCTGCTTGGAGGAAGTGTGTAACAGGTACCCTGTGAATAGGTCCAGGCCAGCTTGGTAGATGATGAGAGACAGATGGCCCACTCAACCTATATCCCTCATCGCAGCCAACAGTCAGCCAACGACCGTGCACCAGCATCATTTAACTGACAGCAGCTAACCACAGACCCATGAGGGAGCTGAGAGCAGTAGGACAAATCCAGCCCAAATTGCTGATCCCCAAAATCATAGCTAGATGAATAGCTGTTGCTGTAGACCATTAAGTTTCAGGTTGGTTTGTTATGCAACAAATGCTAACAGAAAGAGCTAATAAATAAAAACATGTGCAAACTCACAAGCAGCAAATTTAAAGAAAACATCATTTTTTACCCATCGAAGTGACAAAAATGAAGAAAAATGATAACTTCAGTTCAGGCAAGGATGTGAAGACATAAATACTTTCTTTCATGGCTGACAGGAGTGTAGACTGCTGCAAACTTGTATGAACAGTAATGTGAAAACACCAATTAATATACTTTGTGACTACTTTGGGGGAGGGGTTTATCTTACAGAAATTTTAAAATGTATAAAGATATTTATTGGAGCATTGTCTAGATTGGTGTAGGTGGGGGAGAAATCATCAAAGAAATAAGAAAAAAAAGGAAAGGATGATGGGGAAAAGGAAAAACAAGAGAGAAGGACAGAAAGAAGGAAAGAAAAGAAATTTCTGAGAAAATATGCATACCTCTGAAAAGGAAAATGCTCAATAAAATGTAGCCCATGCATATTATAGATAATAATATAAATATTAAAGGAATGGATTAGATATATCTACAAATTTGGAGGAATTAATTTGATTTACTGTTGAATTTTTAAAGCAGCTAATAATGTAAAGTATATAATTCTCTTTTTATAAAATAAAAAAGATGTACATGCTTGTATTTTAGCAGAATAATATTGACATATTTTCATATCACTAATTCAGTGACCCTCCTAAAGATATAGAAATAACACACATCATAGCAGATTATAGAAACATGGATTAATTTGTGACTTTTGAGTCTCAAATTCTGAGGTCCTTGTCTAAACCATGACTACTAAACATCTTGTGTTTGCCTATCTATAAAACCTTTGAAGCAGGTACTCTATTATATATATACTTAACTACTTGAGATTTATGTACACGAATTATTATGCAGTATAAAACATATTGGCTTTCCTGATGGTTCAGTGGGTAAAGAGTCAGACATGACTGAGCAACTGAGCACATAAAATATGAAAAAATATAAATATAAAAGGGAGAACCAAAAGGAGATACAAATTATTTTTTAATCAGTTTATATTATATATAGCTCACTAAGAGTACAAAATCTTTTTGCTATGACTAAAAATATGTACCTTCAATAATAAACAATTTTTAGTGACAGCAGAGCAATTGAAAATAGTTTTTTAAAAAATCATCATTTAACTCTGTATGATACAGTAATTCAAAGACCTGGTTCCAGTTTCCTTTATTTCAATGCTTGATCTCAATGGAGATTATAACTGAAAGAGGTGACTTTCAGAGTCTCAGTGTCCAAATTAAAGAAGTTTATCTTTGGTGGCTTTGGTGTCTCAATTTCAGTCATTAGAAAATATGTCAAAAGCTCACAGAAACATTTTCATTCACCCAGAGATGTTACTCAGCTCTTCTTGCAAAGGCTTCAGAACTTAATGTAATTTCATGTTTTTAGAAAATCATTTAGACACACAAATTCTGCACTTTGGAAGACTTTTATATATGAGCTGGAAAATATTGTTTCCTGTTTTTTTTTTTTAATGGCAGACATGAGAAAGTTTTTTTTTTTAATATTATTTATAGGTGACATATGCTGTTTGTGGCAATGACAATAAAATAATAGAAATATTTCCAAACATTCACTTTCAGAATGCCTTCCAAGAGCAAGAGTTCCTTTCAAAAAGCAATTGCTTTCTCATGAATTTTTAAACACTCTCTTCCATTG
Source organism: Muntiacus reevesi (assembly GCF_963930625.1). Classification (NCBI taxonomy): domain Eukaryota; kingdom Metazoa; phylum Chordata; class Mammalia; order Artiodactyla; family Cervidae; genus Muntiacus; species Muntiacus reevesi. Next base: position 119,653,627 of record NC_089250.1, read on the forward strand.
AAGGAACCAATTAAATATGTTTAACTTTTCAAAAATACCTTCCAGGTAGCATTTGACTAACACTGTCATCTCAAACAAAGGTCGGTAAACTTAAATGCCTTTCTGTGAAAGAAAAGGTATCTTAATATCTATATCAACGAGTCTTTTAAACACTTTGCCATGAAATCATCAGTGAAGCTTTAGATGATAAAAGAGATTTCAAAATGTCTTCCCATTCCATTATAAAGTACTCTAAAGAATTCTACCATTTAAAGGTCTTGTTTTTAGCAAACCAATCAGCTAATGGTACCCATGGCAGGTTACATGGGATGGAGTAGTCCCCACTCCATACACTCCTCACTGTCCATTACACTTGGTCCAAGTGCAAAGTCATATCAAATATTAGGAAAACTTAGTTTCTTTCCTTTTCAATTAAAAAAGAGAGAGAGAGAGAGAGAAACAGACATTTAAATTTTTTCCTCTCATACCCCAAGGGATCAATTGTACAACCCACTCTGGAGATCACTGCCCTCAACGAACCATTTAGAAAAACACCTTCTATGCCACAAGGAGATAAAAACACATAGCTAGGACAAGAATAGAGAGCATGAGGCACTTGAGAATAGTCAATGGGATCCCTGAAAGCTGTGGTGTCCCTACTCTTTGGGCCCTGGCCCCAAGCTAAGGCCAGCCCTGAGTATGTGCATGCGTGCACGCTAAGTCACTTCAGTCGCATCCAACTCTGCAACCCTATGGACTGTAGCCCGCCAGGCTCCTCTGTCTGTGGAATTATCCAGGCAAAAATACTGGAGTGGGTTGCCACGCCCTCCTCCAGGGGACCTCCCCAACCCAGGGAACAAACCCATATCTCTTACGTCTCCTGCATTGCAAGTGAGTTCTTTACCACAAGGGCCACCTGCCCTACTGTACTTTAATTTTGTTAGGAGGCTATGATGCCAAGAAGCCTAGTGTTCCCAGGCATCTAGAAAGAAGGATGTAGGGCCCCTGACAGAACCCTAGTCACACTCCCCAGTGTGGTGCCTAGAGCTGCCTGGTGACTTGAGAGTTGTGGACAAGGACAATCGCACGTGCTGTTGAGAAAGACACAGTACAAGGGCCAAAAACTGAAGATGTGGAGATGTGAATGGAGCAGAAGAGATGATAGAAAATTCAGGAAGGAGTGTGCTATAGCTCAGAAGAAGGGACGTAGATGATGAATCTGGACCAGACCAGTCCCCACCATCAATCCCCACCATCATCACCATTTCCACCACCAATCAGAGAGACTCCTCCACAAGGGAAGGGAAATTCACCTTGGCTAAGACCACTTTCTCAGTCTCTAGGCAGAAAGGAAAGCTTAAGATAAACATTAAGCTCAGTTGAAGGTGCAGAAAGTTACACTGTTTTCACCTCTGCATTTGTGGTTTGAGACAATTACCCACCACCTATGCTAAAGATCTGCTTACACAGAGACGTACAAGGATACACTCTACTGTGAACAGGGGTGAGTTCAACAGGCTGGGATCAGAGGGTGGTAGAGGGTAGGGGAAGAATCACTAACTGATGTTTTTTGATGTTGTTTTACTTGTCTTGATGGCCATTTGTAACCTTTGTAACTAGTGTGTGCTGTGCTGTCATTTCAGTCCCGTCTGACTCTTTGTGACTTCATGGACTAACCTGCCCATGCGGTTTTCCAGGCAAGAACTTCAGAATGGGTTGCCATTTCCTCCTCCAGGGGATCTTCCCGACCCAGGAAGACCCGCAGCTCTTATGTCTCCTTCATTGGCAGGCAGGTTCTTTACCACCAGCACCACCTAACATATATTTAAAATATGTGTTGAGCAATTACCAGCAGACTGGCTGGTTTTGTGAGTGAATTTGTGATCACAGACTCCCTTAGAGGACTCAGCTACATCCTGGAAGTAGGGTGGGGGCTTGTGGTTCACCCCTAGGTCATCAGAGAATAGTTTTGCATGGAAAGCCGTGTGATGTTTCTACAGGAGGTTGTGCCACAGTTACGAGCACAAAAAGCAGGAACCAGATGCTTCTGTCAGAGTCACAGAATTTTCTCAAGAATGTTTAGCACAGAAGAGGCCCACCATGTCTCCTAAGGAGGGAGGCAAACTTGAAAATATGATAAAAGTATACAAACCTTGTTACAGATGCCGTCCTTCCCTCTGAAGGGAAAGAAAAGAGGTTCAAGAATCCTAACGGACCAAACAGCTTCTTTCGACCTTGTTCTTGTTTGTTCTGCCTATCACCCAGACATCAAGGCTGAGCATCTTGGAAATGTTGCATAAGAATTTGGAGGATGTTAAATAATGCTAACGATGATGAGCAACTGTCTAAGAAGTCAGCTAAGCCAAAAAAAGAAAAAAAAAAACCTGAAAATGACATTGTTTTCTAGGTTAAAGGAGAGTCTGGCATAGGAAGAAAGGAAGATGTCCCCAGTACAGTGTGAGACTCTGGGTGGAATCCTGGAACAGAAAGGGATATCAGTGGGAAAACTGCTGAAGTTCAAAGTCCAGGGTTTCCTTAAAGGTAATGAGCCATGGTCAGTTTCTTAGTTTTGATAAATGTACCATAATTGAGTAAGACTTGATTAAATGAGATTGCTAACATAAGGGGAAACAGGGTGAGTTTCACATATCTCTGAAAACTCTTTGTACTATGAAAACTCTCTGTACTACATTTAATAATCAAAAACTCTTCCAAAACATTCCAAGTTCTGCATATTCCACCAAGAGAGAAAAATCCTTGCATTTATTCTTTTTTTATTGTAAACTATACATCCTGGGTGAACTGCTGGTGGTGGCAGGAGATTTAAGCAAGGTGATGGTGGGCCAAACAACCCAATGAAATGTTCCTTGACCCCAAGGTTTTAGCACAAGTTTGGAGTCCTGCATGAGAGTCTGCAGTGTGTGTTCATGTACAAAATAGTGTTGTATTTTTTAAGAGAAATTGTCAAAAATAAAGATGAGAAGATGAAAGATGAGGAGAAAATAGCTGAAGATAAGTCAATGCTTAGATGGTGTTGGTTCCAGTGTACCTTTTCCTCTAAAGGAATGAACTGCCCTATACACATCTCACTTGTTAAAAAAAAAAAAAAAAACACTACTGAAATCACAAGGATACATAAGATCATTTTTGTACAGTAAAGCTAGTATTAAGATAACCTTGTATTTCAGTGAGATTTGCAATGCCATTAACCTTGAATAGTACGGTACAGGACTATAAATTGGCATGAAAGTTTAAGGCAGATCGCATATAATACAAATTATATATGGGTTGGTAGTTTTGTATTTGATATAAAGCTTATATTAAATCATTGTTATGTGAACTGAATACAAGTTTATAATTTTTCAAAAGTTGTAACTGTCTTGTTGGCATTCTGAATGTTTGGAAGTATATACATTTTTTTAATTAAATGAGAAATGTACTTTAAGGACAAAAAGAAATGTATGTGTATATATATGTGTGTGTATGTGTGTGTGTGTATATATATATATATGGGCTTCCCTGGTGGCTCAGATGGTAAAGCATCTGCCCGCAATGCGGGAGACCTGGGTTCGATTCCTGAGTCAGGAAGATCCCCTGGAGAAGGAAATGGAAACCCACTCCAGTACTCCTGCCTGAAAAATTCCATGGACAGAGGAGCCTGGTAGGTTACAGTCCATGGGATCACAAAGAGTCGGACACGACTGAGCAGCTTCACTCACTTCACTCATATATGTGAAAGTGAAAGTCATTCAGTCGTGTCCGACTCTTTGTGACCCGATGAACTATACAGTCCATGCAATTTTCTAGGCTAGAATACTAGAGTGGGTAGCCTTTCCCTTCTCCAGGGGATCTTCCCAAGCCAGGGATCGAACTCAGGTCTCCTGCATTGCAGGCAGATTCTTTACCAACTAAGCTATCAGGGAAGCCCATATATATATAAAACTTTCTGCCCAAATACCTTGATCATTCTGAAAGATAGTATGATATTTTCTTGTTGTCATAATTTACACTTTATTCTTTTTATAATAAACAAAAGGTTTACAGAAAGAAACTTTAAGCCCACACACAAACTGGAGAGGGGTGTAAAGACGTGAACACAAAGGCTAAATCTGGGCAGAAAGGATAACGGAAAAGCCTTCACTGTGAGAACAGGAAAGATGCTTGGGAGGGAGGGAGAGAGAGATCCTGGCTCTTCTTTGGTATCAGAATGTGGTTTTAAACAGGCTTTTAAATATTTATGATAACAATGCATGTGTGTGTGTCTGTGTGTGTGTATTAGTCGCTCAGTCATGTCCAACTCTTTGTGACCCCATGGATTGAGGCATAACTATTATTAAAATAATATTTATAAAAATTTCAAAAGAGTTTTCATTGAAAACTCCTCTCTATTACCCAATCTCATTTCCCAGAAGTAACCACTGATAGCTGCACGCTTTAGGGCATTCTTCCAGGCTCTTTCTATGTATATACAAATACAGAGAGATGATCCTAATGGAAATGGAATAATACGATACATATTATTGTATAATTTGCTTCTTTTTTCATGAAATGATAGATCATAGATATTTTTCTACCCTGTGTATATAGGTCTAATTCATTCTTTTGAAAAGCTGCATTGTATTCCATTTTATGGGTGAACCTTAAATTACTTAGCCAGTCTCTTATTGATTTTCATTTACAGTGTTTTCAGTTTCTTGCTATTATAGATGATGCTGCCACATTGTTAGTGCTCTGAAGAGCATGATCTTTACAACAAGTCCTCTGAGCTAACATTCTGACCTTCCAAAAACAAACTCTGTGCTTTGGGATGGATCATTTCACCTCCTTGAAACACAGTGCCCTCATTTTATTAGAAATAATATCTGCTTTATAGGGAAGTGTATGGATTAAATGAGTTTACATTAATGAGTGAAATTACATGAACAAAAACATCTAGCAGTTTCCTGGATAAGTGTGTATCAGGAGATGAAGAGAATAGGGAGTGAGAGAGACACAAAGAGAGAGATGGATAGATACAGAAATAAAAATTGATGGACATATGGATTAATGGATGGACTGGTAGATAGATGGATGAAAGGATGGATGCACTGACTAATAGACAGATAAATAGATACCTGGTAGGTAAGGAAGCCCAGCAGGAGTTATTCCTCAATAATAGGGCAAAGGGGGAATTTTTTTAATTAGTGATTAATAAACTTAATATTCCTCCTTGTCTACTCACAGAAATAGGGAGCAGACAAAACAGAAGGAATGCAAGAGATAGATCCTCTAAGGTACCTGTTTGAGTAATGCATCTGGAAGTGATAGTAGCCTGACTTAGAGGGAGTGGAAGAGATGACTACAGACCTAAGGAAAAGCGGCTCAGGTAACAGGAGTGGCAAGAACATTGAGGAAAGGTGCCTGTTGCTTTAATAGCGATTAGCCAGGGAGGGTCAAGCTCTGTAGAATCAAAAATGTATCCCAGCCTGTGACCAGAGAGATCGTAAAACACCCAGAAAAGCAAGATTAAGACTCTTAAAAATGACACAGCCACATATATAGGAGGGTCCCAGAATTCAAAACTGACCACACTGTAATAAGTAATCCTGGCAAGGAGCAGAAGCAGAGAATATCTCAAAGGCCTATAAGAAAAATTTAAAGTCAGAAGCACAGCCTTGTAGTTACCTTTGATTCATCCTCTAATCCAATCTGTTCCCAAATCCTGTAAACCTTATGTCCAATACAAACCTCCTGCATGAGAGATCACCTTAAACCTATTCTTGATCATTCCAGGCCTGCTAGTCCTCTGTGGTTTACAGAAGAAAATTTACAGTACTGGCTTAGCATCCAGAGTCCTCCCAAGTTTGGTCCCAGCCTGACTGGTCCCACTCCCCTCAACAAAGCCTACACACTGATCACACAATCAGTCAGGAGTCCCCTCCTGTGACAGCAATTGCCTGACCTGTACCCTGCACCTGGAGAATACACAGCGGACACTTGGAGCCTGGATACCTACTGGCACCCCCATTCCATTTGGAAATGGTACCGAAGACTTCAACTGATTCCTATTAGATATCACTCACAAGATCCTACTTCATACCTGGCCATCACAGGTTTACATCCTCCTGATCACAATGACCAGCTCAGAGAATAACAACCCAGGCCAGACCAAACACAGCCTTTCTAAGAGGGGTGACAGATGAACCTGGGGACAGACTCAGCTTCTATTTGCCTTGGGATTAGAAGTCATTAAAATGTGGGTTGGGGCTGCCAACCAGCATCCTACCCACCATGGGGGAAACTGGCCTCTGAGCTCCAAAAAGGCAGGGGGTTTCTCTCTGGTACATGGTGCCCGCACATTTGTTGAATGAATAAATAAACGTGACAGGGTCCATTTAGATCAGCAGGTATGTAATAGGACAGGCAGAGCCAGTATGCAAGTATGCAGAGAGTTCTGAACGTGTGCCCTTTAGACTTCCAAATTAAGTTCGTTCACATGTTCCATGTCTGTCTTTCTGCTTACGCTAACTTGAGTTGGGTTTCTGTCACTTACAACCAAAAGACCTGACCCTATGCATGCTCAGAAGTTCAAACCTCTGCAGATTTGTTTCATATGCTACTTCTGTTGGGCAGTCTTCCAAGATGCTCCCAGATTATGGTACCCTCTATATTTTCCAATTACACTTATATTTTACCTAAACCTTCTAGTAACATTTATTATTCTTCTATCTTGATTTAAGATGGTTTACACAGCTGAAGCAGACACCATCGGTGCCCCACCTAATAGCAACCCCTGGATTCTCCTGTGGCCCAGTAGCTATGGTCCTGCCAGGGAGGCTACAGGTGCTGGGCTAACAGCTCTCAAAATGTCACTAGAGCTACTAAAGCTCAGACTTGCCTAGGAGTTACCCACAGGGCCACATCCCCATTCCACAGCCAGCTTGCTGGAGAACAAGAGCTGGCCCTCTCACCTCAGGGCAACAACACTCCACAGCAAGATTCATGCTCCTCAGGAGTCAGGCTCAAGATAGGCTTCTCCCGAAACCACATTCTTGAATAGCTCCACCCCTTCCTCACCCCAAGTCTCTCACTCCTTTTTTGTGTCTCCTTTCCTCAATAAATAAAGTGCTAACAAATCTCCATGCCAAGCTCTGCTTTAAAGAAATCTGATCTAAGGTAACATCCCGACTTCTCTGCAAATCTCTTAAAAGCCAGATGTGTATCGATCTTTCCTCCTGTCTCCTCTAGTGCAGTGCCTTCGTGGCATTCTAAGAACAAACAGGAGGTGGTTGTGTGAATGAAGGAATGAAGAAGTAATTGCACGGAGTTAGTGATTTTTACTAAACAAGAAGGAATAAATGTTATGACACAAACCTTTGAACACAGTATAGAGAAGCAAACTTCTAGAACAGGCTAAAACTTCAAAATAATTCAGAAAAGAACCAAAATGGCATGCTTTTCTTTTTTTAGTGGAATCCAGAGGAAAATCTAGACAGGGAAATTTGAAAATCCTTTTTGTTAAACTGATTTTCCTCAATGTTTCTTAAATTCCCATCTCATCTAAATTCCCCAATTCATCTTTGATGAAATGGGTACTTAGAAATCAATCTCAATGTTCTGCAATGCCTTGAATATCTACACAACAACCTGTTTCTTTAAGCAGGTTTGTTTTCCTCCAAGCTTACCTCCCTCTCCAAAAACACAAGTCTTCTACCACCAACAGAACAAAATAAATAAACAAAACCCTAGGAACAGTGTCTTGCAAATTGAATCTCAGTTCTGTAGCCTCCCAAGTATGCATTTTTTCCTCCACTGAGCTGGACTATCACCTTGGGAGAATTGTGAGAAGAAACTTCCCAATCACATACAACTAAAAACAATCTTCCTTGTTGTACAGAATCCTGAGCTCTGGGGTACTCTGGGCTTCCCAACATTAAACTCTATGCCCCCAACTCTGCTGCAGCCCCTGAGGGGTTAATCATTTAACCATTTCACAGTCTCTTCTACAGGTCCATATGCTTGAAGGCATAGGCATAATAGTTTCCCAGCACAGCACATGCACACTTGTAGAAACCTTCACAGAGAAACATCACACTTTCTGGTTTTAATATTCATCAGCTTCTTAGCCTAGAGTTCCTAATTCTCAGTGTGGGACAATGTTTTCCTATTAAACATTTCCCCCTAAGCCTCATTACCTCTCTGTGGTAGAAAATCATTGTGATGCTTCGGCTGTCCTTGCAGGGAAGAAAATTAATTTACAAAAGAGGGCAAAATAATTTCCAAATAACAAATCCTTCTGAATCTTGGAATTTGCCATGACATAACCAAATCAGATAGAAGGAAGAGGCTGTGGCTGCTCCACAAATTTCTGGGAGTAGCTGAAACCTGAAATTAACAAGTGCAGAAGATGGAGGAAAGAGGGGGAGCCAGTGGGAAATCCTGGCCCCAGAAAACCATAGCATGAAATGCCATTAAAGAAGATCATAACTGGATGGCACTCTCAGAATAGGTGGGTGACAACAAGAGAGGAAGGCTATTCAATTAAATATAATATAAACTAGAAAAAAAGAACTGCACTTTCATTGCAAATCCATGACTGTCAGTTATTGCACCAAATGAATATAAACACATCTCTCCTTACCCTGTGCCCTACCTATTCAATGAACTGAGAGTAACTTACAGTCATGGGAAATCTTCCAAAATTAAATCTACATGAAAATTTAAGTTGTAAATACAGGAAATACAAATGACCCTTTCAACAGCACCCTAGGCATGTAAAAAATCTCTATACTTTTTATTTTAAAAAGAATTAGCTCTTGAAATACAGATAGCTGACTTTTGACATATTTGAGAAAGCTGTCTCCAAATTGATGTTACTCTAACATGTGGCTGCTCTGATAAATTATGTGCTCGCATATAAGCAGAAAATGACAAAATCGAATGATCGGTGTCCCCACACCAGCCCCCCAGGTCCTCACAAGCTTGCTGAACTGTGTTAAACCCTCGAAATGCAGATCAAGATAGCAAATTACACTAACTATTGAAGTCATGTGAACTCAAAGACTTACTAATCGTGTGATCTAGAATAAATCGCTTAATCTCTCTGAGCCACAGTTCCCCACCGTGTTGTTGTGAAACTTAAATGAGGTCATGGATATAAGGTGTCAAACCCATTGCAGGTGCCCGTTGAACATTAGTTTTTTCTCCTTTCTAGTACCTGCTCTGAAACAGATGTAAAGGATTGGCATCCACAGGTGCAAGAATACTAAATGTTCTGGCACATGCACATCGGTTCGCAGACAATGAGCAGACAATGCATGTGATGGAGTGGAGAGGACCACTGACCCCTGCTCAGTGACTCACAGTTTCAAATGATGAGCAGCTGGGACTTGAAGGAGAGACGCCATCCCCCTGTCCTTTGGATAGTACTCACCTAGTAGGAACTGGGGCAACAGTAGCTTTTCTGATCTTGGTCCAAAGTCCAAACTCCCAGGGACTAGCAATCAGCACGAAGGTGGTAAACCTCTAGCTGTGAGCAAATAGCACATGGAGATCCCAAAAGACCCCTGAGAATCTGCACCCAGGTGACCAACCTCTAGCCATAGGAGGCTTGTAAGTACCAAGAGCCTGCATGCAAGGGCCTCTTTCAGGAGTAAAACTGGTGAAATATGTGGAGGTGGGGTCTGACAGGCTTCCTATTGCCCCTCCGCAGTCAAAGCCAGAACAGAAGGACCTGGGAACAGAAACTCATTAAGCGTAATGTTCCATTGAAAGACACAGGGCAGTGAAGGATAGAAAAGTGTTCTCAGGTCTCCAGGATAAGCAACAAAGAAAGTTCTAGGCAGTAATGAAAAGGGTCCAGTGGGACAGAGAGGTCTCTATCAATAGACAAGCAGAGGTTTCCAGACACCATGAATCATTCATTCACTCAATCCATCTCTACTGAGCACTTTATGTGCCCGACACTTTGCCCCATCTTTCAAAGGCATGGTGGACAGTCCAGTGACCTGTCCCTGAGTACTGCAGTGGGTACCTCTCCTTCTCCCTCCCCAGCACTCAGATACTGCCAGACCCCCACAGAAGCTCCTCCAGTTCAGCTTCCACAAGAGGGCCTGCTGGCCTGCTATCAAACTGTGGGCTCCCAGACCCTGTCTAATTCTCAGTATAGTAAGGGAACTGGAATCTGACATGAGTGATCCTTTCTTGTGAATTTGACTGACTTGAGTCACCTCTGGGCACCCGGGCACCCTGGCAGGGTTGATTCTCAATACAGCCCTTGAAGTGAAGGTCTCTAGTCCTGATATGGCTACTCAGGATCTGTGATGCTCAAGTTACCAAGCAGCTTCACTAGCCAGCCCAGAGGTCTCATACTTTCTCCCTTCAACATCCATTACACCATGTTTTATTATCCACATACTTTTTCTTATTTAATTTTAATCAAAATAATTTCCTGAATTGGATCATAACACTACTGCCTCAAGTGGTCTGAGGCTACCTGGCAAGTCCTGGGCTCCAGAGGTCCAGACAAACGGCCTTACCATTGGATACCACTGACCACCTGAGCCTTTAGTTGGCTATGCCAACTACCTTCCACAACAATTCCTATTCCAGAAGGCACCTTCTAGCCCAGACTTCCCCATCACTCTTCTCTAGACACTCTTGAGCTACTGATGGTTATTCCTTTGAAAGTTCATGAAGATCCTTACAACTTCAGTACAATACATAAATGTCATGTATAAAGAAAGGATAAAATTGATGCTCAGAATTAAAACCACAATGAGGTACCATTACACGCCAGTCAGGATGGCTGCTATCCAAAAGTCTACAAGCAATAAATGCTGGAGAGGGTGTGGAGAAAAGGGAACCCTCTTACACCGTTGGTGGGAATGCAAACTAGCACAGCCGCTATGGAGAACAGTGTGGAGATTCCTTAAAACACTGGAAATAGAACTGCCATATGACCCAGCAATCCCACTTCTGGGCATACACACCGAGGAAACCAGATCTGAAAGAGACACGTGCACCCCAATGTTCATCGCAGCACTGTTTATAATAGCCAGGACATGGAAGCAACCTAGATGCCCATCAGCAGACAAATGGATAAGGAAGCTGTGGTACATATACACCATGGAATATTACTCAGCCATTAAAAAGAATTCATTTGAAACAGTTCTAATGAGATGGATGAAACTGGAGCCCATTATACAGAGTGAAGTAAGCCAGAAAGATAAAGACCAATACAGTATACTAACACATATATATGCAATTTAGAAAGATGATAATGATAACCCTATATGCAAAACAGAAAAAGAGACACAGATGTACAGAACAGACATTTGGACTCTGTGGGAGAAGGCAAGGGTGGGATGTTTCGAGAGAACAGCATCGAAACGTGTATATTATCAAGGGTGAAAACAGATCAGCAGCCCAGGTTGGATGCATGAGACAAGTGCTCAGCGCTGGTGCACTGGGAAGACCCAGAGGGATAGGGTGGAGAGGGAGGTGGGAGGGGGGATCGGGATAGGGAATACATGTAAATCCATGGCTGATTCATGTCAATGTATGACAAAAGCCACTACAATATTGTAAAGTAATTAGCCTCCAACTAATAAAAACAAATGAAAAAAAATTTTTTTTAAATTGATGCTCAGGTTTTCCCTTTCCGAATGGGAGAAGGTGGCGATTAGTGCAGTTTTTTCCCTAGGGAGCATCTTAGCCTGATTTGTGCTCATGCCATGTGGTCAGATCACCATAAGCTGCCCAAACATTCAGTAGCAGCATAAGAACAGCCCCTTCAGAGACCAGCATTCTACAAACTCTAATTAAAAGAGGTCCACTGAGCTGAACTGAAAATGCCCTTCCTCATATTGATGAGGTCAGTGCAGGAAAGAGGTAGGAATGGGAAGCATCAATCTGAAGTAGGTCCAGGAAGCTACCACCATCACTGATCTTTTTTTTTTTTCAGGGCAAATAACAGAAGTTAATTCTAATTAAAGTTGAAGAATCATTGGAAGGAATCTGGAAGCTCACAGAATCATTGCCAAAGACTGGAAAATGAAGCTCAGATATAAGACAACTCCAGGAGGTTGCAGAATAAACAACAGAAATGACCTTAGAGCAGGAACATTGTGACCAGACTGTCCTCCAGCCCCATGCCCCGAGATGAATGAACTCTAGCCAGGTCTTTGGTCCTCAGATTTTCAAATCCACAAGGAAGTATGTCACATTATATCTTGATATTCCAATCTCTGATTGTTCTAGGGACTGACAAGAAATATTGTATCCCTTTGGCATGTGTTTAGTGGGCAAATCTCCTACAGACTATAAACAGAAACAAAAGCCATCTCTCCAAAAGGAAAGCAGAGAACTGTGAGGAGGAAAGGGTGACTATACCCCAGTGAAAATGAAGATAAGAATATCCTAATGCCCAGAGTCCCCATAGCAGGGTGGCACCCTGCCTCACTGTCTCAGACATCCCAGTTCCCAGCCAGGGCTGGCCTAGCAAGGCCCCGGTCTCCTCCACAGACTCTCTCCCTGCATCCAACCTAAAGGTGAGCCACACTTCCCCCAGCTAATCCTTCCCCAGAGCTTAGGAGACAAGGGGTTAATGGAAAGGCAGCAAGACTTGGGGTGTCTCTTCTGGCTCATCAAGTGAACCTACCAGTCAGAGGTGCTTCTGCAAACTCAGCTGTCACCTGCCACAGTAAGACCGGCTGGAAGCAGGGACCTTCCCCAAAATTGAGCTACTTTTGGTTAAAATGAGAACAAAATGTGTAAAACTACTTCTAACAGAGGTCAAGAAATGTGCTAGCTAGATAGGCTGGTGATGGCAGAACACAGTAAGCATACAACAAAGGTAAACCTCAACCAACCCAGGGCCATAGTCTTCTGGAAACCCCACCCGACACCCAGCTGGGCCATGTCACCCAGGGCTGCTCTGAGATCCCACAGGACTCCTTTGTTGACATTGTTGCAGTCTGAATTTTATTTCCTAGGGTGACTACTTATTGACAATGGTCTCTCTCAATGGAGCACCATCTTGGAAAGCCCAGGGACCCAGTCTGCTCTTACGTGTGCTCCCACAAATGTCACCAGCATTTAACATCTGGTAATTAGAAATGGAAACTTATTAAACCTGTGTGTGTTAGGCACTAGTCAATCTCTCATTCCACCTTATCCCAGGAAACCAGTGACCTGCTTTACATCACCAAGGATCAGATTAGTCTTTTCTAGGGATTCATATACATGCAATCATACATATGGTACTCTTTAAAATCTGGTTTCTGTTGCTCAGCATAATGTTTTTGAGATTCATCCTTGCCTCTGCAGTTAACAATATGGTGTTTTCTTTTATTACTGCACAGTTTTCTATTACCTGAATATATCATAATTCCTTTATCTATTCACCTGTTAATGGGCATTTGGATTATTTCCAGTTTTTTCTGTTAAGATTAAAGCTCTTCTAAATACTCATGTCCAAGTCTTTGTATAGGAATGTATTTTCATTTCTTCTAGGTAAATATTTAGGCACCAAATAGTAGTTTCATAAGGTAAGTTTACTCTTACTGAAAGTCGCTCAGTCCTGTCTAACTCTTTGCAACCCCATGGACTGTAGCCTGCCATGCTCCTCTGTGCATGGAATTCTCCAGGCAAGAATATTGGAGTGGGTAGCCATTCCCTTCTCCAGAGGATCTTCCTGACCCAGGAATTGAACCCTGGTCTCCTGCATTGCAGGCAGATTCTTTACCATCCACCACCAACCACCAGGGAAGCCCAAGTTTACACTTAACTTTATGAGAAATGGACAGACTATCGCCCAAAGTGACTGCATCACCTTCCATTCCCAGAGCACAGCCTGAGCATCAGTCTGGCCCACAGACAAAGAGGTGTTTCTCTGGGGCTGCAGGTTATGCAGGCTGGAAAAGGCTGTGACAGTATCACAGTGGGATGAGAATTCTCAGCCAGGTCTGGAGGGTCCTCCTTGCAGAAGCCTTCTCAGACCCTCAATTCTAAACTGCCTCTGTCCCTCCAGTGTGCAGTGATGGTGTGCACCCAGCACTGGCCATGCTGAGGGAGAGAGAGCACCATACGCTTCTACCAGTCAAGGGTTCAAGGGCAGAGCTTCATTTTATTTACCTGAGTGTCTCTCCTCCTAACTCCTACCCCTGAGAATCTTTCCCCATGCCTGGCATTACACATGCATGATGAACAATGGCATGAATGAATACATGAATAGAGCCTGGGTTAATCACTTCTCTCTGCGTGCCTGCCTCACTCAATTGGAACATTGATTTCTCCACTTGGATGCACAACTTTGAGCACTGATCTCTCTCAGGGAGCACATTTCTTTCAGTCTTTTGAGAAGAACACTAAGTCTGATGGTTTGGGGAGGGAAAGGGGGCTTCTCAGAGCCCCCTACAGGCCTTGCCTTCTCCCTGAGGACTGACAAAGGGAGACCCCCCCCCCCAGTGGGGGTCTTTCGTCTTGCACACACACAGGCTGGCACAAGACTCTCTTATGCGGTTGTTCCGGTCCTAGGAAGGAGGGCTCCAGAACTGGGTCTCATGCATCTCAGGAGTGGTCCCTGCCTTGGTTGAGTGGCAGGATCATTCTAAGCCCAGATTTTCTATTCTGGAAAGAGCAGCAGTAATAAAACAATCACAGCATTGCTCTGAGGATAGAATGAGATAATGTATATGAAAGTGCTTTCAAAACACCAAATTACTCCCCAAATGTAAAACCCTATTATCATGTGGCATTTGGTTCACCTCACCCCGCCTGTACCCCTTAGTCCAGCTAGCACCACCAGACTCATTAGCTGTGTTGAACAAAGTACTCGTGTATCTGTCAAGTCTGGAAAAGCCAGGAACAGACCTATGTTAGCGCCCACAGTTAAAATCTCTCTATACTCATCTCTTCCTTCCCTGGTACACTGCTACTGCTCTAGTCCAGGTACTGGCTATCATTTCTCTGTGTAATTTTTATGGCAGTAACAGCACAAAGGGGGAGGGGGGAACAGCTATATTGGGGTAGAGTTTTAATGGCTTACACAGTAAAGAATCTACCTGCAATGCAGGAGAACTAGGTTCAATCCCTGGGTTGGGAAGATCCCCTGGAAAAGGGAATGGCAACCCACTCCCAGAATTCTTGCCTGGAGAATTCCATGGACAGAGGAGCCTGTCGAGCTACAATCCATGGGGTCCCAGAGAATCAGACACGACTGAGCAACCAACACTTTCTAAAATTAAGCTACTATTAATCTGAACTAGATTGTTTTAAATTAAGATATTAATCATAATCCCCAGGGCAACCACTAAGACAATAACTCAAAAACATCTGTAATAAAAAGATACCAACAAGAGAATAAAGAGGTTACATTAGAAAATATCTATTAATGCACATTAAGGTAATAATAGAGGAACAGAGGGATAAATACATAAGGCATATAGAAAACAAATGACAAAATGAAAGATGAAAATTACACTTTATCAAGAATTATGTCAAATGTAAACAGATCAAATAATTCTAGTATATAAATCACAGAAAAGATCCAACCAGATGCAGTCTACAGAAAACAAGCTTTAGATTCAAAGACAGAGGTATGGCCAAGACGAGAAAGTCTCTGGGTTCACCTCCTGCCACAGGCACACCATAATTACAACAATTTATAGAGCAACTATCTGTGAGAAGCTCCTGAAGACTAGCAGAAAATATTTTCCACATCTAAAGATACAAAGAAGGGCCCACAGGGAGGCAGATTAGGAGGGGCAGAGATGCAGTACAGTCACAACCCACAACTCCAGGTGATGACCCACCGGTGGGTGGATAATCACAATGAAAGAGGTTCTCCCCCAAAAGAGTAAGGAGTCCAAGACCCACATCAGGCTCCCCAGTGCATCAGCCTCACACCAGGAAAAAGAGCCCCAAGAATATCTGGCTTTGAAGGCCAGTGAAACTGCCATACAGGAGAGAGAAAGATCTGTAGGAAACAGACTCCACTCTTAAAAGGTGCAAACAAAATCTCACACGCTCCGACACTTGATGCAGAGGCAATACTTTGAAAGACGACTAGGTCAGACCACTACATTTGGACTACTTTCTCACATCATATACAAAAATAAACTCAAAATGGATTAAAGACTTAATGGAAGACCTGGTACCAGAAAACTCCAAGAGTAAAACAAAAGCAACACATTCTTTGACATCATTCTTAGAAATTTGTTTTGAATACATCTTCTCAGGGAAACAAAAGCAAAAACAAAAATCAAATGGGATGACTCAAACTGAAAACTTTGGCACAGCAAAGGAACTATAGACAAATAAAAAGGTAGTCTACAGGAAGAGGATATTTGCAAGTAATATATCTAATTAGAGGCTAATATACAAAATATGACCAAAATAGGACTCATATTCGAACACATATTTTAATAATTTTACAAATCAAAAAGAAAAAGACCAACACCCACTGGAAATGTACAGTGGGCAAAAGAGCTGAGCACGTCTTTACAAAAGAGGATATCCAAATGATCAGTAAGAATGCGAAAAGATGTTCAAAATATTTAGTCATTGGGGAAATAAAAATTAAAACCACAGTGAGACCCCATGATATTCCCCTCAGTAGACCTAAAATTAAAAAGACTGACAACAGTAAGAGTTGGCAAGAATGAAAAATATCTGTAACTTTCATACATTGCTCGTGGGAGTGAAAAATGCTGCAAACAGTTAGGGACAATGTTTGACTGTATCTTCTAAAGCCAGGTGGCGCTAGTGGTAAAGAACCCACTTGCCAGTGCAGTGTAAGAGATGTGGGTTCGATCCCTGGATTGTGAAGATCCCCTGGAGAAGGAAATGGCAACCCACTCCAGTATACTTGCCTGGAGAATCCCATGGATGGAGAAGCCTGGCAGGCTACAGTCCACGGGGTTGCAAAGAGTCAGACATGACTGAAGCAACTTAGCACACACATACTTGATAATCCTGCAATCCCATTCCTACGCATATGTATTAGAGAAATGAACACCAATTGACGCCACCAAAAGACATGGACAGGAAATGAACATTACAATACCACAAAATTAGAAATACGAATTATGTCTATCAACTGGAGGTTGGATAAATAAATTGTGGAATATGCATATAATGGAAGACTACACAGCAAAAAACCCATGGAAGATATAACAACATGGGAAAATCTCTAAGATATTACATTGTATGACAGAAGCCAGACATAACAAGAGTATGCCCTGTATGATTTCACTTATATGATATTCAGAAAAAACTAACTGATGGTGATTAAAAACCAGTGGTCACCTCCAGGTGAGAAACAGATAAGAAATGACTGAGACCAGAGCACCATAGAAGCATCTGGAATACTATTACGTTATATATCCTGATCTGGGTGTTAGTTACATAGGAGTGTGCATACATACAATTAAAGAAAAAAGCTCTATGGTTAAAATTAACGTATTTATGCACTTTACCAAACCATGATTTAAAAGTTTTAAAATCACATCATCAAAGATTAAAATAGACTGAATAATAATTTAACAAAATAAAATAAATTATATTAAAAAAATAACTGCACCAAGAACTCCAGCCTGGGTCTGCCCCAGAAACACAGCATGTCTGTGTCCCCATGTCCTGAAGCTCTCAGGCTGTGTTGCAATAAAAGCAGTCAAGGATTTCCTGAGCATTTCTTACTGACCTAAAATACTAATGATTCATAGTAAACTTTCAGTCAACTAAAATTCCTGACTTTCTTTTTCCCATGCACAGCTAGGACCTATTGTCCTCATTCTGTCCTTATGAATGCTTTAAATGTTTTTAATGTCATTATTATCACTTGTTACTGCAAATCGTAACAACCTTAATGAAAGTCAAATGCAGTTCAGAGAGGAAAATTTCCCATCGGCTTGCCATGCCACAAATCTTCGAGTTCCAGGAACCTCCAGTTCCTGTCCACTAACATATTTAATTTTTATGTACTTATAATCACCTCATTAGATACAAATTTGCTATTCTTTTTACTATACATACTCTTATATCATAAATATTTCCCATCTCTTCATCATCTTTATAATTATCATTTTTATTACCTTCAGAATAGTCTACTGTGCCGCTACACCTACAATTTACCTAACTACTCTGCCCTGAACATTTATGTTGTTTCCAATTTTTCACTATGACAGATAACACTGCAATAAAATCCTTATATACTCACCTGTCTTATTTAAGTTTATTTATACTTTTAGGCAAAATTCTTAGGAGTGAGATCATTGGGTCAAACACATTATTTTAGGTATGTTTTGCAAAATGATTTCCTAATGGACATAGTCACCAAAACCATATATAGGTAAGAATTTTATCACAATCTTGGCAAAATTATTATAACTTTTAATCAAATACAGTAGATATAAGATGAGTTCATGGATTTTGTCTCATTTGGCAATTATCTGAATACTCCAGTGGTTGTCCATTTTGCCATGTGAGTTTCTGAAATTCTGGTATTTAACACAGAGTCAGCACAGTGAAGGAGCTCAGTAAACACCTTTTGAGTGAACTGAACTTTATTTCTTCTGCCGTCACTGTTCATTCATGCCTTTTGTCCATTTTTAAATTGGGATTCTACTACTTGCCTCATTGATTTGAATGGGGCAAGGTAAACACTTTCATCTTGTTATAGTTGTAACAACGGCTCTTTCTTCCATCATTTCTGTCTTTTTTGTCTTTAATTGTAAAATAAAGTCATGTCTATTTAAATTCCTTTTTTATTGAAGTATAGTTGACTTACAATATTTTATTAGTTTCATGTATACCATTTAAAATTTAGGAAATTATCTGAAAAAAATCTTGTGGTCTATTTTTTGCTAGTTTTCCATGATTTAAAAAATATAATTAATTCCTTGGTACTTCCCGGGTGGTCCAGTAAGACTCTGGACTCTCAACACAGGGGGCCTGGGTTTGATCCCTGGTCAGGAACTAGATCCCACATGCCACAGCTAAGACCCAGTACAGTCAAATAAGTAAGTAAATATTTTAAAATAAAATTTAAATTTACAATATTTAATTCCTTAATAGGACTATTTATTTTTGGCTCATTATGAGGTGTGTGGCTATTTTTTCCTAATAATAAATTCTACCAATATCTTTTATTAAGCCATCCTTCCTTTCTCCATAGTATCTGATTTCCCTTTTATCTATTACATAAATTACTTTATGTAATTTTTTACATCTTTTTTACATCTTTTTTTACATCTTTTTACATCTTAATCTTTTTCAGCTGTAAATCTCTGCTTTGCACTAATATCTCTCTAATTTAATTATTCCTGGTTTATATGTTCTAAAATCTGCTAATACTGGCCCTCTTCATTATTTCCTGTTCTCTGAATATTTTACATTAACCATCTTTCTCTTTCCAGAATAATTTCCTAATTATTTTGTAAAAATCCCATAAGAAAATTGATTGGGATTTTGATAGAGAATGAACTACAATTATAAATTAAGAACAGACTTTTTAATATTCCGCCAACGACTCTACCCAGGAATACAGTAAGTCTTCTTGATAACGCTTCCCTATTTCTTTCAATCAAATATGACGAAATGCCAAAGAACATGAGCTGTGGAGTTGTATTATCTGGGTGTGAAGCCCAGTTTGGCTATAAACTGGACACATACAGCTATGTCAGTCAGCACTGCTAAGTGACAACCATAGAATCTCATTTAGCAGCACACGACATTGAGGACGAATTTCTCAGACCAGCAGATTTCTAGGTCAGCAGGAAGACCTTGCTCCATGTGTCTCTCTCCTGGATCCAGGCAGGAGGGCAATTAGTACCTGGGTCAGGTTCTCATCCACATACAATCAGAAGCAGAGGGGGAGGTGGAATCATGTCTTGCCAATGAAGGCCTAGGCTCAGAATTTGCAGGCTCACATTTGCCCGAATGTCACTGGCCACAGCAAATTCATCGCCAGATCCAGCATCCATGGGGCACAGAACTAAATGTTATCAATGAATATTTAGGAAAGAGAATGAATATCCATTGTACAATAATTCAGTCCACCACCATATGACCTAGGGAGACTCACTTAAAGCCCAAGTCTCAGTTTTCTTCTTTTGTAAAACAGATTATCACTTACTCATCTCATGAGGCTGCCTTGTGGACTAAATGGAATAATGTCTGAAAATCACTCAGCATTGTGCCTGATGAGTAGCAAGAGCACAGTAAATGTCAAATATTATGATTGTTTTTAATTACAGAGCAGATACTCCAATTGACCTTTTGAACCCAGGTGGAGACTTTCCATTTTTCCACATCAGATTTCAAGCCTGTTATCTCTGACACATTGTTCCAGTGACTGGAGATATTTGGGATCATCATCATTTAATATCAAGTAAATAAATTCTGATTGCACTACACTAAGTAGGTTTCCCATATATTACCTGGCTGGCTTGTGCAGGACTGATGAAATAGCTTTCCCTGTTGACTTGCTGTAATTTGCATGTGCAATCACTGTGCCATTGCTCTTCATGGGTGGTGGACGTGTTCAGGGAGACAGGACAACCCGGAAGCCTGCTTCTGATTGACATAAATCAGTGAGTCAATAATCTCTGGGTACATGCACTTAAAGTTAACACATCTGCCTAACTGTCCTGCTTAAAATTCTGTCTTTCCATTTTCTTTACAAGGGCTAATCAAGAGCCTTGTATAAATCTGAATATGTTGCCTTAAGTATCTCCACTGCTGTTGTGTGTTTTGTCCTAGGTATGAATTTGTCCAGAATCTCTGGATACAGCTCTGCCGGTCTGTTTCAGTCTTCCCTGTCTCCTCTAGGGAAATTCCCAATTATTTGTCCACATTCAGTTCAGTCTCTATAGCGTGAAGAGCCATCTCTCCCCTTGTTTAGACAAAAACGCTGAGATTTCTTTGAGCCTTTTGAAATCTCCTTTACCAAAGTGCAGGATGAGCATGTGTTTGTCCAGCTTTCCCTTCCTGGCTTCAAAAACTAAAAGATCATCTGGGCAGGCTACCACAGGTTTCTTCTTGCTTCTGTGTGTGTGTAGTCAGTCGCTCAATCGTCTCCTACTCTGCGACTCCACAGACTATAGACCGAGAGGCTCCTCTGTCAATGGAATTTTCCAGGCAAGAATACTGGAGTGGGTTGCCATGTCATACTCCAGGGGATCTTCCCAACCCAGGGATCAAACCCACATCTCTTGCATCTCTCTCTTCCTTCTACTTCGCCAAAAAATTTTCTCTGTATCATCCCTATTTAGAGTCAAGGTAGCAGTTGTCCTCACTGGATTCTCTGTTATATGGGAAATAAAGTTGTCAAAAAGCTATATGATACCAATGATATCTAGCAGATGCTAGTGCATGACTGGGGATCAGCTTAGGGGTCAGCCTAGAATTTTCAAACAGAGGATGCCAACTAGCCTCACTGTGAATGATGAGCTGGGGCCAGTTTGTAGTAGGCTAAAGCTGTAGCCCACAATTCTAGGGATGGACTATTTTTGGTTCAGATTTGCAGTCAGTGGGTCTTCGGGTAGCCCTCCTTCAACCAAGTTCCCTTCAGACAGGTGACCACCCAACAGGTGATCAAGAAAATCAAGCTGTGTGAAAGGCCATCAGTTCTAACAAGTAGGTGAATTTGTGCCCTAAAAAAGACAAGGGTGATTTTTTTTCCCTATAAAATATATTTCACCTACATAAAAAAATTAACATTTATATGTCTTTTCTTTATTATTCTTCCAAAATCTATCTATCCAAAATGGTGTGCCATATGTGCTAGGAAGCCTTGAGAGAGCTCACCTAAGGCTCAGGGGCCCTCTTTGCTTCTGTTTACTTGTCAGCTGACTGCTGGGTTAGCAAATGCTGTCTGATAGATGCTAATGCCTTTGTATTGTGTGTCTTGTCTTTCTTAGAATCCTAACATGTCTGTGCTCTTCTCTTCCTTTTTTTTTTTTATTAATATAAAAGCACTTATTTCTCTAATTTGATTTTCAGTTTTTTGTTCTATTTTCAACTAAAAATAAAACAACCAGAGATCAAACTGTGATCATTTCCTGCAGCAATTAATCTGTCTTTAAAGCCATGTTCTGCTGAGCACTGTGATCCCCGTTAATCACAACTTAGGACCATGTTCCATCAATACAGCACAATTACCAGAGTGGCTCACAGTCAGCTGTTCAGAATCACTGCCCCAGGAGCAGAGGTGCCTCCAGACTGGGTGAAGGCATCTGAGTTAGTGTGCATGTGACGCGTGCCTGCCTCTCTGCAGAGAAGGGCGGCCCCTAAGCAGCTCCCACTGACCTTGAAGGAAGGTGCCAGATCCTGGCTCCTCCCAGAACTCACTGGTGGGGCAAACGACTACTTCCTTTCTTATAACACGTGACCCACCCATCTAGCCCCTTGCTGCCCCAGACCCTCCCAGGGGTGTGCAACCAACCGATGAGGCGCTTGCATCCCAGGCGACACCCAGAAAAACAGCCCTCCTGTCCCTACAGCAGCCGGAGCAGAAACAGCAGCTTCTCTCTTAGCCACAGCCTGTATCTCCTAATCTCTGTGTCACTTTTTGTAAATGTCTGCCTTCGGGCGTGACAATCTTCAAAAGCTCCAGATGACAGGCAAAAACAGAAACACAGAGTTATTGAGGCCCCAGGAAAATATAAAACACGGGCACAGATTTGCTCCAACCATACTGGAAACTGATCTGTATGCTCTGGGGCCATACATGATCTGAAATCATCAAAGGAACCATTCTCCCTCTCCTGGCCCATATGGAAGACACTGAGGGAAGATGTCTTCCTATTGGAGGCACTGGCCCATGGATCCCAAAGTGGTCCTTTCCCTCTGACAAAGCCCAGCTCCCAAGGGAGAGATGAAAGCCTCGAAGCCCATGCAGAAATCAAGGATGAGGAAATCCTGGAACATACTCTGCTTACACATCTGACATGGGGTTCAGCCCTGTCCATCAAAAATGCAGTTAGTGTCTACATTTTTAGGATTAATATAGTTTGAAGAAGAATACAAAGAGCAGACCCATTGGAAAAGACCCTGATACTGGGAAAGACTGAAGACAGGAGGAGAAGAGTTTCAGAAAAACGTCTACTTCTGCTTTATTGACTATGCTAAAGCCTCTGACTGTGTGGATCACAATAAACTGTGGAAAATTCTTAAAGAGATGGGAATACCAGACCACCTGACCTGCCTCTTGAGAAACCTATAGGCAGGTCAGGAAGCAACAGTTAGAACTGGACAGGGAACAACAGACTGGTTCCAAATAGGAAAAGGAGTACATCAAGGCTGTATATTGTCACCCTGCTTATTTAATTTATATGCAGAGTACATCATGAGAAACGCTGGGTTGGATGAAGCACAAACTGGAATCAAGATTGCCAGGAGAAATATCAATAACATCAGATATGCAGATGACACCACCCTTATGGCAAAAATCAAAGAAGAACTAAAGAGCTTCTTGATAAAGTGAAAGAGGAGAGTGAAAAAGTTGGCTTAAAGCTCAACATTCAGAAAACTAAGATCATGGTATTTGGTCCTATCACTTCAGGGCAAATAAAAGGGGAAACAGTGAGAGACTTTATTTTGGAGGGCTCCAAAATCACTGCAGATGGTGACTGTAGCCATGAAATTAAAAGATGCTTGCTCCTTGGAAGAAAAGTTATGATCAACCTAGCCAGCATATTAAAAAGCAGAGACATTACTTTACCAACAAAGGTCCATCTAGTCAAAGCTATGGTTTTTCCAGTAGTCATGTATAGATGTGAGAGTTGGACTATAAAGAAAGCTGAGCACCGAAGCACTGATGCTTTTGAACTGTTGTATTGGAGAAGACTCTTGAGAGTCTCTTGGACTGCAAGGAGATCAAACCAGTCCATCCTAAGGGAAATCAATCCTGAATATTCATTGGAAGGACTGATGCTGAAGCTGAAACTCCAATACTTTGGCCACCTGATGCGAAGAACTGACTCGTCTGAAAAGACCCTGGTGTTGGGAAAGATTGAAGGTGGGAGGAGAAGGGGACGACAGAGGATAAGATGGTTGGATGGCATCACTGACTCAATGGACATGAGTTTGAGTAAACTCTGGGAGTTGGTGATGGACAGGGAGGTCTGGTGTGCTGCAGTCCATGGGGTCACAAAGAGTTGGACATGACTGAATGACTGAACTGAACTGAACTGACTGAGGAGGAGAAGGGGGTGACAGAGGTTGAGACAGTTGGATGGCATCATTAACTCAATGGACATGAATTTGAGCAAAATCCAGGAGATGGTAAAGGACAGGGAACCCTGCCATGTTGCAGTCCATGGGGTCACAAAGAGTCAGACATGACTTAGTGACTGAACAACAACAAGGTTTTCTAAAATGCTTAGAAACATGACTGGAATGTGGTAGAAATTCAGTAAATATTTTTCTTCCATCCTACAGCCTACTGTGGTTAAAATGCAGATACCAGAGAAGCACAGACTTAGGTCATAGGTGGGTCATCCAGGGAGGAGCGGGAGGAACAGACAGGGATGAGCCCACAATTCCAGGGCTGACCCCAAGGATGCACACCCCACCTAAAGGCACCCCATGTGTACTACAGAAACTACTACGCCAGCCATCCAAACACATCTGAGCTGGGTTCACCCCAGAGGCAGTGAGTTTTCAACTCTGCAGGAGAGAAACTTCTAGAAAACAAGGGAATAAAAATATCTGTAGAACATGTCTAACAACATAAAGGGGACATATCAGAGTAGGGCCACAAGGCACACCTGCTGAGCCTAGAAGCTCCCCCTCTTGCATGAACACACTCAAGGCTGCCCTTGCAGGACCCAACACCATCAAGGGGTCTCCTTCACTTTCCTGGATTAGATCACAAGTCCCAAATCCCATGTAGAAACATCAGGTTAATGTACATATGGCAAATACCCACAACTTGATAAAGACCCTCCACTCAAAGTGAAATCCCAGCCCGTGTTTAAACAGAGTGCCAAGAATGGACCCCAGTGTGCCATCGTGAACCACACTCGAGCCTGGGCAATCATCTGGCCCATCTGACACACTGGAGGGTGAGCCGGTCTGATAACAGTCAGACACTGCAAGGCCCCATGAGGGTACCCACATCAGGCTGGACTAGAGGCACCAAAGGGTCAGAGAACTCATTCAGCTCTCAGAAAGCATTTTGCTAAACTTCCAGGACTCCCCCATATAGCTGAGGTTATCCCTATAGTTCTTGCTCGCTGTATAAAATAAAGCCATCAATAAGTGAGGCAGGGATGGGCATTCTCCCAGACCATGGAGCACCTTCCCCACACACTCAGTGATCAAATTACCCCTGAAGATACATCCTTGGGGCTCAGGCTCAACTCCATGCAGCTCCCAGGGCTTCTCCCTTCACCTCTGACTGTCTGCTGGACTTAAAGACCCAGAAGTGCCACAAAGCGCACCAGCGAAACTCTAAAAAGTACTGTATTTACTTCTGAATGTTTTCCCCAAAGAAACTGGGGTGGCTTATCACAAAGAATGTGCTTAATCAACTGGTACAACATAAATAAAGCATAATAAATTAGAACAAGGGAAAAGGGGAATACAGTTGGGCAGGCTTGAGAATTAACAGTCTTGACCTTCCTGGTGGTGAGAGCAAAATAAGGAAATACATTTGGTTCCATGTATCATGATGCCAGGCAAAAGGAAGCAAATGTTCCCTAAATTCTGAAAGATAACTCTCCAACTGAGGTAATGCACAATTTCCTCAAGGGAAAAAGTAAATGCTCGTTATACATAGACTACATGCAGGGCCCCTCAGCCCGAAGGGGCTTTGAACATAGCCCAGTGTGGATGAGGTGGTGAGCAGCATGCTGACTAAGTCCAGCTCTGACTCACTCCCTGGCCCCCCTATGCAGGACACAGCCTGCCCAGCCATATGTGGCGGCCTTGTTTATGTACATCTTTCCTGCATCTTCGCAGTGACTCTGCAAGGACACGGTTCTATCTCACAAACAGAGAAACCGGGACTCAAAATCCGTAAATGTCTGGGCCAAGTTCAAGTCAGTGAGTGACACCTGCATGCTCTGACTCCCGTATCCAGCTTCTTTCTGCTATACACCAACAACGGTGTCAGCCACAGAGATTGTGGCAAATTCCACACTGCCTGTTGCTTGTAGGACCCTGACAAAAGCTGCCACTTTGTGTAGGGAGCTCTGAGTCTGGGGACATAGTGAAGGCCACGTGCAGAGCTTCTTGGTGGTCTGGCTTCCCCCCAAGGATAGAACTGAGGACCAAAGGGGAAAATGACTTAGGCTCTGCATCCCGCCCTCTCCACATCCTGATATGCCCACCAGGAGAGCCCCCTCCACCACCACATGTCTGCATTTCCAAGAGTGGGACCCGGGTATGCTGATGTCTCAAAGGTTCCCAAGTTTTCTATATGAAGAGAGAGGATGTATTAACCTGCTAGGGCTGTGTAACAATCTACCACAGACTGGGTGGCTTAAACTACAGAAATTTTTCTTTCCAGTTCTGGAAGCCAGAAGTTCAAGATCAAAGTGTCCAAAGGATTACCTTCATTCTGAGAGCTGTATGGGAAAAATCTGTTCCAGGACTCTCTCCTTGACTTGTAGCTGGATGTCTTTTCCTTGTATCTTCACACACCCTTCCCTTTACATGTTTCTGTGTCCAAATTTCTTTTTATGACACTAGTCATATGGGATCAGGGCCTACCCTGAGGACCCTTTCTTAACTTCATCACCTATAAAGACTCCATTTCCAAATAGGTACACATGCTGAGGTGCTGGGGTTAAGATCAACAGATCTTTTTTATTAGAAGGGGGGATTCAATCCATAAAAGAAGGCTATAGCACAGACAGGTATCGTCTGTGACAGATGCTGGTGTCCACAGGGATTAGGAAGGATTAGGACGCCAAGCAAAGAACTGGCTCGCAGCCAGGTTCCAGGTCTGTCCACTGCCACTCCTAGCCACCTTCATCCTTTGCCAAAACAACTTCAGTAGCCTCCTGGCTGGTCTCCACTCATCCACAACTGTCACCCGCATCAAGCCTCCACAGAGCAGCCAGAATGAACTTTTCAATCAAACACAAATCCGATAACAGCAGCCACTGTTTAAAAGCCCTCAGAAAGCTGCCCATTAATTTCAGAAGAGAGACCAAAGCCACTCCATCCTTATCACTTTCCATATACTGCACTGCATCCTGAACCACTCTCCCCTGCCGTCCTCCCCGACCTGGGAACCACAGTTAAGTTCCTCTCACCCATCATATCCCAGCTCAGACATTTTCTTTCCAAGGTCTGCTGTATGAGATCACAGCTCCCAGCGTAACAGCATCAAGACTTCTCTGCTCCCATTAGATCCCCACCCCACCCCCAGCACCCAGAACACTGCCCATCACATGGTGGTAGCTCCATATTTGTTAAGTGAAGACCAAGTGTGACAGTGATTCGTTTAAGTGTGTTAGCCTGGATCACTTTCTCTCTTTTTGTGAAAGCTTGTTAAATCCTTTCTAGGCTTAAGGCACTGCACTAGAAGCTTTAGATACAAAGACAACTTTTATTTCCATATAACACATGAGGATGCTGAATTTTTGAGACCAGAACTGATTGTCTAAGGTCACACAGCTAACACAATCTGACTCCTGATACTGAGTCCTCAACCACAAAGCTCCACTGGCTCCCTGGGCTGGGGTTTAGCCAGGGCAGCCCTGATTTCCTCCTTCTGCAGCTCGTCTCTGGGTGTTTACTGGCCAGGAGAGAAACCTCCCTGCTCCTTCTCCACAGAAATATCCTTATGTTCCCACCCAGAGGTTATGGAGCAAAAGGTTGATAAGAGAGCAATAATGATAACAGGCAGTAGTACTGGCTGTGTCCCAAGCGGGGTCAGAAGGGAGATTCACCTCCTGAATACACTGTAATGAACTGAGCACTGGATCTGAGTTCCTAAACGAGGCATTTGATTCTGCTTCTGCAGGATATGGGGGCAGGAACTTGGGAGAGTTGCATGGCTTCTCTGAAACCTGTTTTCCTCCTCTGTAAAATGGGAGGGAACGTTGAAGCACATTTCACAGTGAGGACTCAGGAAATCACAAATGCCTAGCTGGATGCTGACTGCTGCAGGCACTAAGGCAGTGACAGCAGTCTCTTCCTTCCTCCAGACTTGTAGCTTGGGCAGCCCCAATGTAAAGGGGCTACTGGCTTCCACTAAGGCTATGGGACAAAAGGCTGTGTGAGGATTAAATCTCAGTTCAGCCACAGCCAATGAGCACAGAGTGTTGAGAACTGACAAACTGGCTGCAAGTTCCAGTCCAAGCCCTGGAGAAAATGACCACCAGTAGCCAACCTAGAGGAACGTAGCCACTTTACACCCTCATCTCCACAAGCACCACCTTTGGTCAGATAAACAGCTAAAAGGCAAGACCTGTTTCATTTTGGCTCTATCGTACATGCGGAAATGAGCAGGCAATGGCTGTGGACTGAGTCACGCCAGAGAAAATCCCTCGAGGATTATAAGCCTTTGTAGAGGGGAATCTGGCAGCACCTGGCTGCCAACAGCGCTAACTACACAAGGGCCTCATTGCCTGTCCAGCCTTAGATGGGAGCCCGGTGGCCACTAGGAACCTTAGCAAAGGACTTCATGCTGGCCCCCTCCAAATGGTGCCAAAGCTCCTCTAAGCTCTGCCTCCGCCTTGCCTGGGCTCCCCGGCAGGCTGGCGGCCTTATGCCCAGATGGGTACATCTGTAAGTGCCATCTGAAAAGATCTGGCCTTCTCTTCCTTTACTGTCACCTTCTGTGTTCTCCCACTCCACCGCCCCTTTGATCCTGGTGTTTGTTCAAGGAGTGCTTCATTGACATGGAGTCCTGACTGCGCCAGCTGCCACTGCAGGCATGGAGGCTATGACAAGGGTGGGACAGGCGTAGACCCTTTTTGTCATAGACTGGTGGGAGAGACAGTCAATGGACCACCAAACTAGCATCTGATACAATATCAAGTTGTGATAAATACTATGGAGGAAAGCAGGGGAGGGGCCAGAGGGGAGCGGGGTCAAAGCTGTTTCAGGAAAAGTGGTCAGGGGCGACCTCCCTGACGAGGCAGCATCATGCAGAAGGACCAGCTAGATAAGGAGATGAACCTACGCTGTCTGGGGGGTAGTCAGGGATCCAGTTAGAGGGGTAGTCCATGCCAAGGCCCTGAGGTGGGAGCCTGTTTGGCATGTTTGAGGACCATACAGGAGGTACCCAGTGACACAGGGGAGGGACGGTGGATTCGAGGCCAGAGGGAGCAGCAGCTGTTTCATGAGAACCTTGGAGGTGTTGAACAGGACTTTGGATATTATTCTAAGTGAGAATGGAAGCCACTGATCTGAGCAAAAATAATCTGAGTTATATTTATGAGGGTCAATCAGGTACTCTATGGAGATTTATCTCTAGGAGTCAAAGGTGAAGTCTCCTGAGTCTGCAGTTAATTAGGCAGGAATGGAAGGTGGCCTGGGTGGTGTTGGCTCCTGGGGAGCCCAGCCCTTGACAGATGTGTGATTTGAGACAAGTCAGGGAGGCTTCAGACTTTCCAGGTGGATCAGTGGTAAAAGAATCCGCACGCCAAGGCAGGAAACGTGGGTTCAATTCCTGGGTCAGGAAGATTCTCTGGAGGAGGAAATGGTAACCCACTCCAGCATCCTTGCCTGGAGAATTCCATGGATAGAGGAACCCAGTAGGATACAGTCCATGGGGTCGCAAGGAGTCGGACATGGCTGAGCAACTGAGCACATTCACACCTTCACATGGGGGCTTCTCTGAGCTCACTGTCTGCTTCTGGACAACCTCAGGATTCCATGGGTTTTCTAGTAAGAATGCAATGACTCTACCAGAAAATTACTAGAGCTAATCAACGAATATAGTAAAGTTGCAGGATATAAAATTAATACACAGAAATCCCTTGCATTTCTATACACTAGCAATGAGAAAACAGAAAGAGAAATTAAGGAAACAATACCATTCACCATTGCAACAAAAAGAATAAAATACTTAGGAGTATATCTACCTAAAGAAACAAAAGACCTGTACATAGAAAACTATAAAACACTGATGAAAGAAATCAAAGAGGACACAAACAGATGGAGAAACATACCGTGTTCATGGATTGGAAGAATCAATATTGTCAAAATGGCTATTCTACCCAAAGCAATCTATAGATTCAATGCAATCCCTATCAAGCTACCAACGGTATTTTTCACAGAACTAGAACAAATAATTTCACAATTTGTATGGAAATACAGAAAACCACGAATAGCCAAAGTAATCTTGAGAAAGAAGAATGGAACTGGAGGAATCACCCTCCCTGACTTCAGACTCTACTACAAAGCCACAGTCATCAAGACAGTATGGTACTGGCACAAAGACAGAAATATAGATCAATGGAACAGAATAGAAAGCCCAGAGATAAATCCACGAACCTATGGACACCTTATCTTTGACAAAGGAGGCAAGGGTATACAACGGAAAAAAGACAACCTCTTTAACAAGTGGTGCTGGCATATACACCATGGAATATTACTCAGCCATTAAAAAGAATTCATTTGAATCAGTTCTAATGAGATGGATGAAACTGGAGCCCATTATACAGAGTGAAGTAAGCCAGAAAGATAAAGAACATTACAGTATACTAACACATATATACGGAATTTAGATAGATGGTGGCGATAACCCTATATGCAAAACAGAAAAAGAGACACAGAAGTACAGAACAGACTTTTGAACTCTGGGGGAGAACGTGAGGGTGGGATGTTTTGAAAGAACAGCATGTATACTATCTATGGTGAAACGGACCACCAGCCCAGGTGGGATGCATGAGTCAGGTGCTCTTGCCTGGTGCACTGGGAGGACCCTGAGGAGTCGGGTGGGGAGGGAGGTGGGAGGGGGGATCGGGATGGGGAATACGTGTAACTATATGGCTGATTCATGTCAATGTATGACAAAACCCACTGAAATGTTGTAAAGTGATTGGCCTCCAACTAATAAAATAATATTTAAAAAAAAAAAAAAAAAAAAAAGGAAAAAAAAAAAAAAAAAAAAAACAAGTGGTGCTGGGAAAACTGGTCAACCACTTGTAAAAGAATGAAACTAGAACACTTTCTAACACCATACACAAAAATAAACTCAAAATGGATTAAAGATCTAAATGTAAGACCAGAAACTATAAAACTCCTAGAGGAGAACATAGGCAAAACACTCTCTGACATAAATCTCAGCAGGATCCTCTATGACCCACCTCCCACAATATTGGAAATAAAAGCAAAAATAAACAAATGGGACCTAATGAAACTTAAAAGCTTTTGCACTACAAAGGAAACTATAAGTAAGATGAAAAGACAGCCCTCAGATTGGGAGAAAATAATAGCAAATGAAGAAACAGACAAAGGATTAATCTCAAAAATATACAAGCAATTCCTGAAGCTCAATTCCAGAAAAATAAATGACCCAATCAAAAAATGGGCCAAAGAACTAAACAGACATTTCTCCAAAGAAGACATACAGATGGCTAACAAACACACGAAAAGATGCTCAACATCACTCATTATTAGAGAAATGCAAATCAAAACCACAATGAGATACCATTACACACCAGTCAGGATGGCTGCTATCCAAAAGTCTACAAGCAATAAATGCTGGAGAGGGTGTGGAGAAAAGGGAACCCTCTTACACTGTTGGTGGGAATGCAAACTAGTACAGCCACTATGGAAAACAGTGTGGAGATTTCTTAAAAAACTGGAAATAGAACTGCCATATGACCCAGCAATACCACTTCTGGGCATACACACCGAGGAAACCAGATCTGAAAGAGACTCATGCACCCCAATGTTCATCGCAGCACTGTTTATAATAGCCAGGACATGGAAGCAGCCTAGATGCCCATCCGCAGATGAATGGATAAGGAAGCTGTGGTACATATACACCATGGAATATTACTCGGCCGTTAAAAAGAATTCATTTGAATCAGTTCTAATGAGGTGGACGAAACTGGAGCCCATTATACAGAGTGAAGTAAGCCAGAAAGATAAAGAACATTACAGCATACTAACACATATATACGGAATTTAGAAACATGGTAACGATAACCCTATATGCAAAACAGAAAAAGAAACACAGAAGTACAGAACAGACTTTTGAACTCCGTGGGAGAAGGTGAGGGTGGGATGTTTCAAAAGAACAGCATGTATATTATCTATGGTGAATCAGATCACTAGCCCAGGTGGGATGCATGAGACGAGTGCTCGGGCCTGGTGCACTGGGAGGACCCAGAGGAGTCGGGTGGAGAGGGAGGTGGGAGGGGGGATCGGGATGGGGAATACGTGTAACTCAATGGCTGATTCGTGTCAATGTATGACAAAACCCACTGAAATGTTGTGAAGTAATTGGCCTCCAACTAATAAAATAAAATTAAAAAAAAAAAAAAAATGCAATGAGATAACGTATGTAAAGGGCTGCCTTTTACAGGCTATGGCTGCCTCTTATCAGGACTTCCTTTCTTCTTCCACCATCATCTCTATTTTGGGGGAAGAATATCTCCCCACAGTGGCTGTTGTGGCTGGAAAAGGTTCTCCCTCAGAGGATGCCCAAGTTTCTCAGCAAGAGCACCCCATGAGCAAAAAACAAGAAAGCTCAAAACATCTCTTAAATCAAAGCCTTAAAAACCATCATAAAAAAAGACAACCTGCTAGTTTTATGGTTCCCTAAAAACACTTTAGAAACACACATGGCTTTCTCCCAAGGCCCTCTGCTGTTGATCCAATTAGCCAATTTGAGGCCCAGAAACAACACAGATTTTCAGAGGCTGGTGGCCCCGGAGAGGTGGGGAACTGCCCAAGAGGGAGCAGACGCTGGCCACGACCTGGATGCAGCCGTCTCCCGCCCCCACCTCCTTGTCTGCAGTGAGTGTGACCAGGCAACTTCTGTTGAGTTACTAAGTGAGGAAATAGGGCCTCTCGTGCCACGTGCTGGTGGACTCTGGGCCTGGGGTAGGACCCAGGTCAAACCAGGAATCCTGGGAGAGCCAAAATGCAGAAGGCGGGGAGGGGAAGATGGGAACAGGACGTGGGTATATAAGTTCACTGGGTGAGACTGAGGCCAGAAGTGACTCCTGAGTTCACAGTACTGCCTGTCCTCGGAGAGGAGCCCATCTAATTTTCACAGCGGCCCTGTAAGACAAACAGGGCAGAAATGATTGTTCCAAGAGAAAATCTGCTCACCTCTGGGCTTACAGAGGGAGTAGGAAAACTGAAGACATCCTTCCAAAATGACCAAGGAGTCCAGTTGCCCAACCTCTCCTGGGTCAATGGGTCACATTCTGGGATGTCAGACTGGAATGAGCCTCTGACCCTGTGGATGGTCAACAGGAACTGGCCAGGCCAAGAAAGGTCCCATAGAATCTCCACGGCAGTGCCCCGCTCCTTCCCTGGCCAGGCCTCCATCAAGGGTGAGGGGACCAAGACTCAACACTGAGGCCATGGCCTTGGGAACTGCTGAGAGACGAGGGCTCCTCCTCTCCATCTCTCACTCTTTATGACCCCATGGACTGTTGCCCACCAGGCTCTTCTGTCCATGAGATTCTCCAGGCAAGAATACTGGAGTGGGTTACCGTGCCCTCCTCCAAGGGATCTTCCCAACCCAGGAATTGAACTCTAGTCTCTTACATCTCCCGCATTGGCAGGTGCATTCTTTACCACTAGCACCACGTGGAAGCCCTAGTAGCCATCTATTAATGCCACATGGCTGCCTGGGGCCAAGGCACAAGTTCCTTATTCCAAGGGTGAATCCCCATGCTGAGGGTCCTGGGGAGAAGTGCACCACCCCCCACCAACTGCCGCGCCTCATCTCCAGCAGCTGGAGGCAAACATGATGAACTGGGTCCAGAAACCCAAGCTGGCAGGGGTGGAGGGCAGGACCCCAGTGAAAAGCTTGCAAGAGCTCCGGTCCTGATCAGAACCCAAGGAAGAACATCAGAGCCGGATGGCTCTCAGAAGCTATCAGACCTATCACATTACAGGCAGAAAGGGAACGGGAAGTGTTCTCTGACAACAACAGGCTCAGGAACTACTCGTGCTCCCTGACAAAGAAGAACCCCCACTCACAGCACCCCTGCCCCGCGTCCCAGAGGCCAGTCATGGAGCATCTGAGTACCTGGCAGGAGTCCCAGCAAGGAGGTCTCCTGCTCTTAACACCCTGAATTGGATTCGGTTCATCCTGATTAACACCCTCTTGGGTGCTAAGCACTAGGCGAAGCTCCATCATTCACACCCGAGTTTCTCAACCTCTGCTCCCCTGGCATCCTGGGCTGGATCATGCTTTCTGGTGGAGAGCTGACCTCTGCACTACAGAACACTGAGCAGAGCCCTGGGCTCTACCCACGAGATCCCACGGTCCTCCATCCCCTAGTCAGGATGATAGAAAACCTCTGCTGACATTGCAAAATCCCCCCTGGAAGGCACAATCAACTTGAGCTGTGAATGACTGGTATTTACTCCTTATGATAGAAACCTTCTACCCCAAGCTGCAATGAGAACGCTGAAACTCAGAGAAGTTTCCTGGGCTTGCCCAAGGTCACCAATCAAGTGGCAGAGCTCATGTCTGAACCCAGGGCTTTCTGATATAAAGTGTAGGGCACTTTCCACTATATAACTCTATCTCCTGACACAAAGAGCCACAATAAGTCTCTCTACCTCAGTCTCCCCTACTGTAACCAAGAGGAAAATGTCTGAATTCCATAGCAAAATAGAAGTAACCTCCGAGGATGTAACCAGACTATGGCCTTCAGAGGTAGGGCTCACTTCACCGTACAGGGAACCCATAGGATGGCCCTCCTTGTAGGAGCCACTCTCAGCAGAGGACCGACATCCCCAGGGTCCCAGGATGGCTGCTTCGTGCATATGAAGCCCCTGGAACCCACAGTCCCTACCTGGTTGATCAGGTGTTTGCGCCTGTCCCCGCCGCGCTCCTCTGTTCCACCCATCTCTCTACCTGCAGGACCTAATCCAGCATCTCCAGACACAGCCCCCCATGACCTCCCAGATTTGACCTGCCCAGTGGGAGAGACAAGAGTAGAACAAGTCAGCTGTTGTCTGCCCGTCTCCCCTACGGTCAGGTTCACGAGGGGAAAAGGGCACAATCTGGTCTCTCGGTACAAATTCTGACAAATTTTTGAACAATGGTTTCATCTCACAAAGCCTTCATTTACTCCCCCAGAGAACAAAAATAATAACATCTGCCTCACAGGGACAGAGTGGAAATAAAACCAGACACTGGAGGCTAAATGCCCAGCACAGTGCTCAATAAATCATTCATTTAATGAAATTATGAAATACTAAGTACGACTAGAAGAGAAGCTTTGCATGCCTCCCAGGTGTTTTTGAACTCACAGATAGATTGGGTGGATATCTAAATGTATGCTAAGAAGTCCATGATAAGTCAGGCTCCCCAATTTAATACAGAACAATCTGAAAGGTAATGAAGTTGTCTCAGACTGCCTTTGTCTTAAAGGCAATCGCCTGCAGATAGCAAGCCCAGAATATTTTCAAATGAGATGCCCTGGGAGAGCCCTTGGTGGGTGCTGAAGCAGTCAGTCTGATAGGAAAAAAAAAATAATAATAATACAGATTGTTGTCCGAGGCATTTGTCTGTGCAGTCTGTTGAAGAAATAGCATTAGCTGCAGAGACAGGACTGACAGGGCGGCCAGCTGCAGGGAGCATCAGGGAGATACAGCAACTTGGAGAAGCTTAACATCATTGCCAAATCCTGCCTGCAACATCAGTGCACCCCATTCGCCAGGCACACTGGGGTAAGGTAAAAGTATGAGCAAGCAGAAGCATGTCAGCATCAATCCCAGAGGGTGAGCAGGTGGGCAAGGATGCCAGGACCTTCTGAGACGCCCTGACCCCTCGGTCAACTCAGTCCACATCTATATCTAAGTCTAAGGTCTGTGGAATATCATTTATTCAACAAGTGTTTGCTGAGCACAAAGACCAAAGAATCACTTTGGGTACCGAGGATACAGCAAAGGACAACTCAGATAAAGCTATCTTCTCTCTCAGCTTTCATGTGAGTGGGAAAGAGAACAACAGTCCCATTTGCTCAGCTTCTTCAACATAGCCAGGATCCTGCCCTATCCCCTGCTCAGTACCCTGGCCCAGAGCAGCCCCATCCTGGCACGGTGGCATCTTCCAGTCACAAGTGCAGAGTCCTAGGTGAGCTCAAGAGTGGGCCAGAGCTTCCCTCCCTGTCCCAGGTGAGCTGTTGCCCCCATTTAGACCTGTCTTGGGGGTGGGGACAGAAGTGCAAAGGAAAGGGCAGCCACTTAATGCCCAGACCTCAGAGTTGTCCCTAGGGAGTCAGCTCCCCAGCCCAGCACCCAGGGTGATCATTCTAACTAAAACCCACCCTGGATGGAGTCACTGTCCCCATCTTTTAAAGGACCACTCGTAAGGATCAGGTGCTCCCTCTCTGCCTTACTCATAGGAGCCTTCGCCTCCTTCCCTCTCCACTTCAACTCCCTCCCTCCAGCCTCAACCCTGTCACATGTTATAGAAAGGGCCAGGAAACAGGAACAAGCTCTGAACTGGAAATGTGAAAACCGTCGGCCTTGACAGGGTAGTTTCAGGGCAGGAAGAGTGTCACACTGAGATGGATTGAAAAGTGGACAAGCAGAGAGAAAATGGAGATGAGAGAAACAGGAAGGTCACTAGAAGGGAGTGTAGAAAATTTTGTGTTTCTTCTCTTGAAGATTCTAAAACAAGCTTCAAGGCAAGGCAGAAATGAATGACTGGGGAGAGAGTGACTGATAATGCAAGAGAGAGATATGAAAAGAGGAAATGAAAAAGCCTATTGAGGAGAAAGGGGATGGATCCGGAGCCCACGGGAAGAAGTGGACTTTTGCAAGGAGTGAGTGACAGGGCGGGGTCACGAGTCAAAAGGTGCAAGTGCGAGTGAGGCCTGTAAGTTTGGAGATGGGAGACGAGTGGGCTCCCATCCAGTGGCTGAGAAGTAGGAAAGGAGGAGGATGGGGGTTTGAGAGCAGAACACAAAGCATGAAATAGGGGATTGGGGAAGAAGAGTAAAAACTGGATTGTGATGAACATGCAAAGTAAAACCAGCTCATAAGCTCTGTGACTCTCTATGGCAACACAGTGCTTCTGCGCAGGATGCAAGGTCTAGTTCCTGCTGGATTTCTGCCTGATAAATATCCCAAAGGAAAGGAATCAAAAAATTGGGCAGGCAAAGGAGGGATTATCCTGTAACAAAATTTTGCAGCTTAACTCAGAAGCTATGAAGACAAGGGTTTTGTTAAAAAAAAAAAAAAATGTACAGATGGAGGTCTCACAAAGGTTGAATAATATTTCAGGGGAAAACGGGTTGGAGAATAGTATACTGTGCTCATGATTTCAGATACAGTATCGTTATTGCTGGTGGGCATGTCTGGAGTGGTATATACACAAAAGCAGAAGGTTCAGGTAAGAGAAGGTGGAGATGAAGAGATTAAGGAAATAAAAGGCCAAGCTGTGAACGTCATTAGGAATGAGCCAGATTTGGGGTGGAGAGAGAGCCAGAAGGTTCAGTGAATGCTAGAAAAGGGAAGTGAGCTGAGCATGAAGATGGAGAGAGGGTGGTGGAGGCAGTGATGTGAGCTAGAAAAAGATAGGTATTGGAGAAAGGAGGAAAAGGTTTGCAGGTGGTGATGTGAAAGAAGGAAGGTACCTTCTAGGGACTCTGGAATGTAAGAGAATGTGGAGGAAAAGACCTTCAGCTTGACAGGTTGTCCCAAGAGGATAACGAGGTATGAACTAAGGTAAGTAGAAAAAGGGATGAGAAGGAGATTGGAAGGTTTGCTGGCACCAGGGTACCCGTTGCAAATAGAGAGGAAAGGGGCAGGGAAGTGATAACAGGTGGAGGTTGTGAAGATACTTGGACAGTTTTGAGGTAAACAGGGTGATGGTAGCTGACAGATGAGTAGCAGGAAATGAACTCACTTCTGGAGCCAAGGTCTCTAATTCTCTAGTTGATGGTGTGGTTAATCCCAGGACACTACCTCACTTGGCTATTTTCTGCACACAGATCTTTCTTTATATATTAGAAAACATTTCCAAAGCATAGACATATTTATTAATTAAGGCATATTGGAGAAGCAATTAATATTGACAACCCACTGGCCACAGGACAGGTTATTTGTGTCCCATTTATCCCCCCACAATCTGCAAAGAAAGTAATATTGTTCCAAATTTACACCTGAGGGAAAGGTTCAGAGAAATTACATACCACACCCAGGGCCTGCAACTAGTAAGTGAGAGAAGAAGAGCAACATTTAGATTTACTGCAGCAGACTTGTGGCTAATTGCCTTCATATGCATTGTCTTATTTAATCCTCATGAGAAAACTATAAAGTAAATTATGTATGTACTCATTATATAGATGACAAAATTGTGACCTGGAGAGTAATGAGTCTTGCCCAAAGTCAAAGGCAAGGCACCCCCTTCCATTGTTGGAGGTGATGTGCCCATGCATGGCAGCCCGCCCACAGAAGGTCTGCTCCAAGCTCTGTCAGGCCTCTGCCCCAACAAGAGACCAGCTTAAATACAGAGCAGGTGCTCCTGCCACGGAGACAGACACCACATCTTTTAACCTCATTGGACTCTGGCCCTGTTGAGCTATCCTCCATGATGAATCAGCTAATCGGACATGTGCTGGGGCAGGGGCTGAAAGCTGTTTCAATTCTTCAAACACAACAAACAACAGGAAAGAAAAATGAGCAAACTGGACCCAGAAAGAGGCTCGACCCAATGCCCCCAAATAGCTCCTCCAGCTGAGAAACAGGCCCTCCATCTGGGCTTACAGATGCTGTGCAGTGACCCACAGCATGGCAGTCTGGTCTGCTGGACCGCAGTGACAGCGTCTGTGAGCAGGCAGAGGTAATGCAGGGCGGTGTCCAGGGGAAAAGCTGACCAGTCAGGATAGAAATAGCCCAAAGTCCAGCTAGTAGCTGTCAACAACTACAGTCTCTGCACCGACATCTCTGCCCTTGTATTGCACACCTGGAATCAGAGGCTGAGGACCACACAGAGTCCTGGTCCCCGCTTCTATGTAACTATAAAACCAACCAAATCCAAGTGATGGGAAACTCAGGAATGGAGAAAAAGAGGTCTGTCCCGGCCAGGGCGCCAGGCACGCTCTTCATTGATTGGTGAACCACTGTATGCTCTGCACACTTGTGTGCCGTTGTGACAGTGGACTGAATGCTGAGGTCATCCTGATGGCCACCCTACAGTTAGGAACCATGGCTGAAACCTTATCTTCAGCTGCACAGGCAGGATTAGGAAAGGAAGCCTTTGATTTTAAAGAGAGAGCCTTCTACTGACAAGAATCCCCTACTTTTCAATGCAGTGTAAGGTTCTTGGAAGAATAAAAAGCACTTCACGTGTAAGATTTATTAAGAAGAGAAAATGGTATCTTCAGTCCAAATGCCACTGGGCTTATATTTTTAAACATTTCTCCTAGCCCAACCCAGGACTGGTTGAAATAGATGCAAATATGAAATTAACCTTTACAGACCCTGTTTGGCTTCCCAAACTCACCATAGATGTTTTCAAAGGTACTTATTTGTGTTTTATATTCTTTTCACTTATTTCATGTTAGACTGGGAGGGGGGGGTGGTATTATGTTACAAAGTGATTTTTCCAGAAGTAGAATCCTGCACCCATAGAAAATAACACTGTGTCCATAGGAAACTGAAGCTTCACTTCCAACAACTCCATGTAGAGGCATCATCTAGGAACAAAGCACTATGGTATCAAGAATCAACTCTTTCTGTATCATTTTTCTAGATTCTGTACATATGCATTAATATACAATAATTGTTTTTCTCACTTCATTCTTTTGCACCAAACTCTAGGTCCAATACACATGACTAAAACTGATTAAAATCAGTTCTGTAAATCAGATATATATATATATATAACTTCCTATGCCCTCTTTCCATTTTGTGAATCAAAAAAATAAAAAGAGCCAACCTTCTGATTTGCCACCTATTGGCTATTCTGTATTCTGTTTCTGGATATACCAAGTGTCCTAAGCTCATCAAGCTAGCAGAGCAGTCCCCAGGTAGTGAGTGCCTGGATCCTCTCATCCCATCTGTTGGTTCTGATTCAGTTTACAGGGACTTTCCCACCACGGCTACACTGTTTAAGGGTCTCCAGTTCTGGGTATGGTGAAAAGTTGCAAACACCACTGGAAGAGCGCCATTTAAAAAAATAAAAATAAAAAACCTACAGAAGTGAAAAAACATTCTCCAGCTGAGTTAGAAGCATACAACTGGTTATGAAGCATTGACGGGACATGATGGAGCAGTCACAGCCCATGATTCTCCCCTCGAATGTAACCAATAAACCTGGACAGTGGCATAGACCAGCTACTGGAGGAATCTGGAAAGTAAATAATGGTAAGCAGATAAAAGAAGGAGACAAGAGTTTGAAACACAACAAGAGTGGCTTTCCGTTTACCAAGTTTTTATCTTCTGTTCCTCTTACCACTTGATCCTAGCGGCAGGTACAGCAAGGAAAGTATGCAGCAGGTCAAGATCACAAAGGTCACACCTATGTGGCTGATAGAACTTTTAAAGGGGAAACCCCCAGGAACTGGAAAATTCTGGTGACGTCACAGGCAGTTCAGGAAAGTAGCCATATCAAGTGGTTTATGAACTCCTGGACACACTCCTGAGTGCTCATGCATAGATAGGATCCTAATCATGATATTAAAAACTCTGAGAACAGAATACAAAGACAGATTCCCATCTAAGTTCCACAAAAAATTCCACAAAACTCAAAAAACAAACATCAAACAAAACAACAGAAATTATGGCTATTATTTTCAATATTGAAAGATTGAAAGCTCCCCCTAAGACAAGAAAAGGCAAACATATTGTTATTAGAAATCATAGCCAGTACAATAAAGTCAGGAAAATAAATTAAAGCACATGGACTGGGAAGGAAGAAATAAGACTGACTTATTCACAACCAACAAGACTGTTTATGTAGAAAGTCCTAATTAAGCTACAGAACAATTTTTAGAATCAAAAATTAAGTTTAGCAAGTTTGCAGAATACAAGGTCCGCACAGAAAACTCAACTGTATTTCTATATACTAGTCATGTAGAGTTGAAACACAAAATTTTAAAACACTACTATTTACAATAGCTCCAAAATAAGAGATAAGTTGTAAAGCTAACACAAACTGTGAAGCATCTGTACAAAATACTGAGAGAGGAAATAAAAAACCTAAATAAATAGAAGAACAAATCATGTTCACAGATTGGAAGACTCAAAGTAGCAATATCAGTTCTTCCCCAAATAAGTCTATAGATTTCAAGTAATTCTGATCAAAATCCCAGGAGGAGTTTTAAAATATAGAGAAATTGTTTCTAAACTATAAACTGAATGGCAAGTGAATTAGAATAGCTGAAACAATTTTGAAAGAGAAGTTGAAAGAATCATTCTATCCAATTTTAAGAATGATAGTAATCAGGACAACACATACTGATAACCCTGTTTGTGGGGAGGAATACAGCCATGGGCATAGAGAATGGACTTGTGGACACAGAGGGGGAAGGAGTGGGTAAGATGAATTGAGAGAGTAGCGCCGCATATATACACTGTCACGGGGCTTCCCTAGTGGCTCAGAGGTAAAGAATCTGCCTGCCAATGCAGGAGATGAGGGTTCCATCCCTGGGTTTGGGCAGATTTTGGGGGAAGGAAATGGCAACCTGCTCCAGTATTGTTTCCTGAAAAGTCCCATGGACAGAGGAGCCAGGTGGGGGTCACAAAGAATCAGACACAACTGAATAACAGCAATGTGTAAAACAGACAGCTAGTGGAGGCTGCTGTATAGTGCAGGGAGCTCAGCTCAGCGCTCTGTGATGACCCAGAGGGTAGGGGTGAAGGTGTGAGGCGGAGGTTCAAGAGGGAGGGGATATATGTATACACAGGCCTGACTCACTTTGTTGTACTACAGAAACCAACATAATATTGTAAAGCAATTATACTCCAATTCAAAATTTTAAAAAAGACAACACTGGTGAAAGGAGACAAATATATCAGTGGAATAAAGAGTCCTGAAATAGACCCAAACCAATATGGCAAAATGATTTTAATAGTGCAAAAGCAATTCAATGTTTAAAGGATAGTCCTTTCAATAAATGTTGATGGAATAACTAGACATTCATATTCCAAAGAAGAGAGAGAGAGAACCTAATACTAAGCCTCACAACTATACAAACATTAACTCAAAATGGATCAGCCATAATGGAAAAGTTTAGCAGTTTTAATAAGTTAAATATGCACTAACCAGATGGCCCTGAATACACACCCTAGAGTAATAAAATCTTCACACAAAAACATGCATGCAAATGTTTTCACAGCACTATTCATAACCACCCAAAACTGGGGGCGCGGGGGGGAATCAATGTCCTTCAGCAGGTGAATGGGTAAACACACCATGGTACATCCAATAAAGTCCTACTCTGCAGTAAAATGAGCGAACTACTGATGCACACACAGATGAATCTCAAAGACATTATTCTCAGTCAAAGAAACCAGCCTCAAAAGGCTACATTACTATCTTACTCTATTTACAGGAGAGTCTGAAAACTCTAAAATGATCATGATGGAGAACAGATCAGGTGTTCGGAGTGGAGAAATGGTTGGACTATAAAGGAAATAGCACAAAGGAGTTTTTGATGGAATTGTTGTGTATCCTTATTGGGGTGGTTACATCACAAATCTCTATATGTGTTAGCATTCAGGGAACTGTAAACAAAACAAAACAAACAACACAATGACAAACTAGAAGGGGCACTGTGGCAGACTGTAATCAGTCTCCATGGTCTTGGGTGAAAGCTTCTTAAGTTGAAAATTTATAAACAAAACAGAAAACTCATTGGAAATCAGAAGACCCAGAAGGATAATGATAAGTTGTTAAGGGACTTTTGCTGCCAATGCACGGGACATAGGTTCAACCCTTGGTCTGGGAAGATTCTACGTGCCACAGGGCAACTAAGCCTGCGCACCACAACTACTAAAGCCCACATGCCCTAGAGCCCACATTCCACAACGAGAGAAGTCAATGCAATGGGAAGCCCATAAGCCACAATAAACAGCAGTCCCCACTGGCCACAACTAGAGAAAGCCCGTGCATATCAAAGAAGACCCAGTGCAACCAAAAATAATAACAGTAAGTAAAAATTTTAAATAATAAGGCACTGAAGGAGCAGGTAGGCATGGGCCCTCTCCCGAGACTGGAGCACTGTTCAGCCACTTCCCCCTGAATCTAGTGAGTTCTTATGGCACTGGTCCTCAAACTTACCTGTAAACAGTCTGCAAAGAAAGACTGGCCTTGCAATAGAAGAGTATCTGTTACACAGGCAGGAATTCAGCTTCAATGATGTCTGTGACTCTGCTATACAGCTCAGCATCCAAGAATCTAGAAAGTTCCCTAATGTGGGTTATACAGCTGACAAATGACTTGACTGTTGAAACTATAGTTACTGCAAATGTATTTATTACCTTGCTAGAGTTTCTATAACAGTAAGCACAAACTACATGGTTTAAAATAAAAAGAAATATTTTCTCTCACAACTCTGGAGGCTAGAAGTCCAAAATCAAGGTGTGGACAGGGTGCCCTCTCCAAAGCCTCAGAGGAAGGATCCTGCCTAGCCTCTTCCAGCTTCTGGTAGCCCTGTGCATTCTCTGGCTTGTGGCCCCATCACTCTACTCTCTGCCTCCATCTTCACTTGGCCGTTTCCTTTCTGTGTGTCCTCATAGGACATTTTTCTCTGTGTGTGTGTCTGTCTCTGAATCTTCCTCTTCTTATGAACAATCCAGTCATATTGGACTAGTGCGTACATGCTAAGTCACTTCAATTGTATCCAACTCTTTGGACCCTATGGACTATAGCCCATGGGATTCTCCAGGCAAGAATACTGGAGTGGGTTGCCATGCCCTCCTCCAAGGGATTTTCCCAACCCAGGGATTGAACCCTCATCTTTTGTCTCTTATGTCTCCTGCATTAGCAGGCGGGGTTTTTTTTACCACTAGCACCACCTTGGAAGTCCCTATTGGATTAGGGCTCACCCTAATTAGACTTCATTCTAATTTGATCACATCTGGAAAGACACTATTTCCAAATAAGGTCACACTGACATACAGCTTAGCATCCAACGATCTAGAAATTTCCTTCACGTGGGGTATACATCTGACAACTGGCTTGATTGTTGAAGCTATAGCTCATATGGGGATAGTATGGGAAATCAGGATTTCAATATACCTTTTGATGCCATACAATTTAACCTATAACATTAAGATTTCATAGAAAATAGGAATTGAAAGGTACAGTAACAGCACTGGCATTAGTCTGTTTGATGTACTAATAGCAAAGATTTCTAAAGA
Organism: Muntiacus reevesi; assembly: GCF_963930625.1. Taxonomy (NCBI): domain Eukaryota; kingdom Metazoa; phylum Chordata; class Mammalia; order Artiodactyla; family Cervidae; genus Muntiacus; species Muntiacus reevesi. The sequence continues at coordinate 119,698,072 of NC_089250.1, forward strand.
AGCTCACTGGCATTAAGTCTCTGCTCTCCTTATCTTGAATCACCTTTTTGAGTTCCTGGGTAAAACAGAGCCTCCCCAGAGTTGAACGTTTTTATATGATGCAGGCTGCAACACTATTTAAAGTTTTCAAACCAGCCTTCACAGATGTAAAATTTAATGATTTTTTTCTTTTTTTTTTTTGCACTTTCATTTCTCCTGTGTTTTGATTTCCCAAGTCTAAGCAAAAGTATTGTTTAACTGTCTGGCCTTTTTCACAAAATTATCATGGAAGTTACCGGGCCTGGGAGGGGTATAAACAGATCTCTCTACCCTTGTAACTCCCCCAGACTCAGCCACGTGTTCAAGGTGGAAGAAGCCATATTTATTGCTGTGTTCTTTTGTTTAAAGGGACTATGTTGAATTATGCATACATTAAAAGATTGTGAAATTTAACATTTTTAGTAGATAGAAACAAAAGTGGCATTGCAAAACCATGGTTGGCAAGGATCATTTCATTTTCCTCTGTTGGTTTATTTATTTACTCAGTAAATATTCACTGAGCAAGTACTATCTTCCACACCCCATGCCCATGCATTGTGCGGGGGATACAGTGGGCTTCCTAGGTGGCACAGTGGTAAAGAATATGCCTGCCAATGCAAGAGACTCAGGGGATGCTGGTTCCATCCCTGGGTTGGAAAGACCCCCTGAAGGAGGAAATGGCAACCCACTCCAGCATTCTTACCTGGAAAATTCCAGGACAGAGAAGCCTGGCAAGCTACAGTCCATGGGGTCACAGAGTCGGGCATGACTTAACACACACACACACACATAAAGACAAATAGGACAGAGCCATAAACCTGACAAAAAATCAGCTTTAAGTCTTCTCACGGGGTTAGCATAAGGTTTCCTGGGACCTAGGAGCTGCTCCTAATTCTTCCTGGAGAGTGAAGGGGTGACTACCTTCCAACTAGTTTAATTCACTTCACCATGTCCATGGCAAACCCATAAGGACAAAGATGCCTTCTCCTCCTTCTATCTCCCCTATCCATTATGGTCCAGAACGTCCAGGGCAACCAGAGACACCTGACATTCACTTAGCAAATGCAGGTACGCCGCTATAGTATGCCAAGTGATGTGTCAGGCAGGAGGGCTAAGTGATGGTGGAGAGTCACAGGGCAGTCCTCCCTGAGTCTTCATCTACTCAAGACTTACTCCTGGGAAGCCAGGGAGCTAGGAGAATGGGGAGCCCTTAGCACATCAGCTGGCTGGGAGAGCCCGCGAGGCAGCCGACAGCTGCTCATCCAGATATAGCCCTGCTGTCCTGAGAACATGTCAGCTTCTTATCCAAAAACAGAAGTATTTTTAATCCTCTGGCACTTGTGCCCCACTTAGAATAATACTTCAGTGACTAATCAGGGGAGCCCAACTGCTCTGAACTCCTAAGAGCTCAGGTGGCTTCTCAAAGCTCCCATTGTCACTAGCAGCCAGCAGGACACAGAACAGATGGCTCATGGAGCCCCAGGTGGGCCTGGCCATCTTCCCAACTTTCTTCAGGCCCAGGTACACTGGGGAAGCTGCCATTGCAGACATCAAATGTGAAGGTGGCTTTCTTTTTATAAGGTTTTGGAAACCAATGGTTTAGTCCCTAAGTCATGACCGACTTTTGCAACCCCATGGACTGTAGCCCAACAGACTCCTCTGTCTATGGAGTTCTCCAGGCAAGAATACTAGAGTTGGTTGCCATTTCCTTCTCCAGGGAATCTTCCTGACCCAAGGATTAAATCTGGGTCTCCTACACTGCAGGCAGATTCTTTACCAACTTATCCACCAGGGAAGAATGTCTGAAAATATATTCAAACATCAACGAACAGGGAGCAGTAAGTGATAACAAGATACACTTGAAGTCATCTGACAGGCAAAGACTTTAAGGTCTATCAATACCAACCAACTGTTGGCCAGGGTGTGAAAAATAAAGTACAACTATTTTGGAGAGTTCTGTGTTAATACCCGGGGAACCTCCAACCTGTTTGCCCTGACCTACAACCCAACACAAGGGCAGGAAGAGAGCCATAAGCTGTGACCCTCACAACAGTAGAGACTCCGCAACCTTCCAGAGAACAGGCACAAGGAGGTAAGCTATTCATATAAGGAATTTAATCAGCATTAAAATGAGACAATTCTCTGTATATTCAGAATTGTTAGTTCCCAACAGCATGTTGCTGAGTGAGAATAAAGCAAGTTATAGAATATTATGCAAAACATGATACCACATTTCATCATTTGAAACACAGAAAACACTGCTCTCTCTTGTTAATGGATATGTAGTTAAAATGAAGAAAAATATAACTGCCATATTAGATGCCAAGTTTAGGACAATGCTTCCTTCAAGAAGAAGAAAGGGAAATGAGCTTGGGAAGAGAAACAAAGGAGGTTTCAACAACGCATATTATGCTTCATTAAAAATATTTAGCTGAAACAGATCATGTTTAAATTTATTAACTCTAAGAGGTGAGTGATAGGAAAAAAAAGTATTATGCACTGATCTATGCTTTGCATGAATTTTATCACTTAATACCCACTACAATTCTGTGAGGGTAATGTGCTATTTACCCACAGTTACCAGTGTGGAAACTGACACAGTGAAAAGATGCCTAAGGTTACCCACCCAGGATCCAAACCCACACCACGTAACCCTATATCTGTGCTCCTAATGACTCTAGAATCTTATCTCTGTGGAATGGATGTGGAGGCATATTGCAGTTCTTCCTGATGTTTATGTATGTTTGAACAATGCAATTACAGAAGAGGGAGAAGTATTACAAGAAAGAGCAACCAAAGCCCCCCTGGGGTAGTTCATTTTGTTTCAATCCAGTTAGGCCATAGTGGCCAGATATTTGATCAGACATTATCCTGGATGTTTCTGTGAAGATGCTTTTGGATGAAATTTACATTTAAATCAATGGACTTTGAATAAGGCAGATTGCCCTCCATAATGTGGATGGGGCTCATCTAATCAGTTGAAGGCCTGGATAGAATGAAAAGTTGACCTACCTCAGCAAGAGAGAACTTGGCCGGGAGGCTGTCTTTGGATTCATCTGCAACAACAGCTCATCCTTCAGTCTCCAGCATGCTGGCCCACCCTACAGATTTTAGTCTTGCTAGCCTCCATAACCATGTGAACCAATTCCTCCTTAAAATCTCCCTCTCTCTCTTTCTCTCTCCACATCCCACCTCCACCCATGTATGCATATCTCCCATTGGTGCTGTTTCTCTGACTAATACACCTTCCCTTCAGCTCTTGCCTGGCAGAGGCAGGCTTAGTGCAGCTGTTGTTGGCCAGATGGAACAGGCCTATCTGGGTTGCTCTTATTCCCTCCTGTTTGGATTCTTGAAAAAGAATCACAATAAGCCACCAATTGTCAGAATGTCAAGGTAGCTACTGTTAATTCCATCTTATAGGAAGAAAACTGAGGCTCAGGAAAGCTAAATAACTTCCCAATGGCTCCCATCATGCAAAGTGCTTTTATGCTCAAATCTCATGCCTTTCCTTAAAGCATATGGCAAGGGCCAAGATAGTGGGTGTGACTTGGCTCTGCCAGCAATGAAATACAAATGGGGTAAATGTAAGGGAACCTAAGAGTAACTGAGCAATTGAGCAGGCATTGAATTAAGACAAAATACAGGATCGTGTAATTATCGGGCATAGCTCATGTTATGACTATAGAGAAATAGATGATGAAGGCTTCCATGACAGCAAGAGAAATATTGGAATACAAGGTCCTATCTGATCTAAGAAAACCTTAACTAAATGAAGACACATACCATCCTCATGGGAGGAATATATAGTATTATGAAGATGTAAAATCTTTCCAAATTTACCAGTATCCTTAATGCAATTCTACTCAAGATTCCAACAGGATTCATGGGTCCAAGAAGTTGATTCTTAAATTTACATGAAAGAATAAAGAATAGCCAATACACTTGTGAGAAAGAAGACTGATGAAGAGAGGTTCAAGAATTATTATGAAACTATAGCAATTAAGACATGTGGTACTACTTCAGTAATAGATAAGTTAACCAACACAAGAGAATACAAACCCCTGAAAGAGACATTGTAGATACATGGAAATACTCTAGATCAGTGGTCGCCAACCTTTTGGCACCAGGGACCAGTTTCCTGAAAGACAATTTTTCCATGGACTGGGGGAGGGGATGATTTCAGGATGATTCAAGTACATTTATTGTGCATTTTATTTCTATTATTATTACATCAGCTCTATGTCAGATTATTGGGCATTAGATCCCAGAGGTTGGGGACCTCTATTCTAGATGACACAAGAAGCAAGCCATGGGACACATAAGGGACTATTCAGTAATTTTGTTCAATAGATGGAGTTAGAAAATATGGTAACCACTTGGGAAAATAAGTGAATTTCAATCCCTAACTCAGTTCATACATAAAAGTAAAATGTCATTGGGTTACGAACTTAATGACAACAGCCAACTTTAACACTCTTATACAGGTAAACATCTTTCTGATCTAGGGATAGAAAAGGATTTCTTAAGCCATCATCTCAAAAAAAAAAAAAACTATAGAAAATAAATTGATGATAAATTTTTACTGTATCCAAATTTAGAACTCCTGTTTATCTATGGAAACTTTCAAAGAAAATAAAGTGGCAATTAGGAAAATAATATTTGTAATGATTATAAAAGACAATGGACTAATACATCGATAACATATAAAGAACTACAAATCAATAAGAAAAAATCTTCAAAACCAATAGAAAAATGAGCAAAAGACATAAATGGGCAGTTCACAGAAAAAGAAACACCTGTGAACAACACAGTTCTAAGATCCTTATTCTCCTGTGTGATCAGGAAAAGCAAATAAAGACCACAATAAAATACCATTTTACACATATTCTGTCTACACAGATTAAGAAGCCTCTACCTGTTGCAGTGTGTGTGGATCAAGGGCATCTCCTATATGCTGCCGGTAGGAGAATAAGCTGATACAGTCAATTTAGAAAATAATTTGTAATTTTCTTGTAAAATTGAACATTCAGTCCCTGACAACTCAACAATGCCACTTCAGGAGAAACTTGTGCATGTAGAGCAGGGAACACACACAGGAATGTTCACAGCAGCACAGATCATAATAGCAGAATCTTGGCATCTTGCCTAATGCCCATCAACAGGAGAATGGATTAAAAAGGAGACACCGTTTACAATAGCAGCCCATTGTAATATTATATAGTACTCAAAATGCTACATAACTAAGTCTGGCTACACATATCAATAATGAAAATGTGTCATAAACCAAGGATTACAATTAATTCAATTTGGTGGTCTAAAATTTAAGTGGGAAAAAAAAAATCTTTGAAAGGATATCTATCTTTCCCTGGTCAGACAAACGCTGCAGTCTCATCCTTGCAAAGGGCATAAATGTTTATGGCATAAGAGTTTTTTTTAACAGCAAGTCCTTCCTGACATTCCTCAAACCAATGCCATAAATGAAATATCTACACCAGCATCCTGGAATGAGATAAGTTGGGATTTAAATGGCAGAGGATGGAGGCTTAGCTGCAGCCATATTTATTTATGTATGCATCCAGGCAGAGAATTCTCCAGTCCTGATGATAAAAGATAACAGGAACATCAAGCTACAGAATTGGGGAAGGAAATGGCTTCTAATCAGTCTGTCTGCTGGAACCGATTGCCTGAGATAAAGCCAGGCCACGCTACTGAAGATGGATAATCAGGAGTTTATAGGACAAATGAACAAGCAATGATAAAAGAGGTAACCTCCTTGCCATGAAGGAATGTAAATACTGCTGGAATAACGGAAAAGGCTGTTGTTAGATTCCAGTTTCCCAAGCATCGTTTATGCTCCTCCCCTGAAAAGGAGTTCTCACTTTCCTGAAGAATTTTGAAGAACTAGGGACTTGGATGGGCTTCCCAAGTGGTGCTAGAAGAATTGCCTGCCAAGGCAGGAGACACAAGAGACATAGGCTAGATCTCTAGATCAGAAAGATCTTCTGGAGTAGGAAACAGCAACCCACGCCAATATTCTTGCCTGGAAACTTCCATGGGCAGAGGAGCCGGGTGGGCTACAGTCCATGGGACCACAGTCAGACACAACTGAATACAGGAAAGAGAGGGACATGGATACATTATCCAGACATTCCCTAACCCAACCTAAGCTGAGGTCTGTAAGCTGCTTAAATTCTCTGTTTCAGACACCAGAAGGAACTAAAAGGGAATAACTCTCAGAAGCTGGGGCATAATCATTTTCAGATAAATGAGCAGAGAGGTTACAAGGTTAAAAACTTGTGTCTCAATGGTCTCTGAAGACTGAGACAAAAATATTACTACCTCTTTCCACTTCCTTGACTGCAGATAGTGAATTAAAACCAACAATTACCTCATTCAGGTTGGAATAGCAGGCAGAGTAGAGCCAGAACAAAAAGACCCAGGCTACTGTCAAACACCCACTTAGAAACAAACTCAGTTCATTTCACAGCTTAAACTCTCCTGCAGGAAGCCATCCCTGATTGCCTTTGGAAGCCTTGAAGGGCCTCTTACCCAAGTGACAACGGTGTCACTACCATCCCGAGTGGGGCACTTTGGGACTGAGCAGTCACCAGAATGGATATCATGGTGCTGTTCATTCATTAAACAAGTATCACTAAATACTGCAATGTGCCAGACAGTATGCGGCACGCTGGGAACGTGGCAGGAAACAAATACGAAGATGGTACTTGCTTTCTTTAGACCCCACTTGTTGGCAAGGGAGAGACCCTTCATCAGGTAGTCACAATACGGCATGACACACACATCAGTGTTTCCTCATCTATAACTAGAGTATTATCCTAGCTTCTCTTGGAATACTATTACAAAGTTAAGCCTAGGAGAAGAAGTCTTGATCACACACAAATATAGCAGGACTTAGCTAATTTACACCAGGAATGGACGTAGAAGAATGGACTCCAAGAGGGTTAGACCAAAGAGAGAGACAATCTCAGACCAGGCTTAGTTCATTGATATGGAAGCACTCACCAGACTTCTAAGTTCAATGTCTTAGTTCAAACAGCTGGGAGTGGTTCTGATTGTTTGCTCAACTATTTAACAGGAGTCTAAACTCAACAGTGATCTACTCTAAATGAGGTTGAGATGCCAGAATTGCTTTGGCATAATGTAGATGAAGTAGCCCAAAGACTACAGAATACTGACATCTGTTATCTCCCTCTGCTTACCCTTAACCACACTCCCACAAGCCATGCCCTTCACCAAGTGCTGATAAATACAAAGGTGAGGGAAGCACCAGCCTTGTGCCTAAACATTTCAGTACCCGGCATCTACAAGCTATAAAGTTCTGGTTCAAATGCGGTCTTGAAACTGGATCCTGAGTGTAACAGAGGGAAGAGAGGCGGCAGCACTGCGGCAGTACCCAAACCCCGGAGGTAAAGCGAGCTTGGTGACTGAAAGGAGCAGCAGGACAAGAGGTGCCACCATAATGTTCCTACCTACAGGGATCTGTGTGTGTGCTCAGTCGTGTCCAATTCTTTTCTATCCCATGGACTGCAGCCCTCCAGGCTCCTCTGTCCATGGAATTTTCCAGGCAAGAATACTGGAGTGGGGAGCCATTTTCTTCTCCAGGGGCGCTTCCTGACACAGAGATCGAACCCACGTCTCTTGTGTCTGCTACACTGGCAGGTGGATTCTTTACCGCTGTGTCACCTGGGATAGCTGACTGTGATTAATTGACTCTGAGGTCCCCAAAGCAAAAGTAAACAGGTGACTCACCAAGATCTTACTTAATTTGTACAATTTGGGGGGAAAGGGAGAGGTCTTGTATAAGCTATAAAAATAGAAACAGAATTTTTATCTGAAATGAATGATCCTATACTCTTTAAGTGAAAGGAGGACCTAAACTCTCCCTGAAGCATCACAATTAAGTATTGTGAATATTCTTCTTGGCCTTTCTTAAAGAGATCTGAAACTATTTATCAACATAACTTTGCACTGAAGAAAAGGAAATACCATAACCTACTGAGTATTATTGAATGTTGAATCCTGGCTATTCCTAATTCCTAGAAACCTGGGACATTGATAGGGACTATCAGTTGGAATGGAGGCTAATGGAAGTCAAACAAAAAATCAAATTTTGACCCACGTCAGCCTTACAGAATATCCAAGGGACCTCAGGCCATTTTCTGAGTGAATGTTTAGAATAGATACCTTCAGCAAAAAGATAAACTTCCTAATTGACTTTCTTAAAATTGACTAAGGGCTAATAAGGCAGAAAGGGCAAAGCAGAAACCATTTTCCTCTCCCTGTCAAAATAAGAAAACAAAAACACTGCTATATCCCCAAGGAAATCTGAGAAATTAGCATCATCATTAAATATTTGAAAAGTGCAAAGTAAAAGATTCCCATCACATCCTTATGCAACTTTCTAGGTTGACAGACACAGAAGATGAGTCATAAGGAGTGACCGTGGATTATCATCAACTTAATCAAGTGATGACTCCAATTGTGTCCTGCTGTTTCTGATATGGTCTCCTTATTGGATCAAATCAATACAGACCCTAGCAACTGGTATGCAGTTATTGATCCATTGGTACTTTTTCCCTCTAACCCAACAAACAAAAAACCACTAGAAAGAGTTAGTTTCACTGTCCTACCTGAGGACCATATCAATTTTCTATCTCTGAGTTACACAGTCCACAAGAATTTGACTGTCTGATCATCTAGGAGAACATCATGCTAATACATTGATGACTTCATACTGGCACGACATGGAGAGCAGAAATAAACAGGTATCACGTGCTTTGGTAAGACACATGTATATACAGTAGACAATAACTTCTATGAAAGTACAGAAACTGCCAGACTTGGTCAACTTCTTTGGAGTTCCAATGTTCTGGGGTCTTTAAGAATGTGCTCTAGAAAACAGAACAAGATGCCGTTCCTTGTATATCAGATCATTAATAAAGAGGCACAACACAAGGTGGACCTCTTTGGATTTCAGAGGCAATAGATATTTTATTTTCTTTTAGGCCACGCCACAGAGCTTGTGGGATCTTAGTTCCCCGACCAGGGATCAAACCCGCACCTTTGGCAGTGAAAGCTTGGTGTCTTAACCACCGGACCACCAGGGAATTCCCAATAGATATCATATTTAAGTGTGCTGCTCCCATCCACTCAGTGGAGGACCATTCTCTCAGCCATGCGGACACACACTTCTCATGAGCTCCTTTACGCCACAAGCCATAACCAAGCCCTGGCATCAGAAACCTCTCACGGAAACATACCAAAGATGACCCAGCTTGGTCAGAGTTCTGTGAGCCTCTATGGTGGATGTGAGAGGCAGCACCTCGCTCTCTGGCCTCACACAACTCTGTGTTGGAGAGATAAGACAGGCCTGTGAGAAGCGGCCAACACGACAAGACAGACAGCACCCCGTGCCAGAATGTCTGGGAGAAGCGCGTCCAGTTACAGAGGCGGCGTTCTCAGCACAGCGCGACAACCTGTCTCTCACTCCAGCAGGTCTAGATGCTTTATTGCTGCTCCCAGGCCAAGCACGAACAGCTGGTTTTGGCACATGGCACGTGACTGCAGGTGCCCACGCCTTTGTCTGGGCCGAGCCCCTGCCTTCCGGAGCTGTTGGGAAAGAGAGGCGATCCCTCCCCAGCATGCGAAACTCACCAGCTCTGAACAGACAGCCCAAACACGCCCTCAAAACTGGCCTGTCACTGAGAGAGTCTTGCCACTCTGCCAAAGGCTACCACATGTCCCACTGTTCCCACCAGCCACAGACCCAGGGTTCCGACATGATCCACACTGTCCTTGCCTTTCTCAGGATGCAACCAGATGTTTTCTGCACTTGGGAAACCCCAAGAGCGCATGCACATCCAGCCCTCCATGGCACTCCTCCAAAACATAGTCCAGATGCAGAGTGAGGAGTCTGCAAACCCCAAATCAGGATGCATGATCACGAGACCTAATACTGATGCCAGACCACAAGGACAATGAAGGACACAGCAGCTCCTATCAGACAGGAAGGCATCTCTAATGAAGAGCGGAGCCTTCTTGCCCCCATGAGAGTGCAGAGGGAGGGACGTGGACAGCTTGAGCCACAGGCATGGCTGCGCCCCAGAAGCCCACTGGGACACATCCAGACCAGATTCGGCTTCTGCACTGCAGGAGGCCTAGTCACCCCTGCAGAGCGCTGACCTCAGTGCTAATAACTGCATGCCCTGACTCACAGCCGCCCTCTGCACAGACACCCTGTCCCCTTGATGTGACAGTGAGCCCACAGGGACCACAATGGCAAGCCACATCCCCATGCCTCAGCCCCAGGCTGTCACCAGGAAGGTCAGAGCATCCCCATCAGGGAGCAGGCAGCAACCTTCCGCTCCTGGGGACTGGAGGACTCCACAAGATTCTTCCCACTTTCTTGCCCATGAAATAAACCAACCCCTGCTCCAGTTTGCTTACTCCAACCCAGCGGCTCTTACCATCCATGTGGATGGAATACCTTGGCCAGGCCCTTGTCAGATGTTCATGTGCTCCTCCCAGACACCTCCAGGGAAATTTAGCATTCAGGTAGATGCTACCTGACTTGCCATTAAGCTACCTCCTCTGATTACAGTAGCTTATATGCAGATCAAGATTCAAACAGAGATCTGTCTGACTCAAAGCCAAGGCCAAAAGAAAGCAGAGGCACATCTGGTCAGGGCCACCAGCCATTCTGGGCAGGTTGCCAAGGGTCAGAAGCATGAGCAGAGCATGCTGGTGGCCGTGATCCGCTCACTGACAGCCCCCCACCCCACACTGCCGGCTCCATCCTGGTGATTACAGAGGGGAAACAGTGATCCCAAACCCACCAAAGGCTTGGAAATGCCCAACTCCAAACAAATTAGCTCTCCTCTAGCTGTCCTACCACAGGGGAAAACGTGACAGACCTCGTACATCACCTAAAACCAAACTCAATTTGTACCCATTTATAACACAAACATGTCTCAGGTGTAACATCAAGGGAGCTCATTTAGCATTCTGCCTACTCACCTCCAAGGGCTAGTAACGCACAGGCAGAGGCGAGATGGCGCAGATCCTCTTATGAGCAAACTTGTTTCAATGTGGGAGAAAAATTAGTTGACTTTAGATGGTGAAAGGCGGGGAAAGCCCTCGCTCATTTGTAAAGTGCCAGAGAGGAGGAAGGCGGGCAACATGGGAGAGGAACAAAAGCTGAGTTGACTGCTCCGATCCCCTGTGACTGGCAGGATGATTCCTGGCCACTGACAAACTAGCTCAGCTTGAGATGAGCAGTCCACCCACTCAGCTCCAGCCTGGAAGGCCCCTCGGGTGGTCCTGAGTGCAGCCTGTGGAACCCAGGAGAATTGAGCTGAACTGAAATCAAATCCTTGCCGAGTGACCTTGTTGAAGTTACTTGACTTTTCTAAGCCTCCATTTCCAGCCTATTAAAATGAAGTCAGGTCTGTGAAGGTGACTGTGGGTCAGAGGAAGTAACAGACACAGGAAAAATAGTAGAAAGTACTTTGTCATCCGTCATCATTAATTCTATCCCTGCTATTTGTACAATCCTAAAACATCATGTCATTTCCGCCAGACTACCGATCCCCAGCATGCAAAACCAGCAAGGCAGCCAAGTCTCCCTGGGGAGGTTGGAAGGCCATTCTGGGAGCCGCATTCTCCTGGCTCCTCATGGGTCTGAAGATAGCGACGGCTAACTCTGGAGGCTTTTGTTAAAGAAACTATGTTTACTGAAGTAGAATAGATAAACAGAAAAGTGCAAAAAAATCCTCAAGACTGGTGAGTTTTCATAGAGGAATATACAGAGATGGGGAAACTGAATACTAGCATCCCCACTAGAACTCTCAGGGACCATTTCCAAGGTGTTTTTGCCTCCTGATTCTCAAACATGCTTAATGTAGCCCTGGACCAGCCTGCCTGGGAGGAGGATCAAAGGGTCTGAAAGTCGCTCTAGAATTCCATGAGCACATCCGATATCGAAGGTTGGATGGAATTCACCTGTAATCGCAGAGTTTGATTTGAGGCCTTAATCTCCAATACAGAGGCCAGCCAAATTAAGAAAAGGGATTGTCTTTCTTTCTGGGCCTCTCTGGGTTTCATGGTGAGAGTCTCAGGAGAGACTTCTTGACGGGCCAGGTGGCTTCTGCTTGCAGCTCTGTCTTGTGCTGTGTAGATGGGCAGCCTCAAGGATGCTCTGATGATGAGATGCTTTGATGAACAGGCACCTTCCCTGAGTATTAGTGATTAACCGAGCAAATTTCTTTGCCCCCGAAACATTGACAGCACTCTGAGATGTCTTGTTGTGTTCTGTTTGTTGTTTGTTTTCCTTACTCTTCTGCCTAAAGTTTTAGAAAAGTTTTTAGGTTCATAGCAAAACTGAGCAGAAAAATAGAATTTCCACCCACCCTCTGCCCCGACACAAGCACGCCTCTCCCATTAGCAACATCTTCTACTGAGTGGTCCACCTGCCACAACTGATGAAGCTACACTGACACAACATTAGCACCCAAAGTCCAGAGTTTGAATTACAGTCAATGTCGGTTCCAAATTTGCAAAACTTTCTCATCCATCCCCAAGGCATAGTCTCTAAGTAAAGCCCAGACCACGGGGTTCTCAGACGGGAAGCTAAGCCAGGTCTTTCCGTTTCTAGCTTTCTAGTAGCCATCTTAAAAAGAAACATGGGAAATTAATTCTAGCAGCAGATTTCATTTAGCCCAATCCATCCCAAAATATCACTTCAACATGTAATCAATAAAAAATTATTAATAAGATATCTTACAGTCATACTAAGCCCTCGACTGATGTGTATTTTACATTTATGGCACATCTCAGTGCTAAATTTTCATCAGAAACACTTGATCCAAATTTAGATTTCATAAAATTTACCTTTAGAAAAGTAGAGTCATGTAATCAAGTTGTTCCAAACACACTTAAAATTTTACTAATGCCTGAATCGATGTCGGCTTTTAAAATTTAATTAAAATTAAATATTATTAAAAATCCTCGGTACCATTGCCACATTTCAAGTGCTGATCAGCCAAATGTGGCTGGTGGCTCCTGTGCTGGTCAGAGCAGGACCACAGTCCATCCGGTGCCTGCTTTGACCCAGGATGGCCATTATCCCCATGATGCCAAAGTCAATTAAAAGTGGAAAAGTCAGGATGGCTCTGAAGTTCCTTCTTTCCCAAAGTCTCCTTGAATGGCTAGTTCAAGGCTGCTAGACTACTAGGGAATGAGCAGTCTGGCAAATGCCTTTCGCAAGATATGCAAGATGGTTAAGAGATGAGGGTACAAAGCAGGGTCACACAGTGGGGAGGCCCATAGATTTTAACCACTGCCTCCTGGGCAGACTGACTTCAGCCCTCCCAACTTCCCATCCAGCTCTGGGCTGGTCCCCTCATTCCCTTGTACTGCTGTATCTCAAGGTCTTCTCTGCCCAGAGGGACATAGTCAAAAGTCCCAGCTCCCCACCCACTAACATCTGAGCAAAGGTGAAAGGTGTGCCCCAAGGAAGGCTGGAGAGACCAACTGAAGCCAAAACCCACAGTAGCCATACGCCTAGTCTGCCGATTCAGGGTCTGGCACTCTGCGATAAGCACTCCAGACTGCATCACCTCATTGAACTCTCACAATCCCGCAAGTTCTATAATGATCTCATTTTGCAAGGATGCCCTTGACCTTTCACTGCCTCCACAGCTCATCTATTCTGGCTCTGCCCCTGAGTCCGTTTTCCTCCTAGACTCTCTCAACAACCTGCTCCATGCCCACTGCTGCTATCACTACCTATAGACCCAGGCCTCCTGGCCAGGGCTCTCTCTTGAACACCCATTTTTTTTAGTACCATCTGTTTACTGAAAACGTCTGCAGGCCAACACCACACCAACCCCACACACCCAAAACACCTAAGGCTAGACTCTGCATCTCCCCTGGCCAAACACATTCTTCCTGCCACCTTCTTAGTCTCTGTGAATTGTATACACTTACACAGACACACAAGGGGCACCCAGGCCTCACCCCAGCCTCTGTCTTAGGGCTCACCTGTCTCCTCTCTCCCTACATTCAATTACACCAACCCTATACACGACCCAAATTAGCCCCCTCCCACTTCTGTCCCCCTCCCGGACCAGCTTTTACTCAGGCTATAGCAAAAAACAAACGCACAAGTTCACAGACAAAAGAGTAATAATCACAGGACCACCCTTGTGCTCCAGTGGTTAAGAATCTGCCCTGCAATGCAGGGGATACTATTCAATCCCTGGTTGGGGAACTAAAATCCCACATGCTATGGAGCAACTAAGTCCAAGCCACGGCTACTGAGCCCACATACCACAACTAGAGAGTCCATTCACTGCAGCAAAAGACTCCATGTGAAACAGTGAAGACCCTGAGTGCTTCAACTAAGACCTGATGCAGCCAAATAAAAAATAAGTAAATAAATATTTTTTTAAAAGTTGGCTCATGTGTACTTAAAAAAAAAAAAGTAATAATCACAACCATGTCTGAATGCCTAGCACAGAATAAGCATGCAGTTACTAACTGTGCTAAATTACTGTTTTCCTCTTTTTTCCCCTTCAGTCTACCCTCTGTGGTCCACCCTTGCCCAAGGCCAGCCATTTATGTTTCCAGGGGGAGCAGATGTGATAAGCTGTCAGATTTCCCTATCAAGGGTCCCTACCCTCCAATAGCACAATGAGAAGGAGGTGGGTGTCCACACTCTGACAGTCCAGAAGCCATGGGAGGCAAAGCAACAGCTAGAATGGGTCATCTGCGATGAGAGCACCCAGCTCCCAGACTGGTGGGCAGAGACTAGACCTGGTTACTATCCTGCAGAAAAACCTTCCTGCTCCCTCTTTGCCACCCCTTTCTACGATCGCCCAGTCATCTGGTGGGAACGACACATTTATACATCTATGAGGTGACGATGAGAAGCAGAATAATGTGGGAGCCAGCCCTTGGACCCCACGTAGCAATCAGGATTGGGTGCAGGATGGGGTGCACAGGCTTCTCCATTGCTCTCATGTGTCACACATCAAATACGAGAAGATCTATTTTTTCCCCAGGCAGCATGCCTACAACTTCAATTGGCCCAAAATACGCTTGGCTAAATTTACCTATGTGATGCTCTAAATGGTACCCTGTGTTCCATAAGAAGGCATCATGAGAAACCTCAGTGCAAGGTCCTCAAGGAATCCACAAGGTGAGCACGTAGGAGCAAGGTGCAGGGCTCCTCCCAGCAAATGACGCCTGCAGCTCTGAGCCCCACTTCTCCAGCTGGCTGCAGTCCAGACGTCCTTGTGGCCACCAGGCTGCTTCCTGGCAGCCTCACAGCGTCCTGCTGGGCCAGAGTGTATCTCCCTCTTGCCCCTGGTGGCTTCCTCTCTGGGTACCCACCCCTGTCTCATCACTCACTGCTGGTCCCAGCATACGGGGGCTGCCAGCTCCCAGCACAGGGAGCCTAGAGAAGGAGAGAGATCCTCAGCACTGCCTGCCAAGACATGAACGAGGAAAACATCCAGAGAGTACATGAGCCCAGGCATCCCAAGATGTCACCTGAGACCCAGGGGTTTTTATACCAGGCTAAATCCAGGAATGCAGGCCTGGGGAGTTTACATCAATTCCAATAAGCAAAAACCTGAAAGAGCACCAGTGGTTTGAAATGTCCTTAAACACAGAGCATGTGATAAGAGGGGCTCAAGATGCAGAAAGACACCCCCGCGTGGCCAGCACTCTTCAGAGAGAGGCTGCCCTGATAGGAGGAGATGGCCACTCGACCCAGATAGGACTGGACTCAAAACCTGGCTCCCTCTGATTCGCTCTGTGACCTGGGCACACAGTTCCACTCGCTGAGCTGCAGCTCCCTCAGCTATAGGCCAGGATAGTAACGGGATCACCTCTCCATTTCAGAGGTAATAGGTCACAAGTGCATATAAAGCACTTAGTACCCGGCACAGAGGAGTTCCTCAAAAATAGGGATCATATCGGTTCCCTTGTGTCTGGACTGTGTGACGTGGGGCCAGCCCTAAAGTGGAGATGGCTGCATCCCACTTCACTGGTCACTGATGGGGCCACTGGTTACCAGCTCTGATGGGGAGACCAAGCAGCCTTCTCATGAGAACCAGCTTCCCCTGTGGAGCTTCCCTACAGTCAGAGTCACGGTCATGGGACCCGCCGACGGGCACTAATTACACAGGCCAAGTTCTTTTCATATGGTATTTATTTGGTTCCCACCACAACCCTGAGAGAGGATCTGTTCTCTCCTCATTTTACAGAGAAAGCAGACCCTTAGAGAAGGTAAGCATCTCCCCCAGGGATCCCATACACAGCCAGGAAGTGCCAGGCTGGGTTTTGAATCCAGAGAAGGATTTGATGCCCATGCTCTGGACTGTGTCAGCAAGGGCAGTCCATGCTACTCGACCTAGGTGAGACTCTTACCCAGCTGACACTGGGTTCCTAACTATGAATAATCCAGCCTCAGCACTTCAGTTAACCTAGAACCGTGCCTCTGGCCCATTCACTCCCTGGTGTCTTTTTCTGACATTTATCTCTCAGACGCACACTCAGTTCCTACCCTCTGCCAGGGCCCCCATATACTTGAATTTCAGGTCTGCCAAACTGAACGCCAGGCCCCTGGCCTAGGGATCGTGCATCTAAGACTTCTGCCTTGGGGTCTAGCCCTCTGCGCCCCAAGACAGGCAGCCAGCCACCTCCCCTGGGCCACATTGCTACCCAGCTCTCCCCTGCCATTCCCAGGCCTGCAAATGTGTTGCTAACACACCCATCACAAACCCATCTATGCCCAGAGTATTGACGACAGTCAGCTCAAACTAACATATGTGCCACATCTATATTATTGCATAATTTATATACATCTCACACTGTTTGTGGAGGATATATGCACCACACCACAAACTATTTGCATATAGATGGTGGGTTGTAGACAGATGCTTGTATTCAATGGGTAATAGCTGATATACACATATACACACATTGCTCTTGCAAAACCTAAAGTGCTCATTTTCTGCCACCACTCGTGGAGCACTGATCCTTCAACAGTTTGTTAATTTTCAAAATTTACAATATCAAATTGTCCATTTCTGAACAGAGAAATAATTTTCAACTAGTTGGTATGCTGTGGGTGCCAAGTCTCAGGGAAAAAGGAGGAAAAGGGTTTCAAGAAGCTTTATTTCAGAGAAATTAGGAGTCAGGTTCACTTCTGTAGAAATCACTCGTATGAATGGTGTCAAAGAGAAAGCCATTCCATCAATCCAGCCTGCAGTCTACCACCAAGTCACCAATCTCTATGACAAAAACCTGACGTGTGTTTATCAGACACACACTCAGTTTCGACCCGCTGGCAGAGATCACATGCTGTGCTAAGCACAGGGGACCCAGAAGCGAACCCAGATGGGGAGAAAGCAGCTGAGACCTAGCACGGAGCTCAACAAACAGCCAGTGCTTGGCGAATGGCAAAGACTATGGCGGTTAACAAAAGGCTGGTGCTTGTGGTGGCAAGTCCAGCCCTAACGTGGAGATGGACACAGTCGGTCCGAAAGACAGTTCAGCATGGGCTACTTCTGGGATTTGAGAAAATGAACGACACTTTCTCAACCACACCTTCCTGGTCTACAAAGCGGGACTAACGTCTCCCTCATAAGATCTGCTGTGAAGATCGTGTCTGAAGTCTTCTGGCCTGTGTCTGGCCCACAGTGGGGCAGGTAGAGACATGAAAAAAAGCTCCACATGGAGGTAGCAACCTGCTCGAGCACCTTTAGGGTAAAATTCCAGAATCCCTTATCTGATTATTTTTTTCATTGAGGCAAAATACACATAACATAAAATTAGCCATTTAGCAACATTAAAGTGCCCAATTCAATGACACTTAGTGCATTCACAACATCACGCAACTGTCACTTGCATCTAGTTTCAGAATATTTTTATCACCCAAAGAGGAAATCCTGTATCCATTAGCAATCACTCGCCAGGTCTCCTTTTCCCCAGCCCTGGCAACCACTAACCTGCTTTCTGTCTCCATGAATTTGCCTATTCCAGACACTGCATATAAATGGAATCATACAACAAATCATATTTGTCATTTGATGTCTGGTTTCTTTCACATGTTTTCAAGTTTAATCCTAATTGTAGCATTTATCAGCACTTCATTCCTTTTAATGGTTGAATAATATTCCATATGTGGACAGACCACATTCTATTTATCTATTCAATGGTTAATGGACATTCAGGGTGCTTCCCCTTTTTGCCTACAATGAATAGGGCCACTAGAAACTTTTATCTGATTTTCAAGGATGGCGACAATATTGCTTCAATTGCAGGATTCTGTGTTCATCAACTCATATCATATCATTCTTAAGGTGTCTAGACCTGCTTCTCCAAGATTTCTTCCAAGAAACCAAGATTTCTTCTGGCAGAGCCAGCAGCTAGCGGCTCTTCCATTCATACACACCTTCTTTGTTTTGCCTACACATCAGGCACCACCTTGTGTTTTCTCAGCTTAGGCTTCCTAATTGATTTATTGATGTTAAATCCACCCTCACGTTATTACAATAATCATTACAGAAACTATTCATCATTAACTTTTATCATCATGAATTTCTTGTTGGCTGCATATAGATGAGGAAAGAGAATAAACACTGGGGGAGTGCCGGATTCCTACCAGGCTCTATGCTGGCTCCTTTATCTACTTTTTCTGACTTGATCTTTACAACCACCCTCTGAGGTAGGAGTTAACATCCCCTGTCACATGGATGAGAAAACTCAGGCTCAAAGAGATAAACTGACTTGTCTCAAATTACACAGCTAATGAGAGGCTGAGTGAGCATTCAGCCCCCAGGTGTGTCTGGCTCCAATGACGCGCCCTGTGTGACAAGGCACAGCTTTCTTGATAGTATAATTATCAACACCAAGCCATCTTAGCGTGCTCCCGCTTGTCTCCCATAGTCCCTGATGCTTCCTGCTCCATCAAACTGAGTATTAACGCCTCTCTAGGAATAAATGAAGCTCCCGTCCTTGTATGGGGGCTTCCCAGTGGCGCAGTGGTAAATAATCCACCTGCCAATGCAGGAGACACAAGAGACGCAGGTTCATCCCCGGGTCAGAAAGATGCCCTGGAGTGGGAAAAGGCAAACCCACTCCAGTATTCTTGCCTAGAAAATTCCATGGTCAGAGGATCCTGGTGGCCTACAGTCCATGTAATCTTAAAGAGTTGGACATGACTGAGCATGCACATACATGCGCTGTCCTTGTATGTTAGGTCTGGGAGGCAGTTCTACCTCCATCACTCTGGGAAGGGAATGAAATGTTATGGAACTGGGGTTCTAGGCCAAGCGGTTCAAAGCCCAGGTCTCTGTCTTGAGTTACTCTTTGATTTAAGATGAGCCAGTCCACTGAACTGGCCCTTACCTCCCTGCCAGCAAAATGGACATGTGCTGTCTGGACGAGGAACAGTAAGAAGTGTCTTTAGATATTGGTGTCTTTAGCTATTCTTCTGCAGAGTCACATTGGAAGAGCAGGGCTTGAATCCAGAGAAGGGGCGAGAGTGGAGTCTAAAACTTACCAGAGTACAACACAATCAGAAGGGTTAGGGCTCCCCTTGGCACCACCCCTCAGTCAGTGCCCAGGGTCCTGGGGCATCCCTGGTCTGGCAGAAGGAATTCAGGAGCCATGAGAAAGGGATTATCATCCACCTCACATGACAATTCTGTAACTAATGTTTGCCTTATCATGAGAAAAACATTCACTTTTTAGAAAGCATCCCTGGTCTTTGAGTAGGAGACTTCTGAACTGAAAGAGTCAAAGGTCAAAAGAAATCCCATGAATTCTCAGGGATGAGAGGCAGAAAAGAGACTGTTTTAGGCTCCCATCTTCAGTCCTTACAATCAGTCCTCCTGAGTCCAATATCCAGAACTCTTCTCTTCTCCCCCTTCACTCCCCACCTCACCTATGGGTCTCACTGGTATCCTGGCTTTTTGAGTCTGTGATGCTGTTGACACTGTATCTGCAGCCCTGACCTCCCTCCAACCCTAGCGTAGCAAACCCAACTGACTCCTCTAAGCCTCCAAATTGATGTCCAAGGTGCACCTCAAATTCACCATGGCCAAAACCAAACTCCTAGTTTTCACATCTCTCAAATCCACTCTTTTGAAATCCTCACTCCAGGAAATGGCCATTCCATCCTCAATGCTCAAACCAAAGTCGATGGCCCAGTCCTTGACTCTTGATGCCTATTCCTCTCAATACCTACATCCACACTGTCAGCAAATGCTATCAATCTGCCTTCAAAATATATCCATAGTCAGAGCACTTCCCAAGTTTCCCACTTCTGGGAAGGAATTTTATATATTCAACGAGGTTAGGGAATCAGAATTGCCTTTAGATATATTGGCATCTTTACCATTTATTCAAGGCCAGAAATTCAAGCTGGTCTACCTTTATCCAGCCAGAAAGTAGAAAAGCCAAGAATGTGAGCCCAGGCCATGAGGCTCTAAAACCTTTGCTCTTTGTTCAACAACGAATTGCCACTCTGAGCCACAGTCTTTGTAGAAATTGAAATCACTGTCCTGAGTCAAGCAGAGCTGAAGACAGATACCATTTCTAAGAAAAATGTGAAAAATAAATGTTATGGTAACAAATTGCCCATGATCTAATTATCATCATCAAACATTTATTAAGGGCCCATGAGCACATGGTGCCCTGCTTGGCAGGCTCCTGAGAAGGAAAGAGAAAACTAGAACAGCAAACAATGGGAGGCCCATTAATATGAATGATGCTTCAGCCTCTGTACTGTCCATGGGTGGAGAGGAAAACAGAGAGCCAAGGCAGGCTAGAAATTTGGTGCAGACAAGATGAGAATTGAGCTTCACTAAAAAAAATCCAACCTAGGCCTTTGTGGAAATCTCCTGAAGCTTTGGTAAAATGACAGCAGCCTTGCCCTTGTCCACAGACGCATGGATAGTCCAGAGCAGCCCCCAAACACATAGACAACATTACAGCCTCCTTCCCATGGCCCCATGTTTATGGGTTCTCCCCTCTTCCCCCAAGCCCTCTCAAGAGGGGTTGGGTCTCCAGGTTGGCCCAGCTACCAGGCAAGTGAGAATGCTGGCTCTCTCCCATCACTTGCTGGGGGTACCACAAGAGAGAAATGGTAATCACTTCCTATCACAGCAACACATTCCAAATTCTCATCATCTTGACTCCAGTGTTAAAAGGTGCTAACAGCATTCCTGCTGACTTTGATTATCACCCTGTATCACCTCATCCCCATTTGAATATCGTGGTGTCTCTCTACAGAAAATATGGATTTTATGTCTACACTTGGATTATGGGAAGAAAGTTTTCTGGGAACTGTGCTATTCAAATTTACAACTTCAGAATTATAAATTTGCTTATATTAAGTAAACTTACCCTTCAGAGTAATCAAATAGAAAGCCCAAGGCTCCGCTATGTGTGTTAATATTTGATTTTTTTTAACGAGGTACTTATACGTGTGCTAACACAGCTAATGGCATCAAGGTAACAGATGTCCTTTTGAGTTGCCAAGGAAAATGGAGAGCTTTAATGCTGAACTGAGAGTTTTAAATTCTATGGGTGTGTGTGAGTGTGTATGTGTAAAATATGGGATATATAAACATGTTTAAACAGGATCTGTATTTTATAAACAAATTAACCAAAGAGAGGATTTGCACAGGACAAAGAGAGAAAAAGATACCGAAGTTTAACACCCAGCTACAAATGGCAGGTATTCAGCTGAGCCCTTCACAGATCACATCTCACCAACTCCTTATAGCACTGTGCTGGACATCACTGTCTCCATTTTAAAGGTGAGGAAGATTAAAGCTCTGAGAGGCTCCATAATTTGCCCACTGTCACTCAAATCACAAATGGCAGAGCCAGGATTAAAATCCATTTCTGACAAGTTCCAAAGCAAATATTCTTCCCACAATAACACACTGCTTCTCAGGAACAGGCTGAAGTCTCAATTCCTGGTTACGAGTCCCTCCGCTGGGCTCCCAAAGCATCTTAAAGGTCCTCAGTAATTACACTCATTATGCAACCATTGCATTTGCCTGTTTCTCTTTGGTCTCCCTTAGTGGACATGAGTTTCTTGCTCAAGGGTCTTATCTATCTTTTTGCCTGTTTATCCCCACATTGTGCTTGGATGTAAGGACAGATGGGCAAGTGGGAGGATGGATGGATAGACAGATAGACAAATGAATGGAAGGATGGAATCATTGGGGGTTTATTGAGTCTAGGTTCCAGCCATCAGGGACCATGGTTATTTGTTCAAGAACCTTTGGGAACTGGGCTGTCTTAGGCCAGGGCTTCTCTCCATGGCCAATCAAAGGACAGTGGCTGCACCCACCCTCTCACCAGCCTCTCTTATTTTATCCTCTTTCTTCTAATAGATCTGTGATCCCTCCATCACAACTGGTGGTAAGACTTTGCCTACCAACCCTGGGACAGATTTCTTTGGAAAGGGACGCTCCCTGCCAACAGATGCTATTCTTATTCAGAGAGGTTTCTGATCCCCTCCCTAGCCATGCTGAATTATTTGCTTCAATGATATCCTGCAGAATTGAGTTCCGAAGGTTGATTAATTGTATGTTGCCAAAAATAGTGTTCCCACGTGTCTGTTTTAAATTTGCAGGCTTTAAATTCCATCAAATACCGTCTTGACTATGAAAACACTGGCGGTGGGAGTGTGCTGGGTGGGACTCAGCCCCATTTGGATGCCCACAGGTCCCAGGCAAGTGCCATAAATGGGGCCTTCAGAGTCCAGCAGGTCAGTGAGGTATCCCTGGGGTCTTCTCTCAAGGCTAAACTTTCTATGCACGAAACAACTGTTTTATTGAGCACCCACTAGATGCCAGGCCCTGGACTAGGCACGAGGTATGTCCTGATGAACAAAATAGATATAGTCTGAGAGGAAGACAATAAGCATAAATAAATAAACATATAAATATTAATAAACAGGTAAAGGATCTGTCTGCCAATGCAGAAGACACAAGAGATGCGGGTTCAATCCTTGGGATGAGAAGATCCCCTGGAGTAGGAAATGGCAATCCACTCCAGTATTCTTGCCCAGAAAACGCCATGGACAGAGGAGCCTGGTGGGCTACAGTCCATAGGGTTGCAAAGAGTTGGACGTGACTCAGAGACTGAGCAGGTAAATACACATATTTATAAGTTGAGATATACACTCCAATGAAAATAGCAGTTGTTTTGATAGAATAACATTGGGGCAGCAAAATATGGGGAAATATCAGAAAACTGACATCATCAGATACCTGGGGTGGAAGCCTCAGGTTGAAGCCTAGGGGAGCATCCTATATTCCACCCCAAAGGGCAAGGCTGTGAGGGCACCTCACCAAATATATTCTAATTAGTTTGGGAAAACAGAAGTGAAGTGATAAGCCTGAAACCCATGGAAGGCAGCACCAAGAGGCAGAAGTTAGGGGCATGCATGCAAGCGCTACCAAGGAGAGAGCGCCCAGGGCTCCCAACTTCAGCACGCCAGGCCCGGTGCAGGTGGGTTCTGGGTGATGGCCCAGACAAGTGATGCTCCCACAGTGAGACAGTGCTCCCTGGGCAGGCAAGAGTTATGGATTTGCCCCCCAGGTAGCCTGGCCTGGGGTCACACAGGATTTTCCTTAGCTGGAAGTTTCCTTAGTATGAGCTTGTCCCTCTTCCCTTGGTATGAGAAGAGTCCCTCTCAACATGCTGACAAAATCAAGCTTTAAGGATTCACTACAAACACCAAATCCTGTATTTTGGTGAATCTCCCAAGGAACTCTGGCCTCAGAAGTCTTGGAAAGGGGCTTCTGGCACTTTGACCACATCCTCGTCACCTCCAACCCCAAGAAACCCTCGGCAGAAGTCCACAGTCAGTTCCCCTGACACTCTCTGTGGCCAGCAGAGGCCCATAGGAAGTGACCGTGTCTGGCCTTTCAGTCCCAAGGGGCTTGGGAATCAAGGTCTTTGGTTTGAAAGGGCTCATGAGCCCTTCTTCTTCTTTTCTTTTGGCCCCACGACAAAGCTTGTGAGGATCTTACTTCCTTGACCAAGGATGGAATTGCAGCCATGACAGTGAAAGCATGGAGTTCCAACCACTGGACCACTAAGGGAATTTCCCTCATGAGCCCTTCTTAAAATACCATATCCAGGTGGGTGTATTCAGCAGCTGATAAGCAGGGGGCCCTCTGCTGTCCACTTGTTGGGAGAAGAATGGCCTGAAAGAGGAGCTTGGAGTCCAAAAGGACCTCTGATCTTCCAGGAGTGGTGAGTGTGGTTGGAATACACGTTCATGACGTGGGTAACCCAGGCCAGGGCTCTGACAGCCTGGAGGGAACCTCCTCCCCCACACTCTGCCACTTCCCATTTAAGTGCTTCAAACAATGTAGGCTACATTACAAATCAAAATAAGCAACACTGCATTTTATAATTAGCTACAACTTGACAAATTAATTAGTACAGCAGCACAGTGTGTTCCCTGAAGCATGGCTTACTATATTTTGCTTAGAAAATATATGTCACAAATTACAGATGTATTATTATAAGTACTTATGCAATCAGAGTGAATTCTAAAAGTGCCCTTTTGACACCACTTTCCGGGATGGAACAAGGGGCTCAAGGCATTTAGAAATATCATCAAATCTACCGTTCAAGCTTTGAACCACAAAAGAGTTTGCAAAGATTTACTTCTTTTCCTGGAAAGGGAACAGACTGTCAATGGCCAGTCTGGAAAAGTGTTATTAACAATTAATTACTCAAGGTAGTGTGAAGCGAGAGATGCTGGGCCTCAGGAGTGTAATGATCAAGGGCATCAGACTGTGGGAATGGAATCCTGACTTGGCCATCTACTAGCGGCACCTGGTGTTAGGCAGGTTTCTCATCCAGAAATTGATATGGTCATAGTAATGTTATCTACCTTGCAAGGTTACTGTGAGGGCTGATGTGTGACTTCATGCCAAGTGCCTGGACCAGCGCCTGGTCTATAGGAAGAGGCCAGTAAAAACTGTCACTATTATTGCAAGATGCAATTCCATTGGAAGGCTCAAGAGGGTACTGTCTTAGGAAACCTTGTGGGCTGGTGGATTAGATGCCTCATCCATCCTTTCTTCCAGGGATAGTCTAGATTTATTTGTTCAGAAACTCAAAACTGTTTCTCTTTGAGGAATCACCAAGCTCACTGAAATGTATATAGACACCAAAAGACTGACGAATGAATGGCAGTGAGGGCTCTAACCAGTGGTATGCAGGTAAGTGTTTAATAACCTAACCAGCTCTCAGGTGGTGGGAGGGGAGAGGGGGAAGCCCTGAGTTGAAGGATCTGCCATGCTATAAATACTCCCACCATGACCAATTTCAAGCTATCAACATGATGTCACTGAACACAGCAGAGCTGGGCAGAGAAGCACATGATCAGTGCTCACAAGCAGGTACAAGCTGGTCTAGCACAATATTAGCTAAACTGAGTCTGGGGTTGACATCTTGCATCCAGGAGATAAGCTGCATTCTTTTTTCTGGAGGCAAATCTCCCAGGCTGCTGGTTCAGAAGCAGCAGGGTGCCTAATGGGACAAGTGGAGTTAGCCAAATGTGAATTATCTGCAGGGTTGACCATCTTGTCCATAAACCCGCGAGTCCATTAGCTTTCAGGTGCTATGTTCTCACTGGTGATGGCACTGTCATGAAACCAGACCCTTAGTGGGTCCAGGGGTTCCCCCACCTCACTTGCATTGGGGTTAGATGGACATGGCCAACTCTCCTTTGCCTTTGTCTCTGGGAGGACCACCCTCCACTTCTCAGTCCCTCTGAATATCCTGATATAGAAGTGACTCCACTCTCTTTCAGAAAGCCAGTCCATGCTTTCTTGTGCATGTCCATGTAGATCCATCTGTGTTGGCCAAAGTGATAACACTCAGAGGGTGCTCTTATTTCTATTATTTCCTAGTTCTTGGAATAGAGAGTCACCTCACAACAGCCCTTACTCTTCAACAGGCTAATTTGTAACCCCAAATCCTACCCCAAATCCTACCCAGTGTTATCCTTGTGATGACAAACCAATCAATCAACAAGTCCCATCCATTTTGTCTTCTAAATAGCTCTGAAATCCACCCCTACTCCCTATCTACCCCAACTTTGTTTCCTCGGGTTCTCATCATCTTCTGCCAAGACTATTCTATTGTCCCCTAGCTAAGTGTTCCACTTTTCTTTAATCTTACACCTTTCATTCCTTCCCTCATTAACTCAACTAGAAAGGGAATTCAGAATGCAAAACTGACCTTGTCACTACCCATTCTCAGTATCTCTGTGGTCATCTTCCCCTATTCCTCCAACCCCTATCCTCAACTCTGGTAGTTCTGGATGATATAACAGACCCTAGGCTGTGTCTTGGGGCTTCCCTGGTGGCTCAGATGGCAAAGAATCTATCAGCAATGCAGGAGACCTGGGTTCAATCCCAGGACCAGGAAGATCCCCTGGAGAAGAGAATGGCTACCCACTCCAATCTTCTTCTCACCTAGAGAATTCCATGGACAGAGGACCCGGGAGGGCTACAGTCCATGGGGTCACAAAGAGTCAGACACAACTGAGTAACTAACACTTTCACACCTTGCATGCTGTGTCTTTACACGTGTAGTTCCTTCCACTCAAAATTCTCTTCTCCACCCTAGTTGGACAACTCCTCTTCACCCTTCAAAACCCTTTTCTGAGTTTTTCCACTCGATGTTAATAGATCATGATGAGGAAAATCTTACTCACTTTCTTCATGCTTTATCCCAGATGTAAAGAAGAAACATCATCCCTTAAATGTACAAAACAAAAAGCTGCTGTTCTTCCTTTCACCCTTCACAGGTTCCTCACTTTAGGAAGGAAAAGGTTTTACCTGCTAGTGAAGAGGGCAGGAGTTTGATACCTTTTGGCTCACATATCTCGAGTGGCCAGCAATAATGAGTAGAAGGGTAAGGACTGGGGCCCAAGACAGGTGCCTGAATGAAGGTCAGATCTGCGGGCTGACTGTCTCCAAGTGTAAGGCTCAACAGATGCATTTGAGAGGAAATAACAGAAAACCCATTTTGGCCTCAGCTCCAAAATGGGTCTTAATTCAGCAGTAAAACAGACATCTTAATCCCTATTTGACTCTTATGTATGTTTCTCCATGGTCCAGAACTCACAGAAGAATCCAGTATGAATAATTAGCCCCTGGAAGTCAGAATGTGTGTCAGGAACAATCTTGTTCTCAGAGTGGTAATTATCTGCTAACTTGTCCGTCTCTCCCAGTGGACCGTGAGCCCCTGGAGGACAGGTGACTGAGGCTTTTCCCTACTGAATAGGAAGCATTCTAGAAGCAGCGAGTGTCCGTCCTACTTCACTGGGGTGTCAAATGTTGTAGGACATGGACATTATGAAAGAGCAGGGCCAAGGTAGTCTCTGGGCTGCAGGACCCAAGCCTTCTGCAGTGTATGGGAGAGATGCACCCACCATGGAGGGACCCAGATGCTGCTGACAGCCCACTCCCTCTGCGGTTCTGCCTCCCTCTGCCACCTCCTCTCCTAGTTACTTTTACTCTTGCTCCTTCTCTCTTTGCCTCTCTCTTGCTCCCCACATATGTGATCTGTGATGTAGCTGCTCATTGATGCTGGGGAGCCAACCATCCCTGGATCCTAGAGGAAGGGGAATCATGCTCCACTCACTCATTCCCTTGGAGACCTCCTAGAATGCCTGAAACCAATGGTATACAGGGCAGATCCACTAAGATCTCCTGCAAGCCAACCCAGGGTGTCAGTGGTGGGGGCAAGGGTCTTGAGTCCCGGTGGGGCCTCCTGCAAGGCCTGAAGTCTTACAAACATCACCACAACAGAACAGAATCTTCATCTGCCCCCACCATCACCAGCACCAGGGGCTCAGAAAGAAACACACAGGCCTTTGAGGTGCAAGTCCACGAGCCATGCCCTGTCCTGTTACCCATGGGGAAGAGGCTGACCTTATTTGGAGACCTCCTTGGCCAGTGCTATTTACAAGGTGGCATCCTGAAATAGGGTGGAAGAAAGAGAAATGATAGTTTGCTCTCTTCCCTGGTGGGGCCAGCCACAGGACCCACGTGAAGCAGCCTGGCTTTCCCAAAGAGTCACGTAAGCTATGTCTTCTTAAGGAAGCATGAGGGTGGAGCTTCCAGCTGCAGCCTTGATGAATCTCTTAACTCCATTCCCACCACTTTTCGCTGGAAGTGTTAACATGCCACCCCTCACCACAGACAACCTGCTGCCTGTCACAGCAGGATCAGCCCACCAGGCCCTCCTGCCTGAGTACCTAAACCCTCCCTTCTGACTCCAGCCCTATCCTGGGGACCTCTCCAAGGAGACAAAGCAAAGCCAATCATCTTGTCCAATGGCAGCCCCTTTGGGCAGTCTCAGCCCAGAAACAAGGGCAGGTCCACCATAAACAAGGGCCAGCCCACCAGCTCCACAAACAGCCTGGCCATGCAATCAGGAGACTGTGAGGGTGCCAGACAGGGCTCGTGAGGGCTTCAGACTGTCCTATAAAGGGCTTTGTCAGTACAGCAGCTGGCCTAGTTCTAACCCCTCCAGATGACTGTCTCCAAACCCCCAGGACAGAGAGGATGCTTGTCCATGTGCCTGGAGTCTTTCTTCAGCCAGAGGAGGTCAGCCTGGCCTGGGAGTCAGGCCTCTGGGCTTCTGGACACCACACACAGCTTCCAGAAGAGTGGGAGCCTCCCTGGGGGACAGAGACCCCTCCAGATGCAGAATGGGGCCAGTAGTGTCTGAACAAAGCTAGAGAGGGAAGGGGCACTTGACCTAGAAAGATAAAGCCCCAGCTGCCCTGCCTCCCAGGACCAACCAGTGAGCAGAGGCTTCTGTGCATATGGAAGGTCTGTTCAATTGTCCAAGAAGTTTCTAGGAGCCTGGAGGTTTGAAAGTAGCTGGAGATGCTCCCAACACCAGAGTAGCAGGCTAACAACCGGAGGAGGAGCCTCAAGTTCTACCAGGCTCCTTCCAAAGAACTCCATGGGAAGCTGCCAGGAATAGAAGGTGGACCTGCCTTCCTGCACCATCCAAGCTGCATTCCGAGCATCTTCTTCTTCATCTCTGAGCTGCTCAGAAAGCCCAAGATGCCAGTACAGAGGAAAGACTTCTCCAGAGGCCATCAAAATGTCAACTCCACCAATGTAGAAGAGCATTACACATGCTCCTGCAACCACAAACATACCTGAAACTCCCAGCCAGGAGCTGCCCTCCCTCAGCCCTGAGCTCTCCATCCCAGGCACCCAGCAGGGCCCCCCCCTCAGGCTCTCTCCTCTCTAAATACCCCTAGCCTTCCATTTCTGCAGCTCCACCAGACTATTAATGAATTGGGACCAGAAACAAAGTTCTCCATCTCCATTCCAGTGGAATTAAATCAACATAAGGAAGACCTTCCTGACAGCAGAGGGGTTGAGACCCTGCACTGAGGATGTCAGGGAGCCCAAGGCCCCCCCGGGAGAGTGTCCCGAAGTCTCTCCTGCAGGCCTCATGCCCGCGGCCCACTGACCCCACCCTCATTACCGACTAGATGGGCCTGGAGCCACGGGAAACAGCACAGTGGCAGGCTGCAGGCAATGGGTGACCTACGTCAGCTCTGTATCCAGCTGGAGCTTCAATCTGATCTCTGGCAAATTCACAGCTCAACTGAATTCAATAAAAACCCCCTCCAGAACAGTACACTGCATCATAAATAATCCAACTACCAAATTTCCGACTACTTTTCCCAAAACAATTTCTTCTCATCCTCTATTTCTGATCCCTCATCAGCCCTGACACTGAATTTCACCAATCTACAAAAACTTATACCTTCTGAACCTTTCAATAGCTGGATCTTAACCGACAAGGGAAATTATCCCACGTGTTATGAACCTATGAGATTCTAAATTTCAGTGAGAATGAATACATGACAACAGAAAATGAAAAGAAAATATTTCATATGATTACTTAATGACCATCATGTACAACATGTGTTCAATATTAAGAAAGCAAGTAGTATATTATTACACAATACCAAATAGTATATTATTATACAATACCAGTTTACATCTCTTCAATAGACCACTGGAGAAATAGCTGTTTTATCAGACTCCCATACACAAACACTGCTTAAGGTAATAAGATTGTCAAGGTCAAGAGCTGAACTATGCTGTGTTAAATTCTCTACCCCAGCTCCTTGGCAAGTGCCAGGCATGTAATATGTGACAGAGAAATGTTTGCTAAATGAAGGGGTAAAGGAATCAACGGCACTCCAGTGCATCCGGTGTTTGTTTTTCAAATTTCAGGCGAGCATCCACATAGCCTGCCTGCCTTCTTCCCCTCCCCAATAATCACAACGCATAGACTTAAGAACTTACATTGACCTAACCATTTCCAACATGGCAGCAAGTGTTAACTCTGGTTATGTTTTAGTTTCCCGTCCTTCTGAAGAGTCAGGAAGGCCTGAAACATTACTGATTTATGGAGGACACATGATTTGCTTAGAAATGAAGAACTAGGCATTCACACAAGCAACTCCATCTCTCCACCCTGCTTCTTTCTATTTCCTATCAACTGAGGGTCTATGACACCCCAGCCAGTTCCCCCAGGGCTCCTGAGACCTTCCCTCCATAGAAAACCTTATTCAAAAAAAGAAAACCTACCAATCACATCACAGAGGTGCTATTATCAAGTCTTCCAGGGAACTCCCAACAGAAAAGGACAGCAATGTGTGGATGTGAGAGGTGGACCATAAGGAAAACTGAGACCAGAAGAACTGATGCTTTTGAACTGTGGTGCTGGAGAAGACTCTGAGAGTCCCTTGGACAGCAAGGAGATCAAACCAGTCAATCCTAAAGGAAATCAACCCTGAATATACATGGGAAGGACTGGTGCTGAAGCTGAAGCTCCAATACTTTGACCACCTGATGAGAAGAGATGACTCATTAGAAAAGACCCTGATGCTGCGAAAGATTGAAGGCAGGAGGAGAAGAGGACAATAGAGGATGAGATGGTTGGATGGCATCACTGACTCAATGGACATGAGTTTGAGCAAACTCCAGGAGATTGTGAAGGAAGGGAAGCCTGGTGTGCTGTAGTTCATGGGTTGCAAAGAGGTGGACACGACTGAGTGACTAAACAACAACAAGAACAGAATCTACCCCACTGGGTGTGTATGGATTAAATGATTTAATAAAAATAAAGCTCCTAGAACAGTATCTGGGCACATGAGAAGCCAGATATCTCTGTAAATATTATTTCTGCTGAAATAATTTCTATTGACTATAGATTTCATGAGAGCAAGTATTTGTAAGTCCCTTTTCCCTGTGTTGAGAGGAGAGCCTGGCATGTGAAAGTTGTCCAATAAATATTTGAGTTGACTGATCCCAAGCTTCAGAGGAAAGGGAATGAAGCTGTATTAGGGGAGAAGCATGTGGGGCTCCTGGAACAGTCTTGGAGGGAAAGGATTAGAAGCAGAAATGGAGGGAGGGAGAGAAGAGAGAGCAAGATGGAGGAAGAAAGGCTAGGTACTGAGTGATGGCTGCCCATCTCTGGATGCCCTCTCACCATCAGCAAATCTTTTTTTTTTTTTTTTTTTTCCATTTATTTTTATTAGTTGGAGGCTAATTACTTTACAATATTGTAGTGGTTTTTGCCATACATTGACATGAATCAGCCATGGATTTACATGTTCTCCCCATCCTGATCCCCCCTCCTACCTCTCTCCCCATCCCATCCCTCTGGGTCTTCCCAGTGCACCAGCCTGGAACACTATCTCATGCATCCAACCTGGGCTGGTGGTCTGTTTCACCCTTGATAGTATACTTGTTTCAGTGCTATTCTCTCAGAACATCCCACCCTTGCCTTCTCCCACAGAGTCCAAAAGTCTGTTCTATACATCTGTGTCTCTTTTTCTCTTTTGCATATAGGGTTATTGTTACCATCTTTTTAAATTCCATATATATGTGTTAGTATACTGTATTGGTCTTTATCGTCCTGGCTTACTTCACTCTGTATAACGGGCTCCAGTTTCATCCATCTCATTAGAACTGATTCAAATGAATTCTTTTTAATGGCTGAGTAATATTCCATTGTGTATATGTACCATAGCTTTCTTATCCATTCATCTGCTGATGGGCATCTAGGTTGCTTCCAAGTCCTGGCAATTATAAACAGTGCTGCGATGAACATTGGGGTACACGTGTCTCTTTCAGATCTGGTTTCCTTGGTGTGTATGCCCAGGAGTGGGATTGCTAGGTCATATGGCAGTTCTATTTCCAGTTTTTTAAGGAATCTCCACACTGTTCTCCATAGTGGCTGTACTAGTTTGCATTCCCACCAACAGTGTAAGAGGGTTCCCTTTTCTCCACACCCTCTCCAGCATTTGTTGCTACCATCAGCAAATCTTAAAGAAAGTCTACCAATCTCATAACCAATTGGTATGATGATTGCTGATTAGGGGGCTGTTCTGGTTGTTGCAATCAGAGGAGGGCTAAGTCTCCCATTCTGAATACATGGTGAACAGCAGAGGCTGGCTCAGAGATCAAGAAGCCTGAAGGCTGGAAAACCTCTGGAGATATGCCACTATCTCTCAGGGAGTTTTGGACTTCCACTGGCCATGAACTTGGGCAGGGGTTTGAGGGAAATTTCACCTTGGTCTCAAGGCACAGAGTGGCTGGTGGGTAAGTTCTGGGTTATAGTTGACACGACCACATTAGGTAGAGAGTTAAGAATTTCTTTATTCTCTTCTCAAAGTTTAATCCCCCAAAGAGTTGATTTGATAGAGATCATAACAGTTAACCCTAAACTCACTTTGATCCATCTGCATTGCCCTCCCTATGCCAGAAGAGGAAGGAGGAGGACTTATCTTGACAAGTGATTTCTGTCAAAGAAGGACACGCCAGGTATTCATCTCTGGACAATTACCTCCACATAACTTGAAATTATTGATCACATGTATGCAGGCTCTTTACACATGTGTAAATGCATTAAGTCTCTGCAATACTGCTGAAAAGCATTAAGCCCATTGCACACACAAACATGGAGCCTCAGAAAGTCAAATCATTACAGAGGCTGTGTGGTCAGCAAGCGGTCAAGTGGTCGCACCACCCAGGTCTGTTGATTTTATAGCAAAGGGCAAGTCCTATTCCCACTCACACTTCTCTCAAGATAGGCCACTGGAACAATGGTTGCAAAACTTCCCCACTGCTCAATACCATGTCCGCTGTGCATCAGAACAAAGGATTGCCTTAAAACTAATTAGCTGCTCATATTCAAAACCAATTAATTTTTGTTAAGCTCATTGAAGCCTCACCCTTAATGATTAAAAATACCAAACCTGAATTCATCATCAAAGATGACTCCCCAGCAGGAAACCCACTCATCTAAATAGCTCATTCTCCTGAACTACCTGGGCTCTGATAGAAGAAGGGAGTATGGCCACAGGCTGAACAGTAATCCACAAGCGCAGAGTGGAGCCAAGCCATGAGTACAAGGATCCTAGCTGGGCACACATTATTAAAACATAAGCTAAAAATCACTTATTCTGCATTTGGTGATTAATAGTGCTGGCCCTTTCCTAGGACATGGCAGCAGCCCTGAGAAATGATGCAACTACTCCCAGTGAATGGAGATGTTAAGGAACTTGTTACTACCAGGGCGATGTGTACAATTTCATGGTTAATTAGGGCTTTGTAGGAGAGCTCCGCTATATCACCTAACTTAAACAGAGTTCCTAACCCTGCCCCTCTCCTTGCCTTTAAACTGTGATGAAGGCAACTTTAAGGACTGAGGCAATCAAAGAACTTTTGGACTAAGGAGAACCCAGCAGTGATTGCTGGACATGATTTTCACGGCGATCTTGGATTAACCAAGTCCTGATGGCCTTTCATCCACACGTGAGCCACCTGAATGCCCACCGTAGTACCGAAGAGGCACTGCAGACGTGGTTTCCAGGGAGAAAAATGAGTTTTAATCAAGACTGGGAAATGGAATTACATGTGCAATTAGACAGAAACAGCCACAAAACCACAAGCCAGAGAGCACATTGTAATATTGGACTTCCGTTCTCAGAGCTAGCAAGAACTTAAGCATAAACTGTGCTGATGTAGGTATTTGGGGGTTTGTCCTCAGGCTGACCAGAACTTCCCAGGAGGAAAGTAATGGCTGCTTTGTCCTCACTGGAAACACCCCCAAGTGGCAATGAGGTGGCTGCATGCCCTTTGTCAGCTCCTGCTTTTTGCTCTCCTGGCCCTGACCTCAAGCTTATCATCCTGGCAGACAAATGAACACATGTGTAGGTTTTCCTCACTTTCAGAAGCACACTCTGAATGCCTAGTGTGAAAGATAAACTATTCTGAGGTTCCAGGATCAAAGGTCACCAGTTAAGGGTTCTAATTTGCATGCATTTCAAGTTCATAGGCATGTTAAACAGAGTGCCACATAAATATATATGCACAAATATATTTTTTAAATAGAAACACTGACTTCTTTGACCTCTGAAGGATCACTTGAGTGTCCGTCTTAGGCAAAAGTAGGGCAGAGAGGCAACTATGGCCTGGAAGTCTCAGTCGATTAACACAATCACTTCCTTTGGAGCTTTGTAAAGGCTTTCAGGGGCCTCTGTGGTACAAGAATCTGAAACCCCAACCACTGAGCGCTAATATTCTAAGTTAGAGAGACTGCCAGGGGAGGCCAGTCAGGATCCCCCAGCCTCAGAGGCAGCAGTACACAGTGAGACTAGGAAGTAACACCATATCAGGGGGAAATGGGGCTAGGCCAGCGGCATGGACTCAAAGTCCAGTACCTGGAGTCCACGGCAGAGCTTCTATTTGATGCTAACAGCTTCTCCCTTCCCGATGGAAGCGTCTGGGTGAGTGGTTGTGGGTAAAGATGCCACTGGAGAGGTAGGGTGGAAGGAGAACTGCAAACTGCGTGGCCCCATGTGGCCTAAAGCCACGTTACTTTTTATTCCTGACATGTCACACTGAAGATTGACCTTGTTTGTAATGCCGATAACAACAATAACATGGAATTCTGAAGGAGATGTAAAAAGTTCACAGGATTTAGAGCCCTACAGACCTGGGAATGCATCTTCTATTCCTTCTTTTTTCTGAGGTTCAGTCTCCTTCTCTGTAAAGTGGAAATAGTAACTCATCTCTTGCAGAGAATCAGTGCAAGAATTGAGAAAGGGAAAAAAAAAAAAAAAGTTCTTCTGTATGTCAAGCCTTGTGCCAGACACCTTATATACGTTGCTTTATTCTCAGTCTTTCCATAAACTTGGTATCACCATTGTCCCTGTTTTCCAGATGGGAAGTTGAGGTTCACAGAAGTTAAGCAACTTGGTCTAAAAGCCATTAGCTAGTGAACAGCAGAGCTGAGATGTAAACTCAGCGTGGTAACAAATCCTGGGTGTATCACCACCACACGGCAGCCCCTCATTCAGCAGTCACAGCTGTACCTCCCCACTCCCACCCTAACCCACTGACTTCGAATGGATCATTGGGATGGAGAGGCGGTCTCTTAAACATTGCACTCATATCAAATTTTATTGTTTGATCTGACTCAACATTCTAACAACGGAGACATTTTTGAGCCGTAAAATTTCCTTCATAAAGATATTATTCCTGAACAGAGAGGGCTGTGGAGAAAGGGCAATTGTGTGGCCCAGGAAAAGCGTGGTCTAGCAGTAAAGGTGAGTGATTTAGCCAGAAGACAGAAAACAAATCTGGTATTAAAAACCAAGGACAGGCACACCTGGTCCCTGAACAAGGCAGTGACTGCTTCCCACTGGCACTGAGAGAAGCCTGCCGTTAGTGAGCAGGGGGACCCATGGGAATCAGGGTGGCCCCAGATGTCATGCATTCTCCAAACCACCAGGCCTGTTGGTGGGTCTGGCCGCATTGCCTGGCTTTGACTACCACTGGGATGAAGCTCCATCCTAATAATCTTACTTGTCCAAACCCTTAAGAAATATAACGATCTTCTTGATTGTTTCATCTCTCCCTGAAGCTCAACTCTTCTCCTTCTTGTCACCTTCTCAAGCCTGTCACACTGTTGCTAGTCTTCCTGTAACAGAATGCCCACGTTGCCCCTCACATTATATAGAATGTCCATGTCGCCCCTTACATTACACAGAATGTCCACATTGCCTTTATGTGGTTGGTTTTAAAAAGGGACAGTCTCTTCCCATTCTTCCGATGGAGCAAGGGCATGTGTGTTGAGCACTGGCCAGAACTCAACCTCAAGTTGTCTGCTTGTCCAATTCTGCCAAAACCTCGCAGGCACTGCAGAAATGACAGGCTCTGGGCACTGGAAAATCTAATGCATTGTCGCAAGAAAGCCAGGTGTGCTTCCACAGGTGACACATATCCATGGATCATTGGAAAACCAAGTCAATCAATTTATGAGGGGCGACAAGTTGGTAGTGATGCTTTATAAGTCTGTATTTCCGATTATCTACTTAAACTTTTAAAAATTAAGCACAGATGTGTTATTGTTGTTGTTTAGTCACTAAGTGATATCTGACTCTTTTGCAACCCCATGAACTGTAGCCTTCCAGGCTCCTCTACCCATGGGATTTCTTAGGCAAGAATACTGGAGTGGGTTGCCATTCCCTTCTTCAGGAGATCTTCCTGACCCAGGAATCAAACCTGCATCTCCTGCTTTACAGGAAGATTATTTACCACTGAGCCACCAGAGAAGCCCAAACACAAATGGCAATCATCAAAAAGACAATAAATAACAAATATTGGCAAGGATGTGCAAAAAGGGAACACTTGTGCACTACTGGTGGGCTTGTAAATTTGTACAGCCATTATGGGAAAACAGTCGGTAGGTTCCTCAAGAAATTAAAAACAGAACTGTCTTATGATCCAGAGATTCTACTTCTGGGTATTTACCCCTCAAAACCGAAACACTACTTCAAAATACACATGTACCCCCACGTTCACTGAGGCAATTTTTACAACAGCCAAGACATGGAAGAAAGCTAAGTGTCCATCAATAGATAAATGACTAAACAAGAAACGGCATACATACACACAGTGGAATATTACTCAGCCATTAGAAGAAAAAGAAATCTTGCCATTTGAGACAACATGATAGATCTGAAGGGTATTATGCTAAGTGAAATGTCAGACAGAGAAAGACAATATCACGTGATCTCATTTACATGTAGAATCTAAAAGGCAAAACAAAGGAACAAACGAAACAAAATGAAACAGACTCAGATACAGAGAACAAATGGGTGCTAGCAGAGGGAAGGAGGCACAGAGTTGGATGAAATAGGAGACAGGGATTAAGAGGCACAAACTTTCCACTATAAAATATATATACTGATGTAATATACAGCATAAGTGATACGGTCAATAATGTTGTAATAACTTTGTATGGGGATATATGGTTACTAGACTTATTGTGGTGATCATAATGTATTTAAATGGTAAATCACTATGTTGTACACCTGAAACTAACATATGATTGCACATCTAAGAAGATGCTTTATAATTTTGTATTGGGGTATGTTTTGTTATGAACTAAAATTCAGAAGCCAAAAAAAGATCAATAATTTTACTACATATAAATCAAAAATTTCTTCATGAAAAAAAGCAAAGTAACAAACAACAAACAGGGTTCAGTATTTTCAACACATTCTAGAGATCAAGGGATAAAAATCTCTAATTATAAAGAGCTCCCAAAAACCAACAGAAAAATAAGCAAAGCACATGATTAACAGAAAATGAAATACAAATAACTCCTAAGCCTGTGAGAAGATGCTTAATCTCACTCAAAAGAGAAATGCAAATTAAAACTATGCTCTCATACTATTTTTATCCATCAGATTGGCAAATACCCAATAATTTGATAACATATTCTGTTGACAGAACTATGGGAAAGCAGGCATGTTGATACATTGCTGGTAGGAGGATAAACTGGCACAACCCTTTTGGAAGGGAATTTTGCAGTAGCTATCAAAATTACGAATGCAAAAATCCTTTTACTCTGCAATTCCACTTTTAGAACTTTATCTGATACTTGGAAAAATGCAAACTGACCTAATTACAGCATTATTTTTGAAGCACTATTTTTGACAGCAAAAGACTGGATAGGGCCCAATATTGTCATTAGGAAGCTGGTTAAATAGGTAATGGCACATCCATACAATAAAATACTGTGCAGCTGGGAAAAGGATGAGAAAATTCTTAACATAATACTACAGAAATATCTCTAAGATGTGCTATCAAGTAAAAAAGCCAAAGTGCAGAAGAGGGAGGCATTGTACATCCCCTTTTGCATGAAGAGGTTGGAAAATGTGAGTTTATAGTCATAACTGCTTACAGTTCATTATGAAAATCTAGAACGCCCCTAAAATGAACACTGGATTTATATTTGAGGACCTGGGAAGGAATGGAGCTGAATGGAGCTTAGAAGAATTTTCTCTCTACACTTCCTTTTTGAGTCATGGGAATGTACTATCTATTCAAAAATTAAATAAATATGCTCATTTTTTTCAAAAGATAAATGCTAGTGAAACAGATCACAGAGACTACAAAATAAAGTGAAACTCTAGAACTACACACATAGAGGGCATAAAAGAGACAAACGATAGGAAGGAAATGAGCAAAACTCTGTAGGACTGAAACGGAAGTGCCAAGTGCAAATAATTGGGATCATGAAGGAATAATACACAAGAAATACGTACTCTAGCAACTTAGAACTACAATAGTCTCCTCTTATCCTTGGTTTCAGTGTCCAGGGTTTCAGTTACCTGTGGTCAACCACAGTCCAGTATTATTAAATGGAATATTCCAGAAATAATTCTTAAGTTTTAAATTGTATGTAATTCTAGTGACATGAAAAAGTCCCATCACCCTGCAGGAAATGTGAATTATCCCTTTGTCCAACATATCCCACCCACCCCCCACTTTGGTAGCCACTTACTAGCCAGATCATTATCAGAGTGATCTGACAGCATCATACTATCAGAGTGCTTGGGTTCAAGTCACCCTTATTTTACTTAACAATAGCCCCAAAATGCAAAAGTAGTGATGCAGGCAATTCAGATACACCAAAGAGAAGCCATAAACTGCTTCCTTTAAGTGAAAAGGTAAAAGGTCTCAATTTAATAAGGAAAGAAAATAATCATACACTGAGTTTGCTAAGATCTGCAGTAAGAACAAATCATTCCATGAAATTGTGAAGAAGGATAAGGAAGTTCATGTTAGTTTTGCTGTTTACACCTTAAACTACAAAAGTGATAGCCACAGTGCATGATAAATAAGTGTTGGTTAAGATGGAAAAGGCATTAAATGTGTACAATAAGATATTTTGAGAGAGAGAAAAAAAGAGTACATTCATATAACTTCTGTTGCAGTATATTGTTATAATTGTTCTATTTTATTACTAGTTAAGCTCTTACTGTGCCTAATTTATAAATTAAACTTTATCACAGGTGTGTATGTACAGGTAAAAACACAGTAAAATATATTCAGTGTTTATCACTATCCTCAATTTCAGGCACCCACTGGGGATCTTGAAAGGTATCCCCCACAGGTAAAGGGGGCTACTATATACATATACTTTATATAAACTCATATATGTACACAAATTTATATAAATTTCATAATTCAAAACATTTTAATGAGCCAAGTATGTGTGTGTAGTCGCTTCAGTCACGTCTGACTCTCTGTGACCCTACAGACTGTAGCCTGCCAAGGCTTCTCTGTCCATGGGATTCTCCAGGCAAGAATACTGGAGTGGATTGCCATGCCCTCCTCCAGGGTATCCTCCTGACCTAGGGATCAAACCCACATCTCTTATGTTTCCTGCATTGTAGGTGGATTCTTTACCACTGAGCCACCAGAGAAAAATACACTTTGTCTCCAGCAATTGTACATTTATAAATCTCTTTTAAGGAAATCACTAAGAATGTCTCCAAAGATTCTGGCACATAGGTGCACCTCACATACAAATGTTCGACAATAAACGATTCATTAAATAAATCATGGCCTCCCATACAATGGAATGCCAAGCAGGCACCAAATTTATGTCGCTGAATGTTTGATGATACCAAAAGATGTTTACTCTCTGCTGGCAAAGATATACACTAAAATATTCACTGCAGTTATCTCTAGGACTGGAATTATGGATCACTTCTATTCTTTTTGCATATTAATATATTCTAATTTTTCTACAATGAATATGTATTACTTGTGTAATAAAAAAACAATAAAAGTTATTAAAAAGGAAAAAAAGAAAAAGAAAAACCTCAGCTTAGTTGATTGATATCCAAGAGCGCTAGCTTAATGGACATCACTTGTCTAGTTTCTCTACTCTAGCAATTTTTAAAATCACACTATGGAAAAATCCAAAAGCTGCCTCAGAAACTGCAGAGAGCGGGCAGGTTTTCAGACTTTGCTCCACACTCTGGTCCTCCCATCCTCACACACACACACAAACTCTAACACAAAGAGTAGCTCCACTTTTTCACGATTTACAAATAGGCCTCCTGCCTAAGATTTAACTTGACAGATGAAAAGACACCAGAATACTAGCCCACGAAACTCTGTCCTTCAGCCTAGTCCAAGAACCAAGAAACTATTTAAGTCTCATTACCCCCAGAAATGTCTTCTCAAAACTCAGGTAATGAGTCTGAAGGGCTTTTACCCCAGGCAGATGACAGAATGAGTGAGGCCCACAGATGCAATTCAATAGGATTCACAGGGAGACATAGTGTGCACTTGTCTGTCTGCTAGAGAGCGAGACGGTGGGGAGGAGAGCAAGAAGAAACCAGAGTGGGCACCTGAGAAGCAGAGACCCCTCCCCACCCCTCAGCACATGCCCAAGCACAGCACAGGTTGGTCTCTGAGAATCTACTGAGCCACATCTGCCATCAAAGATGACTTGATGCTGGAGATGCAGACCCGGGCTGGTCTTTCCCCAACTCTAATAGTAAGTCAAGACCAACATCCTGCTGACTTCCCTTCCAGGCAAGGCCCCCTCCTGTATCCACAGCTTTGTCCTTCTGAGTGTGAAGTAGGGAGCAGCATGCCCTGCAAAGGCTGAAGTACGTCTCACTTTGGCCCCCGGCTGCATAAAGTAGCTGGCCTGTCTGTTGTTCTGAAAAGTCATCAATCTAATAATCTAATAGCATTCATCATTTATCATGTTTTCACTACTTATCAGGTGCTGCAATAACATAAATTCATTTGAACCTAGCAGCAAGGCTCTGAAGAAGTAGGAGACTCACTGTAAAAGTGGTCCCACTTGTCCACTCCTTACTGTATCTACACACTGTGTTATGTGATTACTCCCATCAAAAGGTGGAGTCTGTATTTCATTTCCATCCCTTGACTTGGGGCAAATGTTTTGACTCTTTTTGGCCAAAGAAGTGAATCAGAGATGATGACACTGTGTCAGTTCTAAGTCTAGATCTCAGGATCCCTTGCTCAACTCATTTTCTTAGAATTCTGCTACTTTTATGAAAATAAGTCTGGGGTAGCCTCCTGGAGGATGAGAGGCCCCTTGGAGAAGAGCAATCCCAGCCAAAGCCACCCTAAGCCAGCCAGCTATCCAGCTGATCACAGACATGAGTGAGTCAAGATCAGCCAAGCCAGCTCAGATCAACAAAACCACCCAGGAGACTTGTAGATTCATGAGAAATATTATACAGTTGTCACCTTCAACTTCTAAGATTAGAGAGAGGTTGCTATATTGAATTGTTATGGCAATACACAACTTAGTACAAGTGAGTACCATTGTTATTACCAAACTCAATTCGAGAAAGAAGAAACTTTCCTGTTACAGACTGAATGTGTCCCCTTGCCCCAAACTCACATGTTGAAACCCTATTCTCCACTGTGTTGATATTTGGAAATGGGGCCTTTGGAAAGTAACTGGCATGAAATGAAGTCATGAGGGTAGGACCCCAGTTTCATGGGATGGTTGCCTTTAAGAGAAGAAATACTAGTGCTCACTTACTCTTTCTGTCTCTCTCTTCCTCTGCCGTGAGAGCACAGTGAGAAGGTGGATGTCTGCAAGGCAGGAAGGGGGCTTTCACTAGACCCAACCATGCTTATACCCTGATACAGGACTTGCAGATTCCAGAACCATGACAACATGAATTTTTGTTGTTTAAGCCCCATTTCGTTACGGCAGCCAGAGCAGATTAAGGCAAGCTCTCACAAAGTTAGAACATAAAGCCTGTGCCCATAAAGAACAGCTCATGACTTCCCACCCAGCCTTGGGGCTGTGACCACAGCAGACAGACCCTGATTCCAGGGAATTCATCAACCACACCCACTGGGCTGCCCTCTGTCCTGAATGGTCCTTAAATCCTAAATGTCGAGGCACCTGGAATTCCAAAGTCAGACACAAACTGGGAGGGCATTAACTCCAATTCTCTGGTTACATAGATGATAATGGTAAAAACTGATTGATCCAAATGAGTTGTCCAAGGTCAGGCTGTACATGAAGGCAAAGAAGAGACTAGAGTAAATGTGCCCTAGCCCCCAGAGAAATGCTCATTGGTCCACACTAGACTTATCTGTCTCTCAAAGCATAATGAAAGCAAGAAAGAATTGTCCTTTGGTAAGTCTTTTCTTGCTCCCAACACCAGTGCCCCAAGGGTCCCAGCTATGAGTTTCAGGATCCAAAACTCATAGGAGCTACTTATGACTTCTGACATCATCTTCCTCCTTCCCCAAGCTCTTCTCCATGAATCAGCCTGCTGGACCACACAGCCAACACGGCGTAGGCAGATGATAAGACGTGGGTCCCCAGTAGACATCTAAGGACATGAAGCCACTTCAGCCCACCAGCATCATAAAGGTGGAAGCAGAGGTGAATGCCCACCTAGAAGTCCTTGGGTCATCCTGAGAGCTTCTCCAAGGCCACACAAGGCACTTGTAGCAAGGGCTATAGCTTATGGAGGCAGTGTGGCTGTTGCCATGCATATGGTGGCCTGGCAGCTACTTCTAAGAGCTTGCAAACCACATAGTAATCAGGAGCCCCGAGGGCTTGGGGCCCATCTGCTATGCAAA
Organism: Muntiacus reevesi; assembly: GCF_963930625.1. Taxonomy (NCBI): domain Eukaryota; kingdom Metazoa; phylum Chordata; class Mammalia; order Artiodactyla; family Cervidae; genus Muntiacus; species Muntiacus reevesi. Next base: position 119,741,184 of record NC_089250.1, read on the forward strand.
GACAGAGCCTCATTTCAGATGCCACAAAGGATCAGAGGATGATGTGTGCTTCCCTTGGAGCTGGAGCACTTCCCCAACCTTTAGGCTGTGATGAAACTCTTAGAGAAGATGAAGTTCACTCAGCACAGAGGCAAAGGGCTGCTGTCTCCAGGACTCTGGGGACACTCTGATGAACACAGCATGACTGTAGTCTTCAAGGAACCCTCTGTCAAGTGGTAGGTGTCCCACAGAGGTGTATACAGTTGTGGGAGTGCAGAAAAGATAACTGCTTCTGGTCTAGAGGGAGAGAGGCTAGGAAGAGCCTTAAAGAAAGCTTTTCAGAGGATAGAACCTATGCACCGGGTATTCAAGAAGCTCTTTCCTAGGATCACTTCTCTGGAGGTTGCCCCAGGAGTCATCTAGGATTCAAGTTAGGAAGGGAGTAGATGAGAACTCTGTCTCCTGTGTTACCTCCTAAACATGTCACACTCTCCAGCATCTGAGCTCACCTTCTTCTGCAATGACCACACATGGCCAAGATCCCCGCCCTACTAACTGCCCATACACTGCTCAACATCAAGCCATGACTTCCCTTTTTCATTCAACAACGATTACAGCCTTCCATATAATCTACAAGATCCTACAGATTTGCCTTTACCCTCTCTATTAGCCTTTTGCCTGTTCACTCTTGCCCTCCTTCACTGGGTCCCAGGCATCCTGGCTTTCCTTCAGTCCCCAAGCCATATCTCGCCTACACATGCCTTGGCACATACTGTTTCCCCTGAGTTTAGGTATCATCTCATCCGTTTAGGTATCACTTCAGCGGGAGAGTCTTCCCTGGCCCTTTAGTTCAGGTCAGCGCCCTCAGATTTACTCTCTCTTAGAACCACATCCCTTTCTTTCACGGTACTTTAACGCATCTTGAAGTTATATTCCTGTTGATGTAATTTTTTAGTTAACGTCTGTCTTGCCCACTAGTCAGCAAATCCCATGGGAGTAGAAATCACGTCTGCTTTTGCTTACACTGGTATGCTCAATATCTAACACAGTGCCAGGAACACGGTTTACACTCAACAAATATTTGTTGACTGAATAGATAGATGAAGGAGAACTGCAACAATCCTAACTGGGAGTTTTGCTCTGGGAAATGGAGGATCCATGGTGTCTTAGGTTAGGTGTCCCCAGACACAGATCTTGGGACAAAAATTTGAGTACAAGTCAGTCTGTTTGGGGGATGAAACCAGGAAAAATTGATGCAGGAGTTGGGGAGATAGGGAAAGAAGACAGGAGGGAAGGGAGGAAGGAAGAGAGGGAAAACGAAGGAAGGGAAACACCAGGGTGTGTACAGGAGATCCCTGGATGAGAGATCTGGGGAAAGATGGGGCAGGGAGGAGGGAGAAGGAGACCCCTGGACTAGAGCGCTGGGAAAGATGGGGTAGGGAGGAAGGGAGAAGGAGCGGCTGGATGCTCACCTGTGTGCGTGATATGACAGGCAGGAGAAAGCCAGGAAGCAGTGCATTTCTGTTTGGTTTTCTACTTGATTGGTGGTGACTCCAGGCCCAGGTTCTAGCCACGCTGATACAGGAGCTCTGGGATCCAACCTCCCTGCTACACTCTACCACTGGTTTCTCACTAGCACACAATTTCAGCTTCTCCAGTACAAGAATCTTTTCAGGTAAGTCTTAGCCCCTACTGGCGGCTGCATGTTATCCCAAAACTGGCTGATTACACTGAAAGATCCAACTCATTCCTTCCAGAGGAAGAAATGGCACCTTGTTTGGAGACCCTGACCCAGAGCTGGAGGCTCCGAGCACCAAACTGCCTCTATTTCCTGAGCTCATCCTATTTATGCAAGCAGACAGAAGCCAACATCTGCCAGAGTTCTGCCAGAGGGTGTTCCAGACACCCAAAGCAAGTCAAGATTTTATGATTTGACTAATACTTCTCCTCCATCAAACTTCATCTGCAAGCACCACGCACTCAGTCAACAGCCCAGCCAGTGCTGTTCTGAGCACCGGCTGTGTGTCTGGCACAACGCTGAGGGCTGGGAATGCAGCTGTGAAGGCAGATGAGGTCCCTGCCCTTGAAGAAGTTATAATCCAGAGGAGGAGACATGTATCGATCAACTAGCTCCCCAAATGCATGTTCAATTACAACCTGGGAAGGAAAGGTACTTGGCTCTAGGAGAACATAACATGGGGTGCGGGGGGACTAACTTCATCTAGAGGTCGAGGACACCCCCCTGAGGAAAGAATGACAGAGGTGGATGTAGGAGTTAATGAGGAGAGGGACCACACGGGGGGAAGCATGTGTAGCAGACAGAACAGCATGTGCAAGGAGGATTTGGACCAAGTGGGTAGATGGACTGAAGATGATAGACGGGATGCTGAAGGCAGGTGTGGTCTGAGATAAGGTAGGCAGAGGAATCAGGTGTGGCATCCAGGTCCTGAGTCCCACCATGCAGGATAATGCCAAGGGACCTTGCTTCTGGGAGACCTGACAACATCACGAATGAGAGAAGGTAGGCAAAGGTGACCTGCTGGTCACATCCTAAACAGGAAAGATGCAATGGGGCTCTGACAAGAAGGAAAAGAACTGGGCTTCCCTAAGCAACTCCTATGCTTTAGGCACTGTGCCATACATAAGAGTTTCATTTATGAAATCCTTAGAGTTATTCATTCATTCTTCCATTCAATTCAACACATAGCTATAGATCCATGGCTATTCTTCATGGCAAAGTAAGCAGCAAGGGTAATTTTTACCAAAATTACTCTTCAAAAAGAGAGTAAGTGAACTTATATTCAAATTCCTGACAAACTCTTTCCTATTAAAGGGCAGTTCTCTCACTGACTTTATTTTACCCAACAAAGTACCATTTGGGGAAAAGATATTAGCCTGAAATGACCTCAATCAATGCCAGTTTTGGATGCTTATGAGAGGTTTCCTGATGGAACTGTTGAAAAAAAAAAAAAGGAGGCAAAGCTATTTAACCCCTATTTAATAATTATTCCTGAGTATGACCTTAGAATCACAAGCTGGGGATATTTTTCTAAACGAGCCTGTTACAAATCACTTTAAAAAGCAATATCATAAGTAGTTACAGTTGTGCTGCAGGCAGCATGAATATACCTACAGAACAAAAGGGGAAAAAATCTTCTAATATTATGCAAATGAGTGCAGGTGGCTTGGGATAGAATCTCCAGTGACAGCATTTTGTGCAGATCCACAGACTGCCGGACGTCAAACAACTCCATTAGAAGTGGAGATTTTGTGCCCTAAAAACTAGGTTAGTCACTGCCTGTCGTGGTTCAGGCAATGACAGAAGCACAGCTGCCAAAGAAGAGGCTTTGAATAAAATTGCTCCATCAAATGTAAGAAGGGGAAAGAAAGCAGGATTTCTAAATTATCATACTATTTTACATAACATGTGAGTTTAAATATGTATGTGTCACTAAATTAATAAATCCAGGACTATATATAGAGATCTGACTCTTTCATCTACCTCCTGGAGAGTTTATATGTTCAACTTCAAGTTGACCCTCTCCCCTAAATATAGGCTCTTTCCACTAGGAAAATGCAAAAAGCACTTTCTGTGGGGAGCTATTTTGTATTTCAGCGTTTAAGGGAAACAGCTACAGGGGGCAGAGTGGAAGCTCACCCAGTTTTACCTACCAGATAGAAGCAGCCTGGCCCCACCAGCCAGAATACTCCAGACACGTACCCACACCTTGGAGACAACATATCCCCCTTTCACTGATGAGGGATCAGGTCGAGAGAGGCCCCAGAGGCTGACTGGTTCATGGACACAGGTGAAAGGACAAACTGGGGCTTCAGCTGAATCTGCCTCACTCTGAAACCTTGTCACCTAAGTGCTTCTGATGCCCCCAGATGTCAGCACTGCAGGGCCACCAAGCAGGGCCCTGACCTCGGTGACCTGCCCTCCTGTTGTGGCATACAGCACGCTCAGGAGTTCAGGGTGCACAGAACCCCCACTGTGGGCACCCAGGGTCAAGATCCAAAGCCTCCAGGTCACAGGCATCCCCGTGTCTGGCAGCCCCTTCCATTCCTTGGGTCCTCTATGGGCCGACATGGGCATCTGTCTCCCGTCTACTGGCAGTTCCTTCCTTTATGGGTGCCAAAGCCCTCTGCACAGCTGCCTCCTAACAGAGCTGGGAGGTGAGTGAGCTGAGCACTCACCTCTGGCCACCAAGAGATCAGTGGACTCAGAAGTCCACCTTCCCAAAGCTCCCAAGGGAGGGGCAGTGCAGCCCCCACTCTACAGGGGCCCCACATGTCCCCTGATGCCAGCACCATCCTTCCTGTGGCCTCATGCACAGGAAGGAGGTACCATCCTGGTGCCTCTGCTTCCTCCTCCTTCTGCCCGCTCCTGAAGGTGGACTCTAAGGGCCTCATTCACTGCTCTCCAGAACTTGGGACTCTACAATCTTAATGCCTGCAGACATCTTCACCATGCAGAGGTTCCAAAGGCAGCTCAGGAGAACCAAACACTGACAACCACTTCCCCCATGAGTTATGTCCACTCTGCCAGGCCAGGCCAAGCATCCTTCAGGCAAGAAGCCCAGGTGATGCCTCTGGCTCTTGTCTCTCCCTGCTCCCTTCCAGTGGCAGGAAACCCCATCCCAGGATTGCTCCTGTTGGGGAGTTATTTCTGTCCTGAAAGTGGCCACCTCATGTTTGACATCAGCCTTCAAAAAGGTGGCCCTGCCAGCTGGCTCTCCCCCTCAATCTGTCCTGCTCTTACTGTCAGATTCCCCTGCCTCAAATCCCAGCCAGGGGTTCACCAGATGCTGTCAGGGCTCCCCACCACTTAGGAAGGAGAGGCAAACTCTTCCCTTGTCATTCCAGACGGTCACTTGTCCCTTCAGGCCCCTGGTGACCATCATATAGGACCCCCCCTGAATCCTGGGGTCTCAGCCTGCTTCTGTCCCTCTGCCACCTTCAAAGTGCCATCAGTTCTGCATTTACAACCTGGCATTGATGCCACCCTCAGACCCCTCCTCCAGAGTCTGTGCCTGAGGGCTCCCATTTCTCAAGTACAAGGTGCTCGCCCTCCCTTCCTTATACCATCATGGTGTCGGGGAGAGTTTCCAACAGGCCGAGCTGTAGCCCTGGCTCCTGCACATGCTATGATGAGTTAGTCAAAATTTCCCTCTCTAGTTTCTCCATCTGTCCAGTAAGAGGATATTAACATTCTAGTTCAGGGAGGATAAAGTTTTGTTTTGCTTCCCACCTGAGTCACCCAGCCCCTGATTGAACTAGATAAAGAAGAACAGAGATGGATGAGAAATGCCATGCAGGAAGTGAGAAAGACCAAAGGGATCAATGAATGCTTCTTGAAGCCCTAGAGTGCTAGTCTCCAAAGAGGTGATTTCAAAACTGGACAAGTGTGCAAAGACAGCTTATCCTCACTACTGTGTTCAATAAAAACGAATTGGAAAACCATCCAACACCTTTAGACTGGTTACATCAATTATGAATGTCCAATCATTTATTTATCCAGGCCGCTATGGTGAGAAGTACCTTGTAGCTCTTAGACATGAAAATAGAAGTGAGTATATATTTATATTGTGCTATATTGTAAAGGGGAAAATCAGATTAAAAAGGAAAACATTATTAACCATTCCATGCTCCATTGACTATTCCAAAGCCTTTGACTGTATGGATCACAACAAATTGTGGAAAATTCTTAAAGAGATAGGAATATCAGACCACCTGACCTGCCTCTTGAGAAACCTGTATGCAGGTCAGGAAGCAACAGTTAGAACTTGACAGGGAACAACAGACTGGTTCCAAACAGGGAAAGGAGCATGTCAGGCTGTATATTGTTACCCTGCTTATTTAACTTATATGCAGAGTACATCATGAGAAATGTTGGGCTGGAGGAAGCACAAGCTGGAATCAAGATTGTTGGGAGAAATATCAATAACTTCAGATATGCAGATGACACCACCCTTATAGCAGAAAGCAAAGCAGTACTAAAGAGCCTCTTGATGAAAGTGGAAGAAGAGAGTGGAAAAAGTTGGCTTAAAATTCAACACTCAGAAAACTAAGATCACGCCATATGGTCCCATCACTTCTCAGCAAATAGATGGGGAGAGAGTGAAAACAGTGAGGGACTTTATTTTAGGGGGGCTCCAAAATCACTGCAGATGGTGACTGCAGTCATGAAATTAAAAGACGTTTACTCCTTGGGAGAAAAATTATGACCAACCTAGACAGCATATTAAAAAGCAGAGACACTACTTTGCCAACAAAGGTCCATCTAGTCAAGGCTATGGTGTTTCCAGTAGTCATGTATGGATGTAAGAGTTGGACTATAAAGAAAGCTGAGCACCGAAGAATTGATGCTTTTGACTGGGGTGTTGGAGAAGACTCTTGAGAGTCCCTTGGACTGCAAGGAGATCAAATCAGACAATCCTAAAGGAAATCAGTCCTGAATATTCATTGGAAGGACTGATGCTGAAGTTGAAACTCCAATACTTTGGCCACCTGACGCGAAGAACTGACTCCTTGGAAAAGACCCTGATGCTGGGGAAGATTAAAGGTGGGAGGAGAATGGGACAGCAGAGGATGAGATGGTTGGATGGCATCGCCAACTCAATGGACTTGAGTTTGAGTAAACTCTGGGAGTTGGTGACAGGGAAGCCTGGCGAGCTGCAGTCCATGGGGTCACAAAGAGTCGGACGCGACTGAGTGACTAAACTGAACTGAACTGATTCGGAAATATAAGGTATAATTTGCATAGAGTAAAACAGGGGTCAGCAAACTACAATCTTTGGGCATGTTTTTACAAATAAAGTTTTATTAGAAAACACCACATTCATTTATTTATGAATTTAATTTTCTGTGGCTACTTTCAGGCATAAGGGAAAAGTTGAATAGTTTGGACAGAGACCATATGTGCTGCAAACAGCATTTACTCTGGGGCCCTTTAAAAAGAGTTTGTTAATCCTGGTCTAGAAGAATAGATATCAGATGTTAATATCAAAATGTTAGTGATGTTTATGTCAAGGTACTATAGAAGAAAGTTGGGTAATTTTAATTTTCTTGTTCTTTCTTTTATCCCTAGTTACATATTATTTATATATATTTATCTATTTACATCATATTTATATTTTTTCCTACCATGATAATGTAAAATCATCTAAAAAAGCAAATAACATAGAAAAACAATCTATTGGTATGTTTACATTAAAAATAATTGCATTAATGCTTACAATGATTTTCCCCACTTTATAGCTGAGGAACCAAGTTTGAGAAAGTTCTAGCAATGTGTTCAAAGTCAGACAGTAAGTGGTACAGATAAGGCCCCAGCCTGAGTCTGTCTGACCCAAAGACCTTCTCAGGACCCCAGTGGAAGGTAGGTACCGGACAGAAGGCCCCTTGCCAAGAAGAGGCATCACCATAATCCACAGATCCTCTTCCGGGGAGTTGGCCTGGGTGGGAAGCATCATACCAAGGAGTGAGGCATCACAACTTTGCACGTGGTCGTTAAGTACAGGGCCCACCAGCCTGCTGGGCCATCTGTAATGCATATCAATCTATCCCAGAACACAGAAGAGCTGAGGTCAGCAAGCAAATCTGGCCAGGCTGGGTTCAAAGACCAGATCAAAGCCTTCCCTGCCTGCTTCCCTTCGCTTCCTCCACCTCTCCCCTCCCCCACCCAGGGCATCCACTCTATGCTCCAACCAACCAGAAGGCTTTGCACTTCCTGGCGCAGGGTATTTTGTGCTTCTGAGCATTTGCACATGAGGTTGGTTCCCTTTGCAAGAAAAGTCCTTTCCCTTCCCAGCCACCTGATAAATTCCTATTCACTCTTTAAAAACAAAGATCACAAACTGACAACTCACTGGTCCCATGAAGGATGCAGATGTGCTTTCTCAGACATACGTAAAAATAATGACATTTGACATAAAAAATTTTTTGAGATTCCCAGTCTTTATCCAGACCAAGTGGAGAATCTAGTAACACTCACAGCACATTTCCAAATGGCTGAGTAGCAGCTGTGTTCTTTTTATGGGGTACATGCTTCTTGGCTGGCCACAGACCCCATCAGTGCCACCTCCCAGCCTCCCCTGATGGCCTCTCTGTCCATCTCAGATTTCGACTCCTGCATTAAATGCTCCAGCAGAGTGGTTCTCAAGGTGTGCTCCTCTGTCCAGTGGCATCAGCATTACCTAGAAACTTGTGTGTGCTCAGTTGTTCAGTCATGTCTGTCTCTTTGCAATTCTTTGGACTGTAGCCTTTCAGGCTCCTCTGTCCATGGGATTCTCCCAGCCAGAATACTGGAGTGGGTTGCCATTTTTTCCACCAGGGGATCTTCCTGACTTAGGGATCAAACCCGCATCTCCCATGTCTCCTGCATTGCAGGAAGATTCTTTACCCACCAAGCCAATAGGGAAGAAATTCATTAGAAATGTCAATTCTAAGCACCAGGGATGGAGCCCAGAAATTTGCATGCTCCCAAGCCTTCTGGGAGATTCTGATGACCGCTCAAATGTGAGCTTTTCTGCTCTAGCATCGTGGGATCTCACCCAAGCAGCTGGCCAGCCTTCTCAACCCCTGACCTCCATTCTTTTAGCCTCAGTTCCAGCAAGGTTCAGCCCTGTGCCAGCTTCTGATCACACCCATTACCCTTCTGTCACATGCACTCCCTGCCATGTAGCCCTCGGCTATTCACCTGTCCTTTGGACTTCCTATAAACTGAGATCCTCTTGAGCAAGGGCTAATTTTGATACCTCCCTCCGCAGCACTGAGCACAGAGCCACAACCCAGTCAGGGACTCCGGGACCTCTATGAGCACTGAATCAACTCACTTGGTGACCATTTATGTGCCCCTAATCTGTTGAAGCAAGAGTGACTGAGAGGCAGCCTCAGCGCCTCCCCCGCCCCCTGACATGACAAGGATGTCGAGCATCAGTTGCTAGCAGCTCCAGGAGAAGCAATATTTCAGCAGCAGATGAAGTAATTCCTATTCACAGCATCTGTTAATCACTCAAGATCCTTCTAGATGTGAGGGGCTATAGAATGAAAGGTGTTATTAATGAAACTGTACAGACTAGCAGGCAGTGCTGAATAGCAGCTCTCCTTCCTAACAATACCTTCCCCTGCAAGTTAATCCCCTTCCATTATTATAAATTCTTCAAGTGCTGGAGAAGTCATGTAGGTTGTTTTCCCGAATAGTCACTTCACTGACAAGCATTTTCTAATTGACAGAACATTCTCAAAAGACAGATTAAAGGGGGGGGGGGGGGGACAGAAATATTAAGATGGTGCAATTTCCCACACACCACAGGAGGCTAAGTTGACTGAAATGTAAGATTTGGAAGAAAAGTTATTCATCAAACCCCTCAACCCGGCAGTCCCTTCCTGGAGAGAGAAATTCAGAGATGGGCCTCCATGAGTAGCTCTGATGCAAACACATGCCCAGAGGGACCACAGACCTTCCACAACTTAAACCCAAGTTGAGAAGCAAAACCCAACAGCAATAATGAAAATTGTCACCAACAGCTGAGCAGCTAGTATGCATCTGGAACTTTCTCATAGGCTATATTTCAAGAGGGGTTACCTTTATCATCTCTTGAAAGGATAACAGAGTTATCCCCATTTTCTAGAAGAGGAGACTGAGGAACACATTCAAGTTCATAACTTGTAAGCAGCAGAGCCAAGATCAAACCCAAGTCTGCTGAACTCAGAAACCTCTGTGTGTTCTTTCCTGTCATGAGGTCACCTCCTCTCCTTCAAGGTCATGTGTATTGGTGTGATGGCAGAGTGATAGTGGGATTAAATGACAAACACCCTGAGCCACAGCCCAAACCCCATTGGGGCTGCCCTTGGGCACAAACACTTCAGAGGCACAGGCAGGGTCTCAGGATCGGTTGTCACCCTTGCCCGAGAGCTCCTGGTGCTGTGGGAATAACCTATCAATCACCCCTTCTTTAATGGAACATGGAGCTGATAGATTTCCCCCCAATGGCCCTCAAACCACACATGCTTTGAACAGTTAACGAAGCATGCAAGATGGCTCCACATCTAATGTTTTCAAATTTCCCAGAGTGAGATAATGCTTCAGACAAGGGAGTGTACACTGAGTCATCCCAAGCACGGATAAGGTGTTAATAAACCTTAGCAATTGCTGATTAGAGGCAGCTCCAGAAGCATGGGGCCTGCTGTTTTGCACACACACTAGAGGGTTGGCCAATTAAGCCTGGGGAGATTCTCAATTTGGAAGTGATCCCAAGTCAGTAGCAGGAAGCATCTCCAGTGCCTCAGAGCTGCCTGGCAGGCAGGGCTTGCCCACTGGCATCAAGCCTGAGTTTAGTGCCCAGGGACATAGTGAGCAGGAAGTGCTTCGCAGACTGCACCCCAAAAGGCTGATGAAGTTGACACACATCCCTCCCGCCTCGAATAACCTTTAGGTATCAGGCATGTTTGAAAGGAGTCAAAATTTTCTTCAGCACACTTACACTTAGAACTGGTACAAAAACTCGTGGGATAAGAGGTTTCAAAATAGTCAAGGGGAATGTAGTAGATGCCACTGGTTCCCTGACCCAGATTCCTTCTACCAGCTGCTGTACCCATCTCCCCAGCAGCTATGCATGCAGGCTCTGCCTCACTCAGAAATCCCTGGGAAGTCACCTCCCTCTCTGTAGGTGGCCTGTAATCAGCCAACAATGGATGGCTGTGATGGGACACAAAACTCCAGCCCTTTTGCTTCAAGTTGGGGTAACCTGGTGGTACAATTCCCACTCCAACCTTCTCTTGGGATCAGGCTGAAGTCACATTGTCAACTGTGCCCCCAGCTTTGTCTAGCTTCTTCTCCTGTGCTATCCTGCTTTGTTCAAACCCTGACGGACCTCACCTGAGAGCTGCCCTAGGATACATCACCTGTGCAATGCCAGACTCAGCTTCCAGGAAACCAGATTTAAGTTTAGGAGATGGTCAGAGTTACTCATGTTTTACCCCTGTTAAGTGCAGGGTGCTATTAGACACTTCTACGCTCTGTTTCACTAACATTCCTCAGTAAACTTGTGAGGTATGGAATCATGGAATCACTCACAGGTAAGGAAACTGAGGCTCTGATGGGAAGGGGACTTGGCCAAGGCGACACAGAGCCTAAATGGCAGTGGCAAGATTTGACCCAGGACTGGTTGATGCTGAAGTCAGAGCAGGTCTGTTTCCATGACACCACGTTGCTTCCCCACGTTTACCACATACTGTGTGGAGTCAGCAGAAAAGAGAACAGAGCTTGATAAAGATACATATTTGACAAGATACATAAGGCTGAAAGCTGACAAATCAGCAAGAAGAAAGAAAACTTCCCCCACACTGAGCTGAGGGACTCAAATCACCACTCCGTAAGCTCTCAACATCCCCAGCAGAGCCTACATTATTGCTTGGCAAGAAACTAATTGCTTGCCACCTCTCGGATTCACAATTGTAAAACATTTTCTACATTTTAATTTAGGATGTATATTTCACTGGTCCACAGATTGAGGCAAGTGTTCCTTGGGGCTCCAGCCTACAGGAGCTAACAGTTCCCGTAACGGTAAAGAAAGATCCTATAAGCGACAGTCATACATATTCTAGCTTAATTAGAACATGCTCTGTGACGAGCATTTCTAAAGAAGCAACCTACTCAGATAGTGCTGCCCAAGGATCCCGCCATTCCTAAGAAGGCAGATAGCCTAACTCCAAGCCAAACAAGCCAACAGTGCGATGCCACCCCTGTAAGGCATTAATTACTGTTCCTGTGATCTCAGAGCTGACAGGAACATGCTGCAGCAGAAGTTGAGAGAAGCCTCTATCTCATCAGGTCACCTTTCGGCATCCATACACTGCCCTACCTAGCATCCAGCAAGTCCTAGCCCCCATGGCCACAGTCAGAAACTCCAATCTGGTCTGCAGCCCTTTGCCTCTGGCTTGATTTGATCTAACAATTTCCTGAGAATGCCATGGCAAGGGGAAGAGTGTGAGCACAACTGGGGAAGGTTGGGTTATGGAGGACCAAGAAAGGGGCACGAGGTTGGAGTGTACACGTCTTTATGTGCTTGTGCTTCCCAAATAATGGCTACAGGCAGGAGGCAGCTCTGCTCACGGGACCAGGTTTCCAGCCACGCTTGCTACTGCAGACATGGTCCTGGCTGCCAAGCACACTCAGCCTAGACGTGGGCAGATTCTAAGTAGACCCTAGCTTTCAGGGAGGTGGTACTGCTCTAACCACAGAGCTAGGCTATGGAGGGCCCTACAAGTGACAACACCTCCTTCCTTGACATCCTCAACAGCCAAAAGCCTTCATCAGTAAGATCAAGCTCTCAATTCCCATTTCCAGTGGGAAAAATGCCCAGAAAGTCATGAAGCAGGGATGGCCCAGCAGTATCTTCATTTCCTGTTGGCCAGAGCACTCCATGCCTCAACTGAGATCTGATGGATCGATAAAGGCATTCCTGGTAAAGAAACCCCAGAAAGCCCTAAGGGGGTGTTGGATGGATAAGGAGAGTGAACCACTTGTTCTTTTCTTATAGTTGGAGTTCTTAATTTTTATTTTTTTATTGGCATATAACTAATTAACAAAGTTTAATAGTTTCAACTGCACAGCAAAGTGACTCAGCCACACATATACATGTATTCATCTTCTCCTAAACTCCCCTCCCATCCAGGCTGCCACATAACCTTGAGCAGAGTTCCTTGTGCTCTACAGTAGGTCCTTGGTGGTTATCCATCTTAAATATGGCTCTGTGAGCATGTCATTCCCATACTCCCTAACTATCCCTCTCCCCATCCTTCCCCCATGGCCGCCATAAGTGAACCACTTGCTCTTGAATGTAGAGAAACAGGGATACCCAAGATGAAACACCTAGGTCACTGTAGGTCCTGAAATGGTACTTGCTCTCAGCTTTGGAGCTAAAAGGACCATTTTTCAAAAGGTATATGGCATCAATAACTGGTTATGAGCCCCAAGAACACAAGATGTACTCCATGCTCACCTCCTCATTATTTTTCCTCAGAGTTCAGAAAAGTGTTTGGAAATTCAGTCATTTTCTCTTGGCAGGGCTAACCAGAGGAGTAACCAGTATCCAGACTTAGAAGAGAGCCTCAGCAGAGGTGCAGGGGTTAGGGGTAGTCAGTGCCAGCATGCCAAGGAGCAGTAGAACATAAACATGAACCCCTGACGGGAGCTGAGTTGTGCCTCATTGTTCACACCCTTTACCCAGCCCCACCTCTATCAGAGGTGGCTCAGACAGTAAAGAATCTGCCTGCAATGTGGGAGACCCGGGTTTGATCCCTGGGTTGGGAAGATGCTCTGCAGAAGAGAATGGCTACCCACTCCAGTATTCTTGCCTGGAAAATGCTATGGACAGAGGAGCCTGGCGGACAATAGTCCATGGGGTTGCAAAGAGTCAGACACGATGGAGGGACCAACACTTTCACTTTCCCCTCTACCAAAGAATCTCCTGCCAGACCCAAATCTTTCGCATGGAAGCTATTTCCTCCCAGCAGAGTCCTTGGGGTATTATGCTCAAATTAGGGTAATGATTTCAAACTTTAACCTAGCCAGACTGGGATGGGCACAGGCTCCCCCATCCTTCCTGCTCCCACAGTTCCCCCAAAACCTTCACCAGGAGCCCTTACCCACACAGTGTCTGGACCAGAACAAGGTAAAAGAAATCCCAAAAGATGCTCAAGCTCCCTTTTCTCCACAGAGGACATTTGGAAACTTCCATCAGCCTTTTCAGAATCCTCGGAGCAGCAAGAAAAGAACACAAATCTGGTGACATGATCCCTTCCTACACCCACCCACTCATCTGTGCACCTGAGTGATTGCTCATCAAACATTCATTGACAGACATCCTTGGTGGTTCAGTGGTTAAGAATCAGCCTGCTAATGCAGGGGACACAGGTTCGATCCCTGGCCCAGGAAGATTCCACATGCCTTGGAGCAACTAAGCCCATGTGCCGTAACTACTCAGCCTGCATGCTGCAACTACAGAAGCCCATTTGCCCTAGAGCTCATGCTCTGCAACAAGAAAAGCTACTGCAATGAGAAGCCCAGGTACCGCAACCAGAAAGTAGCCACCACTTGCCACAGCTGGAGAAAGCCTGGCCATAGCAACAAAAACCCAATGCAGCCAAAAATAAAATAAATTTTTAAAAAATTTGTTGACTGTGCCAGGCACTGAACTAGGTATTGCTAATATAGAGATGAATGGGATTGATCAGATTTTGTTCTCGGAGTTCTTGGAGGAACTCTTAGGCTAATAGATGGGAACCCATAATGAAGTAAGTGTTTGGGAAGAGCTAAGAACCACTGCAGGCCCCTCCTTGTTTACCTAAAGGATCATCCAGCCATGAGCATGTCCAGGGGCCAACTTCTGCACCTTGCCCCTCAATTCTGAGCGGGCAGGTGCGGTGAATTTGAAAACCCAAGTGGCCTCTAGGTGTGCAGCCTTGTTTATCTACTACATGTATTGAGTCAACTTGTATGAATATTTGTAATCACTTGGCCTGATTTTGACACGTGCACAAGAAGAATTGCTTAGGAATAAACTCAAGCAGAGCATCTTCCCAATAGGTACATGCAGGCACAGCCTGTTCTGAGGGAGCTCCTCTCTGAGAGAGTAGAGACACTGGTCCATTGTCCAGAAACCAGGAACAGGGCTCACCTATGTCAGGCACTATGGGTCTGACATAAGTGCCCAGAATTCAGAGGCAGCAGGTGGTGGTATATGGACCTGGGGTAGGGTCTGCCAGCCAGACTATAGCAACTCAGCAACTTACTGAGTCTCAGGTCCTTCATGCATGAAATGCGGTCCACAAAACTTTCTCAGGTGTTTGGGGATGGTGAACAAGAGCCTCAGGAAAAGGTAAGTCAAACAATGGCCTGGACAAGCAACACTTTTTTCAAATTGAAGTCATTTCCTTCCTCTACTTTTACTCCATTCCAATAAACTCATACACCATGCTTTCAACTAAACAGAGATTGACACCATTCTTTTTACAGGTTGGTGTTGTTGTTGAGTAACAAAGTTGTGTCTGACCCCATGGACTTCAACACACCAGGCTTCCCTATCCACTGGATAGGAGTTTGCTCAAACTCATGTCCATTGAGTTCATGATGCCATCCAACCATCTCATCCTCAGTCGCCCCCTTCTCCTCCTGCCATCAGTCTTTCCCAGTGTCAGGGTCTTTTCCAAAGAGTTGGCTCTTTGCATGAGGAGGCCAAAGTATTAGAGCTTCAGTTTCAACATCAGTCCTTCCCATGAATATTCAGGGTTGATTTCCTTTAGGATTAACTGGTTTGATCGTCTCGCTGTTTCACAACTTATGGCAAACATTTTCTGAGCGCCCGTAATGTGCTGGGTTCTGAACTACATGTGTGCTAAGGGGAGATGGAGGGGGTGGGACAGAGACCCAGCCCTTGAGGAGCTCATCGTCTACTACTCCTAAATGGTCTGTAATGTTAGCATGAGATGGTAGCCAGTAAACAGAGAGACGCCCAGCTTGCCATGAGAGGAGCATTGCCATGAAAGAAGCCTCCCCAGTCAGTGGAACAAGAGCTCAGAATGGCTACCTGGAGGAGACAGCACCTGGGTGAACACTGAAGGATGTGAAGGATAAAGAGGTGAGAGAGGAGTGGAAGGCACAGGGCAGTGAGGAGGGCAAGGCCACTGGTCATTTGGGGCTGCTGGCAGGGAAGGGGAAGGAAAGAGGAGTGGGGGCATCAGGCGGAGGAAGGTTGGCAGCTCTTTGAGGACCCCACGGGGGCTAACGGAATAGAACGTTACTCTGGGACAGTGGAGAACTGTGGAAGTGTTGTCTGTAGGGTAGTGACAAGCTAAGTTTTCTATTTTGGACTTTCAAGTTTAAGACAGTGCCTGCAACAATCCATACCTCAGCCAACTTCCCTCCAAAAACTCTACAGTGACTCAGACCAAGATGAAAATGGTAAATGAGGATTTATCACTAACCAAAGGCCCGATGCCAGGAGAGACCTCTGCAATTTGTAACATTTAAGTTGCTAAAAGAAGACTCATGGACAAGACAATGCCTGGCCATTTTTCAGGCCGGTAGATTTCTTTTGCAAGACAGAAATATCTATTTCCTCATCTTACCAGAGAAATCAATGATCTCCCTCTCTCTCTCTCTCTCTCATTTCTATTGGGTAACAAAATACATGTATGTTGTTTCAAGAAATACAGATACATTTTTAAAATAGCATAGGTCATTAAAGACCTAAAAAAGTAAAACACCATGGAAGTAAAACAAGACGTATTCACTCTGAACTCCTAAGGAAAACAACCACCAATGGAAGCACAAACCTCATACCAAAATATAAAATCAGAGTAACAAGAAAACCAAAATATAAAAGAAAATATCAGAAATAAGACCCATGCATTTCTTTTAGAATGGCAACAAGCTGAATCAAAAAATAAAATCCAACCATATGCCCGCTTAAGGAGCATACCTAACACAAAGCAGCTCTGATCTGATCAACATACTGCGTTTCTCACGTTACTACTGTGTGTTCTTGCTCATATGTTTCCATCTTTCTAGTCCATACTTTTTCATGGTCTCAGATGTCAGTCTACACCAAGAAGATGTGTTCACCGCTTTGCAGAGTGTAGGAAAGCAAGTGATAGACTTGTCCTCACTTCACCCACATCACTGCATCCTGCAAAACATGCCGATTCCTATACAGCACATGCTGTGTCTACAGAATGGAGGCGAGATGGAGAGAAAGGTCACATATGAAAGCCCCTGGGCTCACATATGCTCACATGCATGAGTCGGCTTAGATGTTTGCAGACTCTCTACTTTGCTAATCATTTTATTCAGAATTTCTTTCACTTACTGAAATCTCTGGGGGTGTTAATGTCTCCTAAATCCCTTTAACAAGCAAAGATTTTTTTCCCTTTACAAGTAAGTGACCAATGGGAAATATGAATAGAGCTATTGCTCTCTATCTGTTCCTTATGCTCCAGACTCACAAAGCCACACATCTGGAGAAGCAGGGAAATTTCCATCAGTTAGCTGGATATTTCCAAATATTGTAGCTTTGGTATTGGGTAAATGAAAAAATAGAATTTACAAAGCTTCATCTGTCCCATCTGGAACTCATGATCTGGGGCTACTTGGGACCCTCCCCCCAATCCACAAAGTATTCCCTGCTTCCTGTGGACAGGATCCCATCCTCTATTTCCTATGTCTCCATCTGCAGAGAGCTCCATTAAAGCAGGCAGTGCATAACTGGGATGGGTGATTTGTGTCAGAGGAAGAAGGCGTCTGCCCCACCTCCATGTGGCCAGTGGCTAAGCTGTCTCCACGTGTAGACTGTGCTCCTGCGGCCCTCTGAGGACATATCCTAGGAGGCTGATGTCAGGATGGGAGGCAGGAGTGAATGGAAAGCAGACAATCCATAGTTGGGAAGAAACTTTGGCTTCTGACCCCACATACCTCTGCATGGTTGTTAAGTAACAAGAATAATAGTGCATTTGACCTGGGCTACACGGCAGGCCCAGGGAACTTTGGTTCCAAAGCTGACCAGGAAGGTCCCCCCGAGGCTGCCCAGGGGGCTTGCGGGAGTCAAGATCCTGACACACAGCCAACTCAGGAGTTTTAATGCTCCAGGGCTCCCTAAGACATAGATTAAAGAGGGCTTGGCAGTGCTGAGGCCAGCACTCACCTCTCCCTTGGCAGGGCTCACCCTGAGCACCCACAGGCTGCCTCAGAGAAAATGACACAGGCCTTGATTTTCAGCTCTGCAGCTAGAAAAGGGCCACAATTTCACTGGCTATCTTTCCCAAAGACCAGGAGGCAGATGACTCCAAGGTTATGCTTAGCAAAACCCCGAAATGAATTTACTGGGTGACACGAGGATCCTCTCCTGCCTGGGCTTCTTGCCTCCCTCTAGCTTCCTGCTAAAAAGCACAGCTGCTTCTTCATGGCAAAAAACCCGGAGTGTAAAATTTGTAAATCACAAACGTCCCCTCGTGGATGGTCAGCAGCTGGCCACCCTGGGCACAGTGAGCAGGCGGAGCAGGTGCTCCCTGTGGCTGCAGCAGCCTCTCCACACACCTTCTCCTGGTTCCGCCTTCCTCTCCCTCCCTTCTCTCCTCCCTATCCTGTAAATCAGGGGCTCAGACGCTTTTCAAAAGCCTTTATGTTCTTGAAAGTCTTGTCTCTTGTCCTGCCTCACTCCTGAACAAGGAATAAGACATAGGACCGATGTGGGAGCAGGTGGCTCTGCCTCCAACAGCATCTGTCCCCACTGTTCATGGCTCTTGGCCCCAGGCTGGCTTGGGGGTGGAAGCCATCCACGAGGACTTGAGAGAAGCAGATATACATCTAAACCCAGCCTTCTCCACAGAATCCGAGCCACCCCATCCCACCCCCACTCCCCTGGGCATCACCACTAAACCTCTAGCATCATGCTAGCCTTCTCCCATCCCCTCAGCAACAGTGGCATGAGGGGAGCCAGCAAGGCATTCCTCACCGGTACACACATGACTGAAAGCCTAACTGGGCGAGGCATGTCGGGAGCTGTGCAGACTCAGGGCACCTCCAGGGGGGGTCAATAGATCTGACCACAGACCCCCTGCCAGGGCACAGGTGCCTCTATGGCATCACAGCCCCAGGAAACCGAGTGACAGACCAGCAGTTGTGGTTCCCTTCTCATGGCATGAAGGGCCTTCTTCCTGCTTCATTCTCAAATGCCTCGTGTTCCCTCACCAATCACAGGACACATTTCAAGGAAGTGAGGGTCAAGATGAGGTCCCATCACTTCCGGGAAGCCCCATTATCAGCCTCAATGACTTGGACCAAATCACAGGAACTGTCTGGAGCACCTGTGAAGCACTCAGCCCTGTTTCAACAAATGGCCTGGATGGGGGCTTATTACCCTGCGAACACAGTTCTGCAAAGGAATTTCTAAGTCAGCCTCGATCTCCCTGATGGAGACTGAATGCTCCAGACAGTGGGGGCAAGGGCCTCCTGCGAGTGGCTGGGGCTCCGCACTATTGATGAGTTAATCAACCATTTTTCTCTGGGGCTTATTCAGCGGCTCAACCAAATCAAAGGCTCGGGACACTGGGCTGGAGGGAATAAAGGCAGTCATCAGACCAGGAAGCTGGGGAGAAAGATGGGAAAGAAATCAGGGCCCACTTTACGCACGGCTATCTCGGGCCACATCTGCCTCCTCATGGGGGAAGGAGTGGGACAGTCCATGGTCTGAATCCTAGCACCACCCCTGGAGGACAGGCCTTGACCAAGCCTCTCTTCAATCTGCCTGAGCCTTTATTTCCTCCTTTGTATACGGCAATAAACAGCACCTCCATCGTGGGTTGTTGTCAGGATCAATCGACTTAATGATGCAAAGTGCCTAGAGTATATTGGTCCCTCCATAAACAGCCACCTTCCCCCTTGACTTAAAAGACATAGATGAAATTAACACCTGCTCTGTTTGCAGTGTGTGTTATTTCCTTTGTGTATATTTTGGCTGATCTTCCTGGCAGTGAGTGCTGGGGTCAGGAAGATGAAAAACAGCTAACAAGGAGTATGAAAGGATCGGCCAGAAAAGTAAACATAAAAGAAAACAGTGTCCCAAAGTCCAAGTGAAGAAATATTCTGAGAACAAGAAAGTAACTGGAAGAGCCAGAGATTGCAAGAAGTGGGGTCAGATGAAGCCTTGGGAATGAGCCAGGCTTGGGCCCATAGAGGTCACTGGTGACCACACAGGAGCAGTGCTGAGATGGTGAGCATCACCTTATTGGAAAGTGTCTGAATTTGCATCCCCAGAAGCAAACTCTAAGACATGGACTCAAATGAAAGGAATTAATTTGGGAGGCAGAGGGAAGTGGTACAGGGAAGGAAAGTCAGCCAGGAATATTGTGATCAGGAAACTTCCACATAATGGCTGGAACTTCGTCCCGTGAGGAACGCCTGAACACAATGCAGGCCTGAGGATCACACCACCTGTGGGACAGGGGACAGGGTGTCTTTACACCACCTGCCATCCACCTTCAGGGGAGGGCCATTTCCAGGTGTGCTGATTCCCCAGCAGCTTCTGCCTGCTATGAGTGCAAGCAGAGTACAGTCTTTGAGGCTCCAGAAAAACCCCTTGGGCACAAAGAGGCAGATGGATGCAGACTGAAGGCGGGAGAAGGGCGCAACACAGGATGAGATGGTTGGAAGGCATCACTGACTCAATGGATATGAGTTTGAGCAAGCTCCGGGAGTTGGTGATGGACAGGCGAGCCTGGCATGCTACAGTTCATGGGGTCACAAAGAGCCAGACACGACTGGGTGACTGAACTGAACTGAAACTGAATAACATATTGGAAACAAGAAGGACAAAAAGGGAGACAGAACCTGCTGTGTAGCACAGGGAGCTCAGCTTGTTGCTCTGTGATGGCCTAGAGGGGTGGGACGTGGGGTTGGGAGGAAGACTCAAGAGAGAGGATATGTATACGTGTCACTGATTCATGTTGTTGTAGAGCAGAAACCAACACAAAATTATAAAGCAATTATACTCCAGTTAGAAAAAAAAAAAAGCTTTTTTTAAAGGATATAGGTGTTTCACTCTAGAGAAGGTGACAGAGAACGGTTTCCAGTCTCCAACGAAAGGGGTTGCCTTTACAAGGGGCCCACACGGTGTTCATACACAGCATTAGGACAGGGAACCCAGGTTTCTGGGAAATGATGATGGAAGCTGGTGGGCTTCCATCAGGGCTGGTGGCCCTGAGTGCACAGATCAGCTTTGTCCTCACTGCTCTGGCTTCTCAGTGATTTAAAAAGCCAAGTCATTATGCTTATCACAGCTTTAATGACAACTGCCAAAAATGCAGCAGCAATCAAGATGCCCTTCAGTAGTGAATGGATAAATAAACTGTAGTACAGCCAGGCAAAGGAATATTATTCAGCACCAAAAAATGAGCTCTCGAGCTATGAAAGTTTACATGGAAAAACTTTAAATGCATATTACTAAGTGAAAGAGGTCCATCTGAAAAGCTACCTACATACAGTAGGATTCCAATTATACGGCATCCTGAAAAAGGCAAAACTACGAAGACAGTAGAACGATTGGTGGTTGTCAGGAGTTAGGGGAGGGGGAGGGGAGTGAAGAGAGAGTAGAGAGGATATGTAGGGCAGTAAAACAACTCTGTATGACATCATAATGGTGAATACATGTCATTACACATTTGTCACCAAGCGTGACTCCTAATGTCACCCGTTCACTTTAGTTAATAATAATGTACCAATACTAGCTCATCAGTTGTAAAAAATGTACCTAATTAGTGCAGGATATTAATAGGGGAAGTTGGGAAGAAGAGGGAGGGGTATGGAACTTTATTCTTTCTGCTGAACTTTTCTGTAAATCTAAGCTACTCTGGAAAGTAAGTAAAGTCTATTAAGTTTTCAAAAAGAAAAAACATCAGCAAAAAATAAGCATAGAAGAACTTTCAGAGAACTGAAGAGAGGAAACTTGTGAAATAGTCTTCCAGAGTGGCAGAATGAGTGGCCTGGTGGAGGGGCAGGAAGGGTCCACTTGAGGTGGGCAGCCAGTTCACAGAGACCAGCTTCATCCTGGCTCTGTGTTTTCCACCAACCACATCTGACTGTCCAGGTTCAGCTGTAAGTACAGAGGCGTGGGGGAGCTGGATTCACCCAGGATGTGGATGCAAACATGCTTCTAGAATGTTCTCCTTTGCCCCCATCTTCATTTCTCTTCTGGGCCACTGTAAGAGCCTCTGACGGGTCCCCTTCTGATGAGAGTCCATCCTCAACATGACTGCTAGATGGAGTTTCGAAGAAACTCAAAGGAACTCACCCAAGGGAATCACTCTCCCTCTTTGCAATCTCCGCTGGTGCCCAGTTGCCTACAGGACAAACATCAGGCTCCTAGCATGACACACAGAAAGAGCAGGCATCCAGGCTCACCCTGACTGTCCACCTCATCTCCCCATCCACCTCCAAACCCTCTGCTCCTGCCACACACGGTCTCCCAAACCATGACTATCTTTGCACACACTGTCCCCTCTGCCCACTGCCCTGCCCTCTTCCTTCGCTTCTGCCCTGGACACCCAGCTCTCATGTCCCTGCCTATGCAGTGCTTCCCTGGCACACTTAGGAGGAGTTGAGGAAGCAGTTTGGGCTCTTACAGTTCTGGAATGCTGTTTCCATTTCTGCTTTTACGTCTGTGCAATGGAAGGGCTTATCTGCCTTTCTGCTCCACCAGACAGGTGCTTCAGAGAGACAGAAGACAATGCACTATTCCTCTTGTCACCACCACCTCCCTCTCAACCAGCCCAAAGCCAAACATGGTGGGACTCAGGAAACTTTGTGCGATGACTGAGTGAATGGATGAGCGTAAGTGAATGGAAATACCACCTAGCCCAGTGCCACCAGAACCTGGGACATGATCCTCTCATGCAGAGTCATTTCTTGAGCACCACTTGCTGGGAGAAAGATGCTGCCTCTGAGAAGAGCCTGGGACTCTGGCGGGGCTGGGCCCTGAGCCAGACAGACACGGGGGTACTGCCACTGCCTCCAGCTTCCCAAGCCCAGCGTCCTTTGGCTCCCATCTCTACCTCGTGTGCTCTTGTGAGGCCACAATTAAGCACACTGAAGGTCTGCACCTTAGGTGCTTAATTTTTGCCCACTAATTCCCTTCCTTGCTGTAATGGGATAATCCTTGTCAAGAAGTCTGCTCCTTAAATCTCATTTCAGAGGCAGACATCCCTGCTGGTGATAAGGACAGCTAACACTTATACTGCTTTCTCAAATGACAGTAAAAGACCATCCCACCTTTAGCTCCAAGTCTCTTGGCCATTCTAAGAAATGAAGGGGCTGTCAGTAAATCATGAGGAATATAAGTTATATCATCATCTTTATCACTGGGAAGAAGAATGATAAGTCAGCTACCATTAGCTTCAGCAATCATTCGGTCACCTTGATCAATACCACAATGACCTCCACTCAGCACGGTCCTCCCATACTGCTGTCTACCTGAACACCTCACACCCGTTCAGACCAAATCCAGTTCAGCTCACACTAAGCTGTGCTTCTGCTTTTCCAGCCATGAGACCCTGAAGCGGCACTGCTTTCTAGGACTGTGCTAGAACCCATAAGAAACTCTCCCAGTGTCCTCGGGTGAGCAACCCCAGGGGACGTGACCAGGCTCTTCGAAGTCTGGAGTCCCGTTGTTAGACTCTGGAGGCCAGCCTGTGTCTAGATGTTGGGCATTCATTCCACAAAGATGTCCTAAGCACCTCCTGTGGGTCAAAGTGTCCGATCCTGGCATGGATGGGGGTGGGATGAAGAGGGGGAATGGGGACTGAATATTCACAGCATATTCCCCCTAGATGCTCACAGACCAGCTAGGGAGAAGTTGTACACACAGACTAACCAAGGGAAGCAGAGGGGGCTGAGGGAGCGCAGACAACAGGTGCCTTGCTAGGCTGGGAACATCAGGGAAGACTTCCAGAAAGAGGTGATGGTTGGCTTGGGTCTGAAAAAATGAGAAGGTCTCACATCCACTAGGTTGGCTTCTCTTAAAAAAAGCAAAAGACAAAGACAGAAAATAGATACTCCTGAGGACATAGAGAAATTGGACCCCAAGTACACTGCAGTGGGAATGCAAACATGTGCAATCACTACAGAAAACAGTATGGCAGTTCTTAAAATAATTAAAAATAGAATTACCATATGATCCAGCAGTCTCACTTCTGGGTATACGTCCAAAAGAACTGAAGGCAGGATCTCAAAGAAATACCTGTATATCCACGCTAACAACAGCATTACTTACAAAAGCCAAGAGGTGGAAGCAACACAAATTCTCCTCAACGGATGGATGGATAAAGAAAATATGGTCTAGTCACACAGTGGAATATTCAGCCTTAGAAATGAGGGCAATTCTGACACAGGCTTCAATATGGATGAACCCTGAGGACACTATGCCAACTGAAATCAGCCAGTCTCAAAAAGACAAATACTATATGCTTAATAAAAATACTTCCACTTATATGCGGTACTGAGTCAAAATCATAGAGACAGAGAGTGGACTGGTGGTTTCCAGGAGCTGCAGGAAGTGGGAAATAGATAAAATTCACATTTAATGGGTACAGAGTTTCAGTTTGGGGAGATTAAAAAGTTCTGGAGATGGATGGTGGTGATTATTGCAGAACAATGCACTGAACTGGCACTGAACTGTACCTGAAAGTGGTTAAAATGGTAACCAATATCTCATGGAAAAACCTGAGTGAACTTTTTGACCAACACACTATTGTGTGTATTTTATCACAATTTTTAAAATAAATAAATAAAAATGAAAGGGAGTCTCCCGGGGAGAGTATTTCAGACAGGAGCACTGTAAGAAGCCTCTCTGGCTGCCTTTTAGGGCCATGGGGTAGGGAGGGTACTAGCACCCTGCAGGGACATCTAGGGAGCCAATGAGCACCCAGGGTCCTCAGTTCGTCCTGCTGGGCTTTCAGGGCTCACCCAGTTCTGCTACGTGCCCTGATCCACGCTGATCTGCCTGCCCATGAGCTTCTGCCTCGCTCTGCTCATTCCACCAGCCCTGCCATGCCAGCCCTCAAGGATGAGAATCACAACGGGACCACCAGAGGCAGGCAGGCAAGTGTGAGAAAACAGTGGAATCAAGAGTGCAAGTAGAAATACCCCTAGAGCAAGATCAGGAGTGGGCCGGACAGGCCAGTGAGACGCATGCACCCCTGCCCCACTGTAGCCCATGGGAGCTACTCTCCAGGAGTTAAAGGTAACCGCCGGCCTGCCCCCAAGGGACAAGGCTCAAAGAACCAGAGCTTCTCATAGGACAAATGGATAATCAGAGGGAATGTCTCCTTCGTTGACTGCCCATCAAGGAAGCCGACGGCAGCTGGGCACAGTCGCCCTCACCCAGCGGTCTCCCTGTCCCTGTGGGTCCCGAGGATGCATAGGCCTGCCGGCACAGAGAGGACGTCAGTCCCACACTCCCTGCTGATCATATGTTCCATGGTGCTGGGCCAGGCACGGGCTGGGGGACAGGAAGGGTCCTGACACTGCCCAGCACGTCACCCTGCGGACAGAACCCAGGCTCTCCACTGCCAACAGGCCCATCACATCACTCAGCACTCTGACCTCACCTCAACCCCCTGACTGTCCGGCTCTCAATGCCCCAGCCCCACTGAGCAGCTTTCTGTTCCTCCAGCCCACCAAGCCTTTTGGAGTCTAATCACCTTTGTACTTGCTGTCCCCTTCATCAGGACTGCTGCTCCCCCATTTCTCCAGGACTCGCTCGAGCTCATCCTTCAGGTCTCAGCTCAAATGTCATGCCTCCAAGAGGCCCTCCCTGACCACCCAGATATTCTGTCACATTCCCTGCTCTGCTCATTCCCTTATTTGTTGGCTGTCTGTCTCCTCCTAGCAGCATTATACTGATAATCCCATGAGGAAACTTGTCTGTCATTTTTGCCCTAGTACCCAGATTCAATACTGGCCAAAAAGAGTCAAAATATTTGTAAAATAAATGAATGAATGAATATTATCTGCCAGGCACTTTCACACCCATTGTCTCACTTGATCTATCAGGAAATCGCTTTGAGATGGGAATTACCAGCCCCCCTTTATAGATGAGTAAAGTGAGCGAGGCCAGGGCACACAGTAAGACAGACACAGGGCTGGGATTCAAAGTCACATCTGTCTGAGAGTCCTGTAGAGCCTTCAGGGGACAGAAGAAGTAAATGAAACTGTGTAAGCGTCCATGTGTGTGTGTGCTCACCAGGCACCAGCCTGGGGCCCCTAGGCTTAGACATGGCCCCTCCACACAAGGCTGTGAGACTCCTGGAGGAGAAGACCGTCATCTTTTTCACATGCTTGTGCCCAGAACATTCCACAGGGCCTTCAACTGAGCTTCAGTCAAAGTCTGCTGAACTAAAGCAAATCCACGAGCCGGCTCCACGGGAGCAATCGTTGTTTTATGTTCTTGTGCTTTTCTCCATGTGTATGTCAGGGCAGAAAGGACACCTGAGCCTCCAGAGACTAGCTTAGCAATAGCTCAGGGGTAAACAGTGAAGATACTGACCTGGAGGCCGTGAGGCCTGCAACCATCACAAGTGCCTGATGTCCCTATGCACTTCCTGTCTGGGCCTCTCCACCTACTACATCACCTCTGTACGTGGAAGATGCAATGTGTGTGTGTGAGTCTATGTGTATCTGGGTGGGTGGAGTCTTCTGTGTGAGTCGGGGGTGTCTGTGCATGTGTGTGTGTGTGTATATGTGAGCACGTGATGTGTTACTAGGGCTATTTTTGGCTGAACCTACATGCAGATCTGAGTGTGTGTGTGTGTGTGTGTGTGTGTGTGTGTGTCTGTGCATGTGGGCATGTGATGTGTTACTAGGGCTATTTTTGGCTGAACCTACATGCAGACCTGAGTGTGTGTGTGTGTGTATGTCTGGGTGGGTGAAGTCATAGGTGAGGTCTGGACGTCTCTGTGGATGTGTTTGTGTGCACCTGTGATAACGTTGCAGCTATTTATAACTGTGATTCTACATGCAGAGGTGTGTGTGTGTGCGTCTGCATGTGTGTGTGTCTGCATGGGTGTGTTCCTGTTTCCCCCTCAAGATTGTAAATTCCTGACAAGTGACAGATTAGGTGGGCTCCTTTGTTTTTTCTTACCAACCACTTCCTGACTGTCCAATAAAAACCAACTGATTTATTAATAAACAGCAGGTGACCTCAGGGCTTACGCTTCCCCTAGATCCCAGTCCACAAGGCCTCCCAGCATCACAGTGATGAGGGCCCAGCCAGGCCAGACAGCACAAAGAAGACAGTCCCTACTTACCCACTGCTCACCCTTCCACCCCATCTGCCTCAGCTCCCTCCACCCACCTGGACTACTGACACCCCACCTTGAAAAGGCAGCCTAAGTTTTCAAAGGTCCACTCAGGCCTGCAGCACAGCCACCAGCTCCCATTCAGGCCCCTGCAGAGGCTGATCCTCCCCACCCCCCTCACCCCCCATCAGTTCACGCAGCCCACATT